>NW_027531334.1:1162213-1322434 GCF_008692635.1 Crocuta crocuta
GGGTTCGAGCCCCGCGTCGGGCTCTGTGCTGACTGCCAGCTCAGAGCCTGGAGCCTGTTTCAGTCTGTGACTCCCTCTCTCTTACCCTCCCCTGCTCGCTCTGTCTCTCTCTCTCCTAGAAATAAATAAAACATTAAAAAAAATTAAAAAAAAAAAGAAAACAAGTTTCTGTATAGTGTAATAAGCTCTGGGGTTTGTACCTTTTTTCTTTTTTTAGTTTTATACATTAATAAAGGAAAGACAAAAAAGAGAAGAGGGTCTCTCATTTGCCACAGTCCCTTTCTTCGGTTTCATTTTGTTCTTTGTTCAGAGATGAGGATTCTATGTGTTCTTCTCACACAGAACACAGCTAGTTTTTCTTCAACTCTATTTTAAAGGGTATAATACTTGAACTGAGGAATACAATTTATAATATAATTACAAAGTGAGATTTTAACTTACTTGTCATTTTCATGGAAGATTTCTCTAAATTTTTGGCAAGAGATATTTGGCTATAATTGGTCACATTTATCTGTCTATTTCAAGGATCTCCATGGTACTGAAAATTCTGTTTAAAGCATTTGAAGAATGTTCATTTGTATACAGCCCATGCAATGTATTTATTTCTCCCCCCTCTATTGTGTCAGCTATTTCTTTCCAAATGCTAAACAAGGTTGCTAAAAGCTGTGTGTGTGTGTGTGTGTGTTGGTGGAGGAGAAACAGAGACAGAGGAAAGTGGGCAGTCATTGCTTTTGAACCAATAGGCACATTTCTAGGAATAAGGATTTTATTCAGAAGAATTTGTTTTTTAATTCTCTGCTTTTCATATGTTTTTAAAGGTTTGTTACAATGATGTCAAAACTAATTTAAATAGAAATTTCCACCATTTGGGTTAATTTTTTGTTGTAGCCAATAGGGCATTGCGTTAATGTCTGTTTAACTTTTGAATGACTCCAAGTATTTTATGAATCTAATTCTAAACATTTTCCTTTGTTATCTCAGAAATGATATATCTTTTGTTTAAAGCCAAAAAATTCATAGAGGACCAGATATTTAGTTGCTATCACTATTTTAAACTAGGGGTGAACCTTGATTTTAAATAGGTATTCATAAAGAACTAAGATTTATTGCAACCTACTTCATTCCATGTACTTATTACGTTTTGTCTACACAGTCCTCTGAACATCACTTTGCATTAGTATAATTAACTCCTATTTATAGAAGATGAGATTGAGACTGAGAGAGTAGGTAACAGCTAAGGTGATTCAAGATGTGGCAAATCTCTGTCTCCTTCTCCATCTCCACTGCTGCATTAGTGGAAATTACCGTGATTGCCATCCAGGACCATTGGATTAGTCTTTCTAACTGTTTCTTCACTGTCTTGCTGCCTCCAACCATCCTGAATGAAAAGCAGGTTTATTCTTGGATTATGTCCATGAATTCCAGTGACTTCCCGTGTCACTTAGAGTAATATTCTTCGTGGTCTCTCCCCTCTTTTCTTTAACTTCATCTCAAATCCTCTCTCCTTTAGGCTCAGGACATTCTAGTCACATTGATGGGGTTTTTTGATCCTAGACAATTTCAAGTGCTTTTCTTCTTTGGAGCATTTGTACATGCTGTTCCCTGCTCTGGCTTTCTGCATCATTAGACTCTTCATCAGAAACTTCTTTTGAAGTTTCAACTAAAATATCACAGTTAAAAGAGAAACCCTCTCCACCTTGCTTGGATCTTTGTTAGCTATTGTCAGAGGACCTTATTAATTTGTAATTCACTATTTTGTTGGTTTACCATCTATCCTTCCCTCTTCCCCACAGTACACTGAAATTTCTATGAGGACAGAGATATTCTATTTGTTATTCTTATGCAGTGTTCAGCACTGTAGACACTAAGTAAATATTTGCTGAATGAATAAATGATTGACTAAATAAATAAATAAGTTTTCATATTAATTAGATTTACAGTCACAAAATTTACCCAATTGCCAATTTTATTCTTTCCCACTTTGTGCATTTTTGTTGTCCTTTAGTAAAGTTTGTAATTTGTGAAATTATGGCACTTCTTTCATTTCCTTTGAATATTACTCCTTGCTCAGAACATATCGTTTTCCTGCGTGGCCAACCCAAAATATATTGTGGCTTTATGTTTTAGAAAAATACCTCAAATAATCATAAAATCATAGTGCCATGGAGATGATGGGCCCCTTAGACCCCGTGCATTCCCATCACACCCCTGGGGCCTGAGCCTCCTCTACAAATCCTCCACCAAGTGCTCATGGGGACTGTGCTTGGACATCACTCGGCTCAAGGATCTAAACACTTCCGAGGAAACCCATCTGATTCATAATGCGTTTCAGTAGTCTGACATTTATGTTTAGAGCTCTAGGTGTTCAATCATTCCAGGTTTCTCCAGTCTATTGAAATTTTACTAGTTATGCCCTTAGATTCATTTGAAATATTTTCAGTTTAACCTAATTTTTTTGTTTCTTTTAATTTAGAAACTCAATTAAGGTGACTTTCCCCCTGAATTAATGTAGCAATATCAGAAAATTTCTTTCTGGTTCAGTCTTTTAGATTGTTAGTAAACTTAATGACGAGAGTAGGAGTATTTGGAATTTCTCTGCAAAATATTTCCATTTATATTTGTTTCCATTTCTCATTGTGCCAATTCTGTTCTTTCAACAATTCATTGATTTCACATCAGAATCTGTTTAATGTTTTTTTAATGTTTATTTATTTATTTTGGCGGGGCAGGGAGAAGGAACAGAAAGAGAGGGGGAGAGAGGGAGAGAATCCCAAGCAGGCTCCACACTGTCAGCACGGAGCCCAACGTGGGGCTCCAACCCACGAGCCGTAAGACCGTGACCTGAGCTGAAACCAAGAGTCAAATACTTAACCAACAGAGCCACTCAAGTGCCCTCTGTTTAATGTTTTAAGTAAATTCCTGAAATACATTTATTGTATTTTCTTCTTGATACTTCAGAAAAACATGTCTGTTTTATTGGTAAAGTCAAGTGAAATATTATTTATGACTTCAGCTTCTTGAGATCTTTTTCCTGTATGTACTTCATCATTTAATTTACCAAATGATGTCTATTAAATTTGAATAAAGGAGAGATATCATTTTCTTAAATCAAAGAAAAAGAGAAAAGGAAAATAAAGAGAAGGAAGAAAGGATAATTAGAGAATATTTGAAATAAAGTGCCATGTGTGTTCTGAATGCTGTCATGCTATTAGCTGTACAGTAGTACTTATACAAGCTTATACAATACTTGCTATTGTTCTACTATTTATCCCTTCTTATCAACTCTATACTGAACCTCTTCTTCCTTATTAGCTCTTTCTTTTAGCATATAAACTTGTACAAGTATCTCTCTCCTGTCAAATATACACACACACAAAACAAAAACAAACAACAAAAAAAGAAGGAAAATCCTTTTTTTTTAAAGATTTGCTCTGTTACCACTTTCTCCTTTTTCATTTTTATTCAAAGCTTCAGGAAAGAATTTTTATGTCTTCATCCCTCACCTTCTCTACAGACCACTGAAAACTGACTTCTGTCCTTGAAATAGAATTTAAAGTATTGCCACCAGGATTACACACAAGAAAATTGTGAAATCCAATAGAATATACTCAGTCTTGATCTTACTTTATTTCTCAGATGTTTTTAACACTTGACAACTCTTTTCTTTTGAAACTCTGTCTTTCCATTGGTTTCATGATACTTTCTGTTTTTGTCCTCTTTCTGGCCTCTCTTAAATTCTTTTTTCAGGTGTCTTCTTCCTGCCCCTCTGTTTCTTCCTCCTCCTTCTCTTCTTCTTTCTCTTTTTTTCTTTCCTTTTTCTTCTTTCTCTTCCTCCTCCTTCCCTCCCTTGCTCTCACATCATAACGCTTCTTGGGAGATAGTATTCACATCTTTTGTTTCAACCATCATCTTTATTGTGATGACTTTCAGATCTGTAGCTCCAACACATATGTCAGCTCCATTATCCCTCCCCAGACTTCCACAGACACCTGGCCACTGGATATTTTCAGCTGAATGTTTGTTCTGTAGACACTTCAAACTTAACGTGTGTCAAACTGTAGATATTTTCACTCTAAAATGTTATATTTCTTCTTGGCTTTCCATCTCTTTGAATGGCACTATCCTCCACCAGGATGGCCTGGAAGAACCTTGAATTTTCCCTTTCCTTTATTTCCCTACAGTTGCCTTGTATATCTGTATGCTGGGGTCAAAGGCAGAGCGAGGGGAGAATGTATGTCTCTATTAGAGGAAAATTGTCATTAATACCCCAACTAATTTTGGAAAAATAACCATGAAAATGCTCCTGATAATGAGTAGGTTAAATACAAAGGTCAAGTCTTTATAAATAACATTGGATGTTTAAGAGGTGGAAGGGTCCTTGAGCATTCTAAAAATCTCGCACATCAATCTTATATATGGAGAAACAGTCTTAGAGAGAGGAGATGCATATTTAAGATAAAGACATGTTAATGAAAGAATAAGGATTAAAATCTAAAAAATTACTTCTGCAATTTTTGTATCCCTTTAATAGTAGAAATAACTAATTCCTCCTTGCCCCCAGTCTATGAGATGACAAACATTTCATTTTGGTGGGGATAAATCAGGGCATAATAATATAGGAGGCAAAGTCTAAACAAAGTATATACATTCATATATCTATGTGTGTGTGTATATATATATATATATAGGAGGCAAAGTCTAAACAAAGTGTGTATATATATATATAGGAGGCAAAGTCTAAACAAAGTATATACATTCATATATCTATGTATGTATATATGTGTATGTATGTATGTATACAGACACACAATGTAAATTTCTGCTAGTGGAATTTACAAAATTTGAGAGTTTTTCTAAATTGCTCCCCAAAATTTTGACAATATTTTATTTATTACACCGTTTTACACTCACCCATTATGTGTGATATCTGTTTCCTATGTGGTCATCAATCTTGAATATTACCTATGTGGTCATCTACCTTGAATATTATCCAGCTTTAAGAAGTTTGTCAATCTTGGGGCGCCTGGGTGGCTTAGTCGGTCAAGCGTCCGACTTTCGCTTAGGTCATGATCTTGCGGTTCGTGGGTTCGAGCCCCGCGTCAGGCTCTGTGCTGACTGCCAGCTCAGAGACTGGAGCCTGTTTCAGAGTCTGTTTCTCCCTCTCTCTCTGACTCTCCCCTGCTCACGCTGTCTCTCTCTCTCTCTCCTAGAAATAAATAAAAATATATATATAAAAAAAAGAAGTTTGTCAGTCTGATAAAGGAAAATGGTATGTGTGTATATAAGATTGAACATATTTTCATATATTTCTTGGGCATTTATATATTTTTTTCTATGAACCATGTTTTTATATCCTTTGACCACTTTTTTCTTCTTGAATTTTCTTGTTTCTTGCATTAGGTTTTCTTCTGGAACATACTCTTCATAATTCTTTTTTCATGCTACATATTTTTTCTCTGTACTATTCTTACACATTTGTTTCACTTAATATGCAATATACAGACCCCTTATAATCCTCAATCTATATATTTGAAAATTGTGTAGGTAAACACCCTTTGATGCTCATCCTACCCTCTCTGAATCCAAACATGTTGACTTATTTTCTGAGCTTTGTTTGAGGGCCACAATTTTACTCTGACAGATCGAATCAGCCCAGGGGCTTATATTTTCCTATTCATCTGCCCTCCCAGCATACTTTCTTATCCTTTTTTAGAGTATGAGGACAAATCAGGTAAAAATCATTGGGTTTTGATATTACAATTATACTGTCTTAGCTTGGGATACCATACACAGGTTAGCTCATTAACATAACTTTACTTCTCATGATTCTGGAGGCTGAAAGTCTGAGATCATAGAGCCAGCGTGGTCAGGTTCTGTGAAAACCTTCTGGGTTGCAAGCAGCTGACTTTTCGTTGTACCCTCACATGTGAGAAGAACAAACTAGCTCTCTGGCCTCAACTTAAAATGGCACCGATCCCATTCATGAGGGCTTCACTTTCATGATCTAATGACCTTCCAAAGGCCCTGCCTTCTAATACCATCATATTGAGGGTTAGTATTTCCGCACATGAACTTGGAGGAGACACAAACATTCAGTCCATAACAGTTTAGAACTGGCAAGTAGGCACTCTGTTTGTGCCTGTTCATGTGGCTTTTCCCTCCAGCCTCCTCTTTGCTCAGACTACTCTATATTATTTATTTTTCTCTTTTGTTTTACATTCTACTAAGTGCTTATATATTAGTAAAGGTAGTTGGCTTTGGGAAGTTATCATGGTTTTATCTTCCCTTTCCTATTTTTTTCCCAGTAAAGAAAAAACAAAATGGTGACCCATGACCATTTACCTTTCACTTAGGAAGTTTGAAGGGCTTTCTGGTGTTCTCTCTCTCTCTCTCTCTTTTTAATACCTGTACTCCCACTTAAGATTTTCACACTTCTCTTAAATATTCTCCAAACTGGGGGCTGTTAGTAAAGTTCTGTTTAGGATTTTGTCCACACAATTTTTAAGAACTATTTCTGATGTAACAGAATGTTGCAAATTAGGAGGTGTGTTAGTTGCCTATCTTTCCTTGGCTGCCACTTTTCTATAGTTATATAAGGAAATTGTGTTCCATCATTTTATTAATTATTGCTGGCAATTATTTTTTTTCTAGGGACTGAGAAAAGTTCTGTTAGAAGCCTCCAAATTAGGGGCGCCTGGGTGGCTTAGTCGGTTAAGCGTCCGACTTTCGCTTAGGTCATGATCTCGCGGTTCGTGGGTTCGAGCCCCGCGTTGGGCTCTGTGCTGACTGCCAGCTCAGAGCCTGGAGCCTGTTTCAGTCTGTGACTCCCTCTCTCTCTGACCCTCCCCTGCTCACGCTGTCTCTCTCTCTCTCCTAGAAATAAATAAAACATTAAAAAAAAAAATTAAAAAAAAAGAAGCCTCCAAATTAATTGTATTTTATTTTGAAAATACTAAAATATATAATGTATGTGTGATTGTCATTTTAAAAAAAGACTTATTATGAAAACTTTCAGATTTATACATTTATAATAAATCCTTATGTGTACATCTCATAGCTTCAATAATTATGAATAAGAGGCTGATAACCCCTATCCATCCCTAGTTATTTTGAAGCAAATTCCAGGATGTCATAAAATTTCAGTCATAAGAATGTTAGTGTTTCAGGGGCACCAGGGTGGCTCAGTCTGTTAAGCATCCAACTCCTGATTTTGGCTCAGGTCATGATCTCACAGTTTGTGTGAGTTCAAGCCATGCATTGAGCTCTATGCTGACAGTGAGAAGCCTGCTTGGGATGCTGTCCCCCTCTCTTTCTGCCCCTCCCCTGCTTGCTCTCTCTCTCTCTCTCTCTCTCTCTCTCTCAAAATAAATAAAAATAAACTAAAAAAAGTGTCAGTAAGCGAAATAAGTCAGGCAGAGAAGGACAAATATATGTTTGCACGTATAGGAGGATTAGGAGGAACTTGACGGAGGAACAAGGGGGAGAAGAAGGGCGGAAATGGTGGGGGAAAGGGAGAGAAGCAAACCATGAGAGACTCTTGAATGCTGACAAAAACTGAGGACTGATGGATGTGGGGGGAGGGGGGGATGGGCATGGAGGAGGACACTTGTGGGGATGAGCACTGAGTGTTATGTGGAAACTAATTTGACAATAAACTATTAAAAAAAAGTGTCAGTATTTCAGATATAGTTTTTAAAAGTTTTTTCTTGGTCCTAAAAAGAAGTTTCTAGAGAAATTCTTTTTGTTGGCTTTCTTCAAGTTAGATTACCTCCCCAATTCATCTACAGTCCATTTTATGAATTTGTGAAACAGAGTACACAAAAAGTAGAGGAACAGAGGGCATTTATAGTTTCAAACTACTTGTCTCCTTTAGACCTGGTCTGTTGTATATTCTCATTAAAGTATGTATACAAATCAATTCATTTTAATAAATGTTTGTAGAGGTTTATTTGTGAATCATAGGGTTTCCTAGGTACTGCAGTTATTACAGTGAACCAAAATAGTGTTCTCATGGAGGTTATAGCCTAGTGTTTAACTCTGAGAGGTGGCTCTAAAATATGAAGTGTCTGTTTATCAAAGAATGTTTCTCAGTGTCTTCTTGTTTATTTCTGTTTAATTTTTGTTTTTGTTTTTTTAATTTTTAACGTTTATCTATTTTTGAGATAGAGACAGAGCACAAGCTGGGGAGGGGCAGAGAGAGAGGGAGACACAGAATCTGTGACAGGCTCCAGGCTCTGAGCTGTCAGCACAGAGCCCAGTGCGGGGCTGGAACCCACAGACCATGAGATCATGACCTGAGCTGAAGTCGGACGCTTGACTGAGCCACCCAGGTGCCCCTAATTTTTGTTTTTTATTTGAGGTTTAAAACGTTTCTCATTAAAACATTGGCATAAACAGTTTGTCAAGGGGTCTGGTGAAACCAAACCAAACCAAACAGGACAGGACAAAACAAACTAGTTCTTTATTGTCTGGCGTCACTTGCCACTTTATGAAGTTGTAGTTGCTTCTAAGAGTCTGTGGAAACAACCTTGATGAAAACCTTACTGGCTGTTTTAATGACATCACATCTTGTAGCTCTTTTATGAAGGGCCTAACATGCAAGGGGGTCGGAGAAGTTTAGCTAGAGCTATGTTTATTTACTCACTGTGTGATGGGTCTCAGAGGCCCTATATGCTGTTGCAGGTAAAAATCATTGCTTATTATTTTAATGTAAGTTTGATTGGAATGTGACTAATTACGTGAGAGAGTTATACAAGAAACCTAAAACAGCTTTTCTAGATCTGCTAATTAAGATAAGCAGTATGAGGTAAAAATAAGGTATGGTTTGTGCACAGATAAAAGAAACATACTGTCTCATTGCTGTATGACAGGTTGATAAAGTTATTTTGGACTGAACTGCCAATAAATATCTTCAAGAATAGTTTATGGTATAAATTAATGGCTTAAGATGGCAATCTTCATTGTAGTAGGCCAAGAAAAAAAACATAATAAGCTGGCATGGAGAGGTATGGACTGAACTACCTATTAAAGAAGTATGTTCTCACTAATGTTTCCACAGCATTTCTTTTATATTAAAAGATTTAAAAATTTTAAATTGCGTACCTTTGCATTTGTATTATTACCTTTATATAATTGCTTCAAAAATATGTTGAGTAAATGCTATGTTTACAGGCACTGTAATGCAATATGAGATACAATGTGATAAAATGAAGTGTGGCTGGTGGATCTTAAAGCCTAATTGAGATAGATATGTATATTTACACACATGTACACACACATATAAACATTAAATAATCAAAAACTAGGTTAATATTTACTTTCACGTAATGTTACTAAGTTGTGGTTAGTTTTGTAATGGGAAGAAATACCTAGCTCACTGGGATTCATATTTCAATGATTTTTTCCAAAAAAAATGCCCAAAGTTTGTGTTTTATGCCTGAAGTTTTTTTTATACCTAAAGTTTTTTTTCCTCTTATATTTTCAATTACAAATTGAGTCATTGCCAATTTGATCCATGAAGGTTACAGAGACGTTGTATTTTGTAGGAAGTTTATATGCACTAATATTTTCCATTATTACTGGAAGATGCCTCAGTTACCTGGAATTTATGCCACCAAGGGAAAACTGAATAGTGAGTTAAAGCATTAGATCATTGGGTTAATTATGTTCTGCCAGAGTATGATTACTATCCTTTAAATAAGAAAAAAAAAATTAAGTTAGAAAAATTTTAACAAGTTAAAATTAACCAGAGACTATATAAAGGAAAGTAATTTCAGCAGGGTTATTTATGCCCTCAATCAAAGTTTAAAACAAAACCAATGAAACAAACAAATCTAAGAAGGTGTGTATGTGACACCTTTTTAGTTTCTGAAGATGATTCTTTCCATCCTTTGTTTTTTGATCTCTACATGAGCAGAAGCACTTAAAGTGGCAATGGGGCCAAGGGTGCTAGATGTCTTGGCGCTCATTAGTTATGGCAATTAGCACCATTTAGACTGATGTATTTCCAAAATGAAAGCGTGACTTGGAGCATACAAAAAAAAAGTGATGATGGCATTTGTGAAGGTGGAATGACATTGACCAACAAGAAACAAAAGAAATAAAGCTCATTTTAAAAGTCTTGGAATATTTGAAAAATTGATTACATGATAATGTCTACGGCCATACCACCCTGAACGCGCCCGATCTCGTCTGAAAAATTGATTACATGATAAGACTGTTTCAACATAAGTACAATCCCCCGAGGACTTATTAATGCTTTGGTAACATTAAAGTAAAATGAAAAGACACCAGGGCAGTCGCTTTAATAGCTTGCTGGCTTGAACCCCAATACATAATGTTCTTGTAATAGTTTACGGGTGACTACAGTAAATTGGTAGTGAATGTTTTCCATTTTTTGGCTTTTCATATCAGATCTGCTCTTAGAGAACATTTTGTTCTGAGAATATTATGAAGGCAATTGATCTAGTTTAGAAGTTGCTTCACAATTTTAGTGTAGTGTTAACTTTTCTCCTCTCTAGATTGTGTGATTTTTGTCATTGGAGTTGTGGTCGAATTATAGTTTGAAGCTTAGCTGTTTACTCACTTAGGACTAAATACTTTGTAAGTACTGACACAAAAAAGAAAAATTTAAATTTTTCTCAATACTTTTGTTACCTATCTGTCTTTTAGATAGCAGTTTAAATCTGGCCTTCTTTTTGACAGAGAAAACAATTTGAGATGGGTTAATTTTGAACCTAGATAGTTTGTTGATGAATCATTTATGATCATATTCAGGGGTTGTATTAGAAATAAAAATGGAAGTATGATTCACCGAAAAAAATACTGTATTTTAAACAAAATGAAGGCTGAGAATAGTCTAGGATTTAGTGTACAGAATTATCTAATATCTATCTAATATCTAATATACAAGGCACTTAATGCATGCCCAGTCTGTTTTTTAGTTTTAAAGCAGCAAATATTCATGATGTACATACAGTAAAAACAATTTACAGACTTAACAGAAATGGAAACGGTCTCAATGTTAACATTAGACCCATGGAAAGTTAGAGGATATCTGAGTACCTTATTCATCATTCTTTTAGTCTTCAGTGTGCCTAGGAACATTTGTTTCACATAAAAGTTATATTGCAAAATTAATGGACTGAGGGCGGAAAGGGAATTTGAAGGAATGTGAAATAAAGTCTGGTTATATACTGAATGCAGGTGGAAGATGTTTGAGGAACATTTATGGAACAAAGTGCAGTCTCTTCCTACTAAGGTCCAGGCTTCCAAAAGCGACAGGAAGAGTCCATGTGGTTATATAAAACTGCAAAGAAAATTCTGGTCAGACAGAAAGCTCTGAAGAGGTGGCACTGAAACAGTAGAAAGAAAAACTGAGTAAATAAAAGAAAAATGCAGGGAGGAGCTAGAAATAATTAGAGAAGAAATAAAATGCCTCAACAAAAATAGGGACAACAAAAATTCCAGGGATGTCAATGCAGAGCAGTCCAGATGACAAAAAAGGATTTTAAAATTGTGTGTGCAAGAAGCAGAGATGATTGGAAATGAACTATTTGAATTTTCCTGTAAGAGTTGATAGACAAGGCATTACTGGGCAACACAACACCGCACTAGGATTAGTTGCTCTCTTGCAAATATACTTGGAAGTAAAAAGCTGAAAGTCACATGTCTTCAGCCACCTGAAGCACCCAGGGTCTTAAGTAATATACTGCCTGTCGTGTTTTATGACGTACACCGGAAAGACAAATTTTATTTTCAAATTGATATATGTGTGAGCATGGTTATGCTGCATCTATGGAGTACCAAAAATAATACCAATCATAGTCAGTCAACATAGTCAATTTAGCCTCAATGTTTTAAAAACCCTTCAAAGTGTTCTGTTAAATCCCATGAAAGTGGTTTTGGTGGCAGAGGTTTCAGATCTTTGCGAATGATAATGAATTCGGAGACACATAATGAGAAACACTGTAGTGAGGTCTAGACAGATTTAGATAAATTAATGACCCGACTAGTTGATGGCAGCTACAGTCTTTAACTTTGAGTAAAATAATCTTAAAAGTAGCTCAACGAAGAAATATTTTCCTTTTCTCCGTTTTCTTTTTAAAACAGTTAATTGTCTTTTTTGAGAGTAATAGAGAAAAGATGAAATGTAGAGACTTCATTGTACTGTACTCATTATATTCTCTCTCCTGCCTAACACATAAATCTAGTTTGCTTCTTTACATCTATTCATCTTTCTTTAAATGAACATATATTACCCATATGTACTTTTTCTATATGGAAGTATATTTTGTAATCTTTTCCATTTATGCTAATATAGTAAGTCTTTTAAAACATTTGCTGAAATATTTGTTTTGGGTGGATTGATTTTACATCAAATACTTCTATTACAGATGAAGGCTTTCTTTCTATTAAATGGAACCTTCTTTTAATACCATAATGCGGCAGAACATTATTGTTGAACTTTGTGTGGTTGGATGTCCTATTGGTCGTAGAACTCTAAGCTAGTTTAAATTTTTGGCAGGCTGTAAGATTGAGTAAAGGACAGGAAGCAGTCATGGACAACAGGTTTTTGTTTAAAAATCTCTTTAGTTATTTCTATAATTTGTACTTTAGTAGACGATTTTTATCTTGTGACAAAAGTCAACTTTACATATTGTGCTATTTGATTCTTCCTTCATATATTTGGAATGCCATTTTTAATTCATGGTATTTTTAGGAGAAATCTTTAACTGTTCTTTTCCTGGATAATAACTTGCATGAGTAAAAAGAATTTCATGTTTGAACTTTTGGTATAATTGTTCTGATTTTTCATTGAAGTCGGGCTTAAACTTATAAGTCGAGCAGCAAAGACAAAAGCAACCTTACTGAAAAAGCATTATTATACTTTAACATACTAATGTCTAACATCTTACTGTAAAGATGGGGACAGTATATATTTTTATGTATAGCATATATGCACACAGGGTTTATTAAAATCTGCATTTATGTCACACTAGAAATATTACCAAGTGAAGTTTCTGTGTAATGAAGCTGTTCTTTTCAATGATGTCCTATATTGTGAAAATTTGTTTAAATTTTTGTATAATGAATGCAAATTTTAAAAATAACCACATTTGCCTGTGTTCTGCTACACACACTGAGGAGGTCTCTAAGTAGGACAATACTATCATTCTGTGGCAGTGTCAATATGAAGTTCTACTTTTATAGTTTAGTTTCCTCTCCTCCATACTCGAAAAATCACCATCACTTTAAAAAGGTATATTTTTACAATTAGAATATTTGTATCATTGTTAAACTACGTATTATGTTAAAATATTTCACACATTTCTATAGAGAATGTTGTCCTTGTCCTTATTTAAAACAAACAAACAAAAAACTGAGGAGAGACATCTTAAACCTGGCTAGACTTTCAAATCAACATAAATATGCAATTTATACATCCGTCTAAGGATTTAGGAATTGATTGTGTTTTGAACTTTTTTTTTCCTGAACAGTAGCAGTATTTTGGCCTTTAAGACATAGTATTCAAAATATTTTCAATAAAAAGCAAGAGATATTTATCCCGAAGATTAGAATATTTCCACATAATAATTCAGGTGATCTTCATTTTTGAAAACCTAATTTATGGAAAGTTAGGATTTGCAAAAAGAGATAAATTAAGGAATAATGGCTTGTTATATGGAATTCTGGTTTGCAAAATATTTTAAAAGTATAACTTCTTTATAAAATTTGATTTACACTTATATAACATAAAAAAAGTATCAACTCTATATTTTAAAACTCATATTTTTTTAAACAAATGCAACTGTGTATTATGTAGAGGAACTTTATGCATGCAAATGAGTATCATTCTTTGCAAAGTAGTCACCTTGGGAGATATTTCTTTTTTTTTTTTTTATTTTTATTTTTTTTATGTTTTATTTATTTCTAGGAGAGAGAGACAGCGTGAGCAGGGGAGGGTCAGAGAGAGAGGGAGTCACAGACCGAAAGAGGCTCCAGGCCCTGAGCTGGCAGTCAGCACAGAGCCCGACGCGGGGCTCGAACCCACCAACCGCGAGATCATGACCTAAGCGAAAGTCGGACGCTTAACCGACTAAGCCACCCAGGCGCCCCGAGATATTTCTTTATTTAAATAGTACAGCCATTGCTCTAAACATCCTAATGTGTTTGGATTGCCTTTAGTTTTATTTTTTATTTTCTTAAGTTTATTTATTTTGAAACACAGAGAGAGAGAGAAGGAGAGAGAGAATTTCAGGCAGGCTCTGTGCTGTCAGTACGGAGCCTGATGTGGACCTCAAACTCATGAACCATCAGATCATGACCTGAGCCAAAACCAAGAGTCAGGAGCTTAACTCACTGAGCCACCCAGACACCCCTGAATTTCCTTTAGAGGTAACAACATATCCTTTTGAATATTTTCAGTGACAACTACTTTTAATTTGATTTGATTTTTAGAAATAGTCAAGAGTAATTTAGAGCCATGTTTACTGAATAGAAACATGTTTATTGCCATAGCAAAACCTGGCCTATTCTGACTGGTACAGTTCTCTAAAATCCCTTATCATTTCCTCACCTACAACTCTACCACATGATTACATGCCCTTTTGTCCCATCCACTCCATTCACACATACTCTTAGAATTCTAGGGGTATGGCCTGTCTGTTTTGCATGATCAACGGTGGCATTTTTTTTTAATACAGAATTTACAAAACCATTGGCTTTGTGCAGTCTCTAAAGGCAATTTCGAAAGAGATGTAACTTACAGTGCTTTGAAAATGGTAGAATTGTGGAATAAAGATATTACCTCCACTACGGTAGAGGATATTTAAGTCTTTGATCTTTGGATATCTGATACATAACTTCAGTACAGTGCAGTAAATGTGTATTGAGCATATAGATTATGTAAAACACTGTAGTAGGCCCTGAGGCAAAATGCAGAGCATTAGTAGTAAGGGAGGGGAATACTTTTCAATGACTCTACTGCAAGACAGATAGAAGTGTTCTCTTGGAGTTACAAAGCATTACATAACTACAGGAGAGGGAGGGATTTGTTTAAACTGGGGCATGACTGTTAAATTGAACATAGAAGGACACAGATGGAAACCTTGGCAGGTGAGGATGGAAGAAAGGACATTCTAGGGAGAAGTAACTTGCTCAATTGTAGAGCAGCATTTATGTATTTTTAAAAAAGTGAAACCTTTCCTTTTTTAAAATTTTACTTGTTTTGAGAGAGAGACAGCAGGGAGGGGCAGAGAGAGAGAGAGGAAGAGAAAGAATCCTAAGTAGGCTCTACAGTGTCATACAGAGCCCTACGAACATGGGGCTCAATCTCAGGAACTGTGAGATCATTACCTGAGTGAGATCATGACCTGAGTCAAATTCAAAAGTCAGTTGCTTAACCAACTGAGCCACCCAGAGGCCCCCAAAATTTTACTTTCTAGTCACAGTAAAACTGTCAAATTTTTAATTTTACCAGCCCTGTAGGATTTGCCTCAATTTAATTCAGTTAAATCTTATAAACACTCTGTCTTTTGTTTCATCCCTCTGTGTGTGTGCCCTGTATGTTTTCCTTAGTGGTCTTGTCTGTGTCTTCTTCTTCCTGTGTCTCCTTACTTTCCTTTTTATCTTTTTCTTATCTTCCCTATCTTTTCCCCTCCTGTCTACATTTCCCCATCTTTATGCCCAGAGGCAACTATTCTCCTGAGGTTAGTATAATTGCTTTCAGTTCATAATTTTACTATTTTTATATTTTAATTTTGCCTGTGTGTCCCCATGAAATTGGTATAGTTTTGAATATCAACAAAAAATATACATACATCATACCTCACCATAATGCTGAGGTTTCCAGTAGGTACCAAGGTGCTCCCAGAGCGCCACAGTGAACCTATAGGTGTACTGGGGGATATTTTCAGTTTTCAAGAGAATCATGGCAATATTCCACATTTTTCAAACATTAGGTCAGTCACCAACTTGAGGTAGTACACAATTTCAACATTGTAATTTCAGCACATTATTCTCAATAGCGTCATGTCTTTGAGAAGCTGGTTTTTTGGCAAGTACTGTCATAGAAAGCAGGTACTGTGTGAAAATCGGTATAAAACAGGGGGAAAAGTGTCCATTCTGATTTCAGGGTTTTAGAATTTATGCAATGCTCAACAGATACACACATCCCAATAATAAAGAAGGATGGTTATATATGTATTGAATTAACATATTTTTCTTTCAATTGTGTTTATTATTTTTTGTACGATCGCTAAGTGGCTGGGACATAAATACTTACTGAGTCGCTTAGAACTAAACTACAAAATAAGTGGTTCCATTAGATATATTTTTAGGTTAAGTTTGCTGTGAAAACATTACCAAGACACTAAGGACTCTGTTAAAACATAAGAAATGAGACACTGAGGGCCCTTGTGAACTGAGAAATATTGGGTCATTCTGCAACATATTTTGGTTTCACTCAACATAATCTTTATGATTATCTATGTTGGTAAGTATAGACCCAAGGCATTTTAGTGTCTCTATGTAGTGCTGTGTTTTATTCCACTGTGTGATGGAGCCACAATTTATCCATTTCCTACTGAAACCCATTTAAAAGTTTCTTCTCTTCCTTTCCCTTCCTCTTCATTCCCCTCACCTTCACTTGTTTCTTTATTTTCATCCTTCCTTCCTGCCTGCCTGCCTTCCTTCTTTCCATTTTATCCTCTTTCTTCTTTTTTATTTTTATATTATAGTCATTGTCAAAGTAAATACCCTGTAAATATCTCTTTGTATAAATGTGAGGTAATTTCCGTATTTGAGTTGCTGGGGTTAGAATATACATTTTTAACTTAACAAGGTAATGGGAAATTACTCTCCAAAGTTTTCTGAGTTCCCCTTTCTCTGTACATTTTCCAGTTAGCAATATTGATAGACTTTTAAACTTTGGACAAGAAGATAGGGGTAGTGTATTTCTTTGCTACTTTAATTTAATCTATTTATAAAGTTGAGCTTCTCTCCATATTACTATTGGCCAATCAGGTTTTACTTCTTCTGATCTCTCCAACTGTATTCTCTCAGCAGTTATTAAAATTATAATTATGTTTTGTTTTGTTTTTAATGATTTGTTGATGCTTGTTATATATTCTGGATAGAAATGCTTCACTGGTTATATATGTCACAAATATCTTCTCTTAGTCTATTGCATGTCTTTTATTAATGTTTATAATGTTTGGATTTTTTTGTTTGTTTGTATTTGAGAAAATGATAGTTTTTCTCATTTGGTATCTGAATATGGAATATATCACTTAGTATATTTTTTGTTTTTATTGCAGAAATTGGCATGTAAGATAAGCTTAAGATGTACACCATTATAATTTCGTATTTGTATATACTCCAAATTGATCACCATGATAAACCTAGTTACTACCAATCACCCATAAATATGAGCCCCTTCACCCATTTTGCCCAACTCCTTCCCCTCTGGTAACCACCAGTCTGTTCTCTGTATTTATGAATTTTTGTTTTGTTCTTTAGATTCTGCATGTAAGTGAAATAATATGGTATTTGTCTTTCTTTATCCAACTTATGTTACTTAGTATAATACCCTCCAGGTCAATCTGTGTTGTCATAAATGGCAAGATTTCCTTCTTTTTATGACAGGGTAGTATTCCATTGTGTATATATACCACACCTTCTTTATCCATTTATTCATTGATAGACATGTAAGTAGTTTCCATATCTTGTCTATTGTATACAATGGTGCAGTGAACACAGGAATGCATATATTTTTTTCTAATTAGTGTTTTTGTATTTGTATTTTCTGATGTTGAACAATTCTTACATTCCTGGGATAAATTTTCTATAATTATTATGTATTTGTGTGTATATGTGTAAAAATGCATATGCATTTTGCTTTATTTGGTTTGTTATTTCATTTAGAATTTTTGCATCTAAGTTCTTAAATGAGATTGGCTATACTTTTCCTTTCTCATATTCCCTTTTTTACTATCAATTTTGCTATCAATTATTGATCATAAAGTTACTCAGGTTTTCTATTTCTTATTGTATTGAATTTGTTATGTTGCACTTTCCTGGGAAATTGACCATTTCATTTCAGTTTGTAAGTTGACTGCCCTTTAATTGTTTAGTATATTCTCTCATAATATTTTAATGTTTCCTTTATCTTTAGAGATATATTCTCTCCATTCCTAAAGTTTCTAATTAGTGCCTCTTCCTGCTTAGTGTTTAATGATTAATAATATTTTGATAAGTATAGATTTTATTATGTTGAATTTTGACAATTTCATATGATCTAAAGCAATACTTTATTGTCTTTTTAAGAAACTAGTTTCAGCTTTTTAAGGGACCCATTTTTGCTCTCAATTGTGTGTAAGTTCTATGCCATTAATTCTTGTTATATTCTTTATTATTTATTTCCTTCTCCTTTATTTGGGTTTATTCTTCTATTATTTTTTAACTTGCTAAGTTAGATCCTTAGCTAATTAATTTTATAACTTTTTAACATGTAATATTTGCATTAAAGTCATAAATTTTCTACTAAGTACCACTTTAGCTGCATCCCACAGGTTTTGATATGTAGTGTCTTCATTGTTGTTTAGTTTTAAATATTTAATATTTCCATTACGATTTTTTTGATTCATGGAATATTTATAAATGTGTTTTTTAGTTTCCAAATATATAGGGATTTTTGAATTATCTTTTTGCCTTGACTCCTGATATTATTGTATTGTGGTCAGATAATATCCTTTGTAGGATATGAATTCTCTGAGTGTGTTGAGACTTATGGATCAGTTATTGTTGAATTTTATAAATACTACACATAAATTTGTCAAAAACATACAGTCCTCAGTGGGAAAAGTTTCTATACACCAGCTAGTTCAAAATTATTAATTATATTGTTTAAAATGTTTACTGATTTTTTTTAATCTCATGTCTTGAAGTATCTTCTGCCTCATGGTTCACTCTCACTTTGTTCAGAGTTCTGCTGGAATTTCACCTTAGAATATCTTTTTATCAGTGTTCTATCTCAAACACTTGCTTCTTCAAAGGAGAGAGAGAGATAGAGAGGGCGCAAACATGAGCCATAAGACTTTTAACTATAGAGAACAAACTCAGGGTTGCTGGAGGGAGGTGGACTAAATGGGTGACTGGCATTAAGGAGGACACTTGTTGGGATGAACACTGGATGTTATATGTAAGTGATGAATTACTAAATTCTACTCTTGAAACCATTCTTACACTATATGTTATAACTTGAATTTAAATAAAAACTTGAAAAAAATACCTGCTTCTTCACAGCTTCTCTCTCTTTTTCCTCATCCTGCTTTTTCTTTATGGCATTTATTAGTATGGGACATCATATTTTATGTTTTATGTTCATTGTCTCCCTTACTGGAACATACACTTGCTGAACAATGTTTTTTATTCACTATCTTCTGGGTCTAAAATCATACTTGCCTACAACAGGCATTTAATATATAGTTGTTGACTGAATGAACAAAAGAATAGCTATTTCTGATATTATAGTGAGCTTCGTTTTTAGTTGAAAGAGTTTGTTATATGAGAGTTCTGTGGCATTTTACAAAATGTTTTGGCATTCTCTTTTATCCTATGACCCTAGATCTGTGACCCTAAAGAAATCCGGATAGTTTTGTGTTAATTTTTAAACTTGGATTTTATATTCTAAAAGTAAAGTGTAAATGCTGATTTACAGCCTATGGAACATATCTGGGTTTCATATATCTTTCATGTGACTTTCTACCATCCAGAGCCCTAAGAAGAATTCAGGCATTTTTACTGATTCTCCATGCTAGTCTATAGTTTTATCTACTCCTTATGAAGGGGGCATCCATTAATCAGCATGTTTCAGTTGTTCCTCCATGCCTCTCTTTGGATTTAGGCCTTGTCCATTGGCCATGCTTTTGTATTAATATTTCATACAACACCCTATAAGTATCTGGTTATATGTGAATATGATGCTCTAGGGTCCAACAAGGCTTCACCCCCACCCTTGGCTCTAGCTTTGAGTTCTCTTTTCTTTTCTGACAATCAGAGATTTCCTTTCTATCTTTCATTCTAACTTGGCTCAGTTTTTAACTATCAAGATTATCCTAAATATCTGTGTATTTGAAGTGAAGGAGAGATACAATCACATTAGTATAATCTAACATTTATTGCAATTAATAGCATTTCATAGTAGCGTGACTACTTCTTATAGGTCCGTTAGGAACTTTATGTGAAACTTTGTCACGTTTGTTTATAGCATGGTAATTCTTCAGTGGCAGACATACTTCTGTATTGTCATATCAATAATCATATGTGAATTTTTCAAAGAAACTATCTTTAAAAGTTAATATCACACAGTGTGTATCTGTGTGTGTGTGTGTGTGTGATGGGAAGGAGAGGGAGAGGGAGAGAGGTTAGAGCTTAGGTGGGAGAGAGACCGTTGTGAAGAAAGTGATAGTTGAAGAGAGGAGGGGAGCTAGGGCAAGGATGGGGAGTGGATGAGATTGCAGTAAGACAGCTTGTAGCTAAACAAGATAAATCTTTGGCAAAGCTGGTTTAATTCTTTTCAGTGAGGCAGATGAACCATATAGAGGCAAATAAATGATCCTAATGCCAATCTGCTTTCCCCTTCAACTTTTTGGATCTGATTTCTTTTCATATGTAGCGAAATTTGTCCTTTTGCTGTTACCTGAGTGAAGTTGAGAGGTTTGCAGTTACACTCAATTTTTGGCACTTTGTGATTTGTGCTGTACTCATGTCTACAGGGGAAAATCGGTCCCTCGGAGTACAAAGTCACTGTCATCTTGATTGTATGTTAATATCACGTTCTATCACATGATATTAACAAGAACCCAGGATCAGCAAACCTATGGTGTTTTGCAACTGCTTTTCTTCAATATTTTCAGTACATAGCAAGAACATAGGTGATAAAGGAGGTATTCATGTTTCACAAGTGAGTCGAGCACTTCATCCTCTTGCAAATATTGCAATGTTTTGTGATTCTCTTTCATATCTTTCAAAAGGGAAAGAATCTTCAGTTATTTCTTTAATGAATTAGTTACTTTATAAAGATTTTGAGAATGTTACTTTGCAGATAGATTCAACAATCTTATCCCTATTGTGTAATTTAGTGGTAAGCTTTCCACATTCATCTTACCTGGGAAGGTCAAGCTTTTTATGATCTCAAAAAGTCTGATCCTTGTTTTGTACAGACAATTACCTAAATGTTCCCATTATTTAGAATGGATATTTCAACCATCTCAAGGTTTACTTTTGCTAGAATTCTCAAGTGTTTTCATTTATTGAATACTGAATCCAATTGAAGCAGTTTTTATAACATTATCTAAAAATCTTATATTTTCTCATTTTATTTTAAAATTCATGGCTGTATGACACACAGATGTAACTTAATGGTAAACTTTACATTTAAATGTTATAGCTGTAATGTTTTTACAGAAGTCTGATTGAAGCTAAAAAAATATTTTGACATCATAGGCTCTAGAGATTTATGTAGCTAGAAGAGATAAAGCAGAATTGGATGTCAAAAAGGTAGAGTATTGGTTATCACAAATAGAAGGGCTGATAAGCTAATGAAAACTGATTGGCAGTAGAATTTATTAATGCAAATGTAAAGTGAGAATAGAAAATGATAGTGTTACTGATTAATAAATAGTTTATCTCATGACAGTGTGGATCAATGTGGATCATTTAGAATCTTTACACACCAAATGTTAGTTTAATTGTGTAGCTATTTTGGTGTTGGGATACAATTATGAGAAGCATAAAATGGGTTTAAGATTACCTTTGAAAGTAGTTATCAATCAGAATCAAGTAAAGGGGTATTTAGTACTTTGGATATATGAAGGTATATTCTAATGGAGAAATTTAGAAGACCTAAAGGAATTTGAAGGAGAAATAATTATTATGATAGATGTAACGAAAATGTAACTTTAAATAGCCTGACAACATTTTCAATAAAACACTGGCAGAGAAATCAGTAAACATCTTGAAGACAAAGGAATCATGAGCAATGAGCAAAATGAGTTTATTACAAACAAATCGTGTCTGACAAAATTAATAGTTGTTTAAAATAGAATTGCAAAATTAGCATGAATAAAGGGAATATATTTTTTAAACTTCAACCAAGTATTTATTGTGGTTTCTCAAAAATAATTTTAATGTTAGGATACAAATAATCTGATGTATTGGATATTTATGGAAAACCAATGAATCCTTTATGAGGCCAAAATGTAATGCCAAAAATATGCCCAAATTGATTGTGGCATCAGGTGGCAGTGACAAGGGTGACCTGAGGCGTTTAGGTCCCTTGAAATTCACTTCAGTCCCCCCCAGATAGTATTATAATTCATGTAAAATCAACATGCATATTTCACAAAAAAATCTTCTAATACAAGTCCTCATAGTACCCCTTCTAATTAAATTTTGTTGTTAAATCTCCCCTATGTAGAAATTCTGTAGGATTTACTGGTGAATTTAGATCAGTGGTCAACAAATCTGTCCTATTGTTGTTTTTTTTTATTGAAATATAATTGATATATAACAGTATATTAGTTTTACGTGTACAACATTATTATATATATGACTATATTACAAAATGATCACTTCAAGAAGTCTAGTTAACATCCATCACCACACGTAGTTACAATTTTGTATGTGTAGTAAGAACTTTTAAGATCTATTCTCTTAGCAACTTTCAAATGTACAGTATAGTATTTTTAACTATAGTTACCATAATACACATTACATCCCCAGGACTTCTTATTTTGTAACTGGAATTTTGTACCTTTAGACTATCTTTGCCCATTTCACATACAAACCAACCCACCTACACAGCCCCACCTCTCCCTCACACCCTGGCAACTACCAATCTGTTCTTTGTCTCCATGTGTTTAGTTTTTTGTTGTTGTTTTGGAGTGTTTTTGTTTGTATTTTATTTATTTTGTTTACTTTTTAAGTTTTTATTTAAATTCCAGTTAGTTAACATATAGTGTAATATTAGTTACAGGAGTAGGATTTAGTGATTCATCACTTACATATAACATCTGACGCTCATCACAAGTGCCCTTTTTAATACCCATCACCCATTTAACACATCCCTTTGACTACCTACCCACCACTAACCCTCAGTTTTTCCTCCATAGTTAAGAGTCTCTTTTATGGTTTGCCTCCCTCTTTTTTCCCTTATGTTTATATGTTTCATTTCTTAAATTCCACATATGTAAAATTCCATTAGATATAAATAGGATTATATGATATTTGTCTTTCTTTACTGATTTATTTCACTTAGCTTAGAATGCCCTCAAATAGCAGATTTCCTTCTTTTTTATGACTGAATAATATTCCATCCATTGTATATACATGCCCCTTTTTTTTATCCATCCATCCATCTATCAACACTTGTTTCCAAGTGCTTCCAACACTTGTCTTAGCTATTGTAAATAATGCTACACTGAACATTAGGGTGCAGATATCTTTTTGAGAGAGTAATTTCGTTTCTTTTAGGATATACTCAGAAGTGGAAATGCTAGATCATAGGGTAGTTCTATTTTTAAATTTTTGAGGAACCTCCATACTGTTTTCCATAGTGGCTGCACCAATTTACATTCCCATCAACAGTGCACAAAGGTTTCTTTTTCTCCACATCCTCACCAACCCTTTTTGTTTCCTATCTTTTTGAAAATAGCCATTCTAACAGGTGTGAGGAGATTTGGTTTCATTTGCATTTCCCTGATGATCCCACAGTTTTTATAAGTAAAACTTTATTGAAATACAGACATGTCATTTATGTGTTTATTGCCTATGGCTGCTTTCATGAGATGATGGCAGAATTGAATAATTGAGACAGAAACTATATTACCTATAAAGCCAAAAATATTTATCATTTGGCCTTTTACAGAAAGTCTGCTGATCCTTGGTTTAATTGAATGATTTTTTTTAGTATTTAGAAGCATTTAGAACTTTTGTCAAATGTGGGCATAGGTAGAATATTTGTACACTGTATGAGGAAGGCAGTGAATTTGTACATGTTACTATACTTAGGGTCTAGTCATACCCTGCATCTTCCATATTTCATGCATACCAACTCATCCATTTTAGCAATAAACATCCAACATGAGATAATGTGACACTGTCACTGCCTGTATTCAGTTCCATTCAACTGTTCTTGACATTATAAAAGTTGATGATGGTATATCAATAGGTTTAATGGGGGAATATGAAGGGAACTGTGGTTGAGAAAAACAATGATGTTAGTCTTAAGTAACAAAACAAGTTAGGTCTAATTCTATGACATTCTCTTTTGTTTAGAACTCTCAAAATGTCACCAAATGTATTTTGGATCTTTCTTCTAAATGGAATTATGTTAGGGGCACAGTATTCCTTAGTTTGGGATTCAACTTTAAAAAAATCATGTTGTTCACAGTAGGTGCTTAATAAATATTTATGGATTGAATATTAACTCCATAATTATCTTTATATATATTTATTTATTCCTCAGGTACTTGAGGGCTTACTGTATGCCAGGCATAATGTGAGGGGCAAGTGACTTGGCAGTGAATTACATGTAGCTAAACTGATAGTGATCCCTAATGTAGGAAAATAGACAGTGAATGAGTTTTTAAATAAACAAAATGATTGCAGAGAGTGATAACCTGTGAAGAAAAGAAAACTGGATAGTGGAGTAAAGAGTGACTTGAGTCGGAAAGTATGGATAACAGGATAAAGAATAATGAGGTGCCATTTGAACTGATACTGAATGGTGAGAAGGGGAAGCCACCATGAAATTATCTGGAGGTAGAGCCTTAGACAGACAAGTTCAAAAGCCCCAAACAAGTGTGACCTGATAAAGGTTTAGATTGAAGACGGGTGTGTCTGGATCCAAGTAAGAGTTTGTGTATATGTGTTATGTTAATTTAAGATCCATGTTTTGTGTCTGTGTGAGAGTGTTAGTGAGCACAGTGCATAAGGATAGCCCTCTGTATGTATTTCTTTATGATCAGATTTTCAAAATTGAAATATGTCTGAGCTGAAATGAGAGCGATTGAACTGATTGTATCTGAATCATTTTTTGTTGAGTCTCAGAGAAGACCATGCAGAGATGTCTGAATAAGAATAAGAAAAGAAGAGGGGGCGCCTGGGTGGCTTAGTCGGTTAACCGTCCAACTTTCGCTTAGGTCATGATCTCACGGTTCGTGGGTTGGAGCCCCACGTTGGGCTCTGTGCTGACTGCCAGCTCAGAGCCTGGAGCCTGTTACATAGTCTGTGACTCCCTCTCTCTCTGACCCTCCCCTGCTCACGCTGTCTCTCTCTCTCTCTCTCTCCTAGAAATAGTAATCAAAAAAAGAATAAGAAAAGAAGAGAGAAAGCATTGAGATAGAATTCTGGAGAAATCGGAGATTAGCATTTGTTATTTGGCTCCAAGACTATGTAGATTTCAGTTACATGAACACTCCGTAACATATTATAGGCCTCAATAAATGTTTGTCGAATCAATGTATACTGGTTTAAAATCTTATCTGATTGGATTGGAGGGTACTATTTTTGCATTATTTGGAAGACAGAATATGCAATGAAACCAGATTATGGAGGACTTTACAAACCAAACACATTGATATTCTAAATGATTGGGAATCATTAAAGGGAATAAAGTAATAGCTAGATGATTTCCTAATATTTGTTTCATTATGGTATATAGGATGAGTTAGAGACGAAAGGAGCTGAAAATGGTATTTTATTCCAGATATAATTTTTTATTTTGACCATGATTTCATTCCCAGCCTGACTTGGCTGCATTGGAATCAATTACTTCACAAAAATCTCTGGGTCTAATAAAGAAAATCTGCCTCAGTTACCAAGGTTCTTGGTATGCATTCTTACATCTATATTCCTGTTAGTCTTGTGCTGTGCTTTCTTTCCTGTTTATCTGATCTTTAACCATTTTCAAGACTCTGAACATTCTGCCTTATTTTGCCCTTTTATATTTGTATCTCACTGGTACCTGCTTAATTGCATTTATATGTAGGGAGTAATTGAATAAAAAATAAATGGAACAAACTTGTAACTGAGAACTTTTCTGTCCGAACTATAAAACTGGGATTCTTTTTCTTTCTTTTTCCTTTTTTTCTAATCTTCCTTCCCTCCTCTTTTTTCTTTCCCTCTTTCCCCTTCCCTCTCTTTCTCTCTTTCTCTTTCCCTTTCTTCCTTTCTTACCAGCCTTTGTTCTTCATGGGGCTACACAAAATATTAAGGTTGGTGTACTGAGAGCAGATGAGACAAATATGTCAGTCTCTCTGGGAGCTCTGAATCCATCAGTGAGAAGGACATGTCAAGAAAACGTTCATGTTGTTGCAGCTAACTTAGCTACTGGAGCATCTTGTAGGTCCTACCCTTTGGGAACTGTGATTACAACAGTATGGGCCATTCATCCCGTTGTCTTGGTTGGCCTTTAGACTGTATAATCATTCAATTTTGTATCTCACTGGAACTATTTCCAAAAAGGAAATGAGGGGTCAGATTTTACTGTAGGATTTCACGTTCACTGAGATAGTGGCACCTTATTTTTCCATCTGGGCATTTGACCCAGGAAGTGAAGAGCAGTGTATAACTGCCCGCGGCACACACGTGGTGCCAGTTTTGTCAGCAACTTAGGAACAACTCCTTAAATGTTTATGTCTGGGAAAACCAGTATGAATGTGTCTTGCATGGTAGTGAAGAGGTGGACTTGTGTTAATATACAGCCACACAAGAAAACCCATCGGCTCATGAAACTGGAAACAGTATTGTTTGTAAAAGTGCAGACTCTGACCAGACTGGGAGTGAATCCTGGTTCTGCCATTCAGTAGAGCGGAGGTCTTTGTTGAATCACATAACCTCTCTGTGCCTTAGCTTTAAATATCAATAAAGTGTGGATAATGACATCTGGTATCTAGGTACCCACCACCTAGAGTTTTTGTGAGGTGTAAATAAGTAAATACACATAAAGTACTTAGAATAAAACCTCACACAAGGAATGTTTATATATGTGCGGTTATCTGCTAATCTTTAGAAGTAAAGGTGAACATTAAATAGCTTTCTCTCTGACCCTGCCTCCCCTAAGAGTTACTAAGTGTACGAAAACTGTTGCCACTTCCAGAATGTGGAATGATTTGAAAACAGTACTATTTTGTTTTAAAGCTCGAACTCTGGTAGTGCAATTATCCTAAAAGGAAACATACTTAACCTTTAACCAAGACTAAATTAAGCAGAGTTGTTTTTACACTCCCCTTTTAGAAGAAAGGAAACAAATCATAAGAAAGTACTTTATTATTAGAGATGTCTTCAAAAAGCAATTTTAAACATCCTTATTCTGCCTGGGGTCACTGTGTTTTCTGTATAGTCTCCAATGTCTGTCATTTACAATTTTGTAAAATTCGAAGGCAAAGGATTTATTTTGTGGGTCCCTGGACTTCTGGAAATTTATATAAAATTTTGTGAACATGCACACTTTTCTAGAGAAAGAGATCCTTGGTTTTCCCCATCTTCTCAGAGGGGCTTATGACACCCTCTATTCCATCTCCTGACCCCACAAGAAAATAATAAGGACCATTCTCTATGGCAGTATAAATTTTTCATCTTTAATGAAGATAAAATTATAAAACCCTATTTACCAACCAGGAAAATCTGCTAGTATGTCTTTGGTTTTTAGTGAAAAGAATCAAAATAAAAACTTTATTTTCTCTGGTGAACACTTAGCTAGCCAGAAAATTTAATTAGCTGGCCTTCCAGGTAATCAATATTCACTTGTGTGAAGTAGCCGTCATTCTTAGCTGAGCTAGTAGTTTGTCCAGATAAAATGATTAATTTTATTTACTGTTCATTCTTTCTTTTTGTCCTTCTAGTTTCAGAATTATTAACATTTTCCATAGTTTTATAATCATATATTTCTTATGATATGCTTAGGCATAAGAACATTATATAAGTGCTCCAAAGCCAGTATTATATCAATCTCATTAATATAATTTAGTAGAGAATATTTCTACTCATTCTGTCGAAATGTATTGTAGAAAGGAGTTTTCTTGACCTCTGAAATCTTAAAAATGTGTTGTATTTCTAATACACTTATGCAAATGTTTAAATTCACATCTACTTTGATGCTTTTTAATTGCTTTTATTAAAATAGCTTAAAAGAATATTTTAAAATAATTGATTTATGGGTTCTTAGAAAGGGTACACATTCCAAGCTCAAAAACTTTAAAGTTTTTAGTGTAAGGAGATTAAGTAAATAATTCAGAAATGCATTCTGTTTACTTCTTAATAATTAAGCAGGTTAGACTGTGTACTTTTTATAGTCATTGAGTTTTAATTTATTTATTTGTTGGTGTGTTCGTTTTTAAGAATTTATTTAAGGCATTCTGCTATTGGGAAATAAAAATGAACAGAGTAAAGCTGCACATAATAAAGGAAAGGGGATGGGTTACTTTTAAAGAGACAAGTGACAAAAAAAGAAATTGTTTAGATTCTAGGGTTAAAAGAAGTGTTTAGTATATAATCTCTCTGAACTTTTCCCCTCTGTTTGGAAGAGAAACTGAAATACCTTACAGCAAGTATGACTGAGTCAAGTGAATAGTCTTTTGTTGTTGCCCTAGAGCCTGGTTCAATGGAATTTGATTTGATCTTAGATGGCTTCATTATGCAGTTTGGCCAGGTCACTTATGGATTCTTAGAGACGTCTACCATAGAACTTATCAGATTCTCTGGTACTTTAGAAACTCTGGTAATATCTTAAACCAGAATGAATACCTTCATTCTGAGAAGCCCCATTATGGACTAGAACTAAAATTAGCCTTTTCCTGTCTTCGAGGGACTGCATCTTGCCCTCTTAACCATGTATGTACAGGTTCTTTCTGAAGTTTTTTAAGGATTACAACTTTGTTTTCATTTTTCATTATTGATGAGATACAACCAAACTTCATACGTTAATTTTTATTTAATGAGGAAGACTTGTTTTCTCTGATTATTGGTAGAGAATAGCCTTTTGCAGATTCTGTTTATTTTGTTCTAAGTTATCATTGCTTGCTATTAATTTTTACTCATTTGAAATTATAACTATAGTGGTTCTATCACTGACACTGATGCATGTTTTATCTGTTTTCTCTTATTATAGTATGCTATAAATATACCCAAAAACTTCTTAAGTTTTCTACATTCCAGGCTGTGTATTTCTTTGAAAACTTAAAGATGTGATCGATTAAAGTTTGGCTTCCAGGAATCTAATAGATACCATTACAGGTGGTTGCTGTTTTTGCCAAATCTTATTTTTCTTTCTTTTCTTTTTTTAATTCTCTTTCTTTCCTTCCTCCTCATTCCATCTTCTTTTATGTTTATAAAAAGTAATTTGTGTTTATTGTAGAAAATTTGGAAAGAAATAACAAGAAGAAAAGAAAAGAAAAATATCTGCCATAATGTTACTCTCTTAGATCAGTACTAGGAAGAATTTAGTGTATAGGTCCTTACATGCTTTTTCTAATGCATAAATGTTTTTTCTGACTCATATATACACACATACATAAGATCTACATTTATTTACTCATATTGTGTGCAGACTATATCATATAAAAAATTATTAAAAATTAGGGCACCTGGGTGGGTTAATCAGTTAAGCGTCCAACTTTGGCTCAGTCATAATATGGTTCTCAAGCCCGGCGTTGAGGTCTGCTTAGAATCTAGAACCCGCTTCAGATTCTGTATCTCCCTCTCTCTCTGCCCTTCCCTCACTCATGCTCTGTCTCTCTCTGTCTCTCAAAAAAAAAACAAAAACATTAAAAAAATTTAAAAGCATTGTTAAAAATTGTTACTTATTCTGACCACTTTGCAACCTGTTATTTTAAGTTTACTTATTTATTTTTGAAAGAAAGTGCATGTGCACATGCACACACTAGTGGGGGAGGGGCAGAGAGAAAGAGAATGGATGCTGGGCTCCATGCAGGGCTGGATCCAGGGCTGGAACTCACAACCCGTGAAATCATGACCTGAGCTGAAATCAAAGTCAGGCACTTAACTGACTCTGCCACCCAGGCGCCTCTACAACCTGCCTTTTAAGCTTTATGATGCTTTGTAAATTTTCACTTCCTGTATTTAATGAAAGCTTATTATTGTATCACATCATTTATTTAACCAGTTCACTGTTATGGAGTATTTAGGCTATTTTTGCACTTTTTCAGTACAGTTTAATTATTAAAAAATATTCATTACAGATTTATATTATTTTATATATCTTAGCTTGTGTAGCTCCTCTTAATGAATTTCTTATTCGTTTGAAAAAATGAGATATTTGTTTCATTCATTTATTTACTAAGATTAACTCTATGATGTCATATACATTAAAAATATTTCTTTTTGTTGTTGGCCTCAATTTTATTCAAGATATTTTTTGGCTTTAGGGGCGCCTGGGTGGCTCAGTTGGTTAAGCTTCCAACTTCGGCTCAGTTCATGATCTCGCCGTTCGTGGGTTTGAGCCCCGCATCCGGTTCTGTGCTGGCAGCTCAGATCCCGGAGCTTGTTTCAGATTCTGTGTCTCCCAATTTCTCTCTGCCGCTCCCCCAATCATGTTCTGTCTCTTTCTCATAAATAAACTATGAATTTTTTTAAAAAAGATATTTCTTGGCTTTGAAAAAATTTTAATTTTAAGTAGTCAAATTCATAAATCCTTATGTTTATGTTATAATCCACTACTGATGATGTGGCTTAAAAGGCCTTCTCACCTTGGAGTTCAGAAAATTATATACACATGCTTTCTTTTTTAAAAAAATTTTAAATGTTCTATTTATTTTTTAGAGAGAGAGGAGACAGAAAGACAGAGCGTGAGTGGGGGAGGGGGAGAAAGAGAGGGAGACACAGAATCGGAAGCGGGCTCTAGGCTCTGAGCTGTCAGGCCTGATGAGGGACTGGAATCCACAGACCGTGAGATCATGACCTGAGCCGAAGTTGGATGCTTAACTGAATGAGCCACCCAGGTGCCCTTATACATGTGTTTTCTTATAGCTCTTTGATTACGTATTATATTCAGATGTATCAATCATCTGATTTATATTTTGGTGATTGGGAGGAGGTAGAGAACAATCTCAACACTGAAAATGCTGCCCCATACTGGAGTCCCTATGGTCTGTTCCACTAGTCTGTCTCTTCTACTGCCGGTACCACACCATCACTTATATTTCAATCTTTGGTAAAAATGAACCTTGTTCTCTACTCATTTGCTGCAGAGTCAAAACCTAATACTTGATATTTTTTTTTGTTGTAACCTCTTATTTGGTTTTATTTATTTTTTAAATTTTGGAAGGCAGCTGTGCTCACCACTATACCACCAATGCTATTTTTAAAATTTTGGACTAACTTTAAAGCATCAGAACTACTAAAGATAATTTTAGCCAAATTTAATTAAACAAAGATGTATTGAATGTTTGCTATATACCAGTCCCTGTGCTTATGTTAGGAAGACCTAAAGAATCGTAAGCCTGTGGGGGCGTCTGGGTGGCTTAGTCAGTTAAGCATCCGACTTTCGCTTAGGTCATGATCTCGCGGTTCGTGGGTTCGAGCCCCGCGTCGGGCTCTGTGCTGACTGCCAGCTCAGGGCCTGGAGCCTGTTTTAGAGTATGTGACTCCCTCTCTCTCTCACCCTCCCCTTCTGACGCTCTCTCTCGCTCTCCTAGAAATAAATAAAACATTAAAAAAAAAAAAAGAATCGTAAGCCTTTGAGGTAGAGTCCTTGTGGTAGGAAAATGTATTAATCTGATGGAGGCAAACAGAGCATGTAAATGGTCAAGATAGTGGCCTAATATCGGTAACCTCATTTTTTTCTGATTCCTTTTACTCTTTTCTTTTTAAAACTATGACCTACTGACTCTAGACATTTTATATGTTTTTCCTTCTTTTAAATCCAGAAAAGATTACGTGACAGTGATTTATCAGAGTCAGATTCACTCAGCCATATGAAATATGACTTTTTCATATTCATATAGTCTGTTTACTATTTCTAATTAATGAACGGTAGTTGTGTCTTCCTATTTTCTGTTCTGTAAGTTTTTATTGAATATTTGCTAGGCATTTAAGGAGCTATAGGGAAAGAAAAGTGAATGTCTGAAAAATTTAAAATTTAGTGGGGAAATTCATTATTTACAAAAATAAGAGAGTATACTCTGGTTTCTCTTCAGATCGTATAAATCTTTCGCCTTTTACAAAAATAAGAGTGATATAATAAAATAATAGTTATTGAATATTGCTTGCTGTGTGCATTGTACAAAGCAAGGTAGTATATATTAACTTTTTTCCTTTTGTAATAGCCGGTAATAGTCCCCCAGATATTTTTTTTGACTCTCTCACTTCATGCACAGTTTTCCTTATTGTCACCTCCTTTGAGAGCTTTCCTGTCCAAACCCATTTAAAATATCAGCCCATGTAACTCTCAATGCCATTACCTTGTGGTTTGCACTCACTGTACTAACTATATGACATTGTAAGTTTAACAACTTATTTGCTTATTTGCTTTCCACTCCTAGAATGAATATTGAATGGAAGACTAAACAATGGGTTGTAGAAGTTCAGAGTTGCAAAACAGCAAAGTTTAATATATAAAATTTAACTTCTTTAAGCCTCAATTTCATTATCTGTAAATGGATGTAGACCTAGTGCCTGTCTCATAGGTTGGTCAGGCTGTTCATTCTTTCATTCAGTAAGTATTCATTGATCTTAGTTTGTGGCAGACACTCTTCATGAAATTGGGAATACGGTGAAAAATACAGCATCTGTCCTCTGGCACTTCTATTCTAGTCTGGGAGACAATACGTAAATAAAAATTACTTTATAATATATCATGTAATGGCCAAATTAATTTTTTCCAAATTAAAATTTCTCCACCTCATCCCTACAGTCTGAACATTTTTTCCCTCTTCTTTGTTATCCTCTGTTTATCCATGATGGATGGTTCTGATCTCATTCATCCTAAAAGATTCTAATTTTCAATGCCTCTTCTAAAGTTTGGTGTTGCAGAATAATTGTATTACTCATGTATCCTAACTATGACAGGGATATCACCTTCCCTTTCTCGATCCCATTTATCAGTACAGCTTAAACTCAGGTTTGTTTTGGTTTCCTAGTATAGTTTGTTGTTTGATTCTTTGTTTTTCCTTCATAAAATATTATTAATGCATATTAAATATCCAACCAATTAAAATCCTTAGATCTTTTGTCATTTTAATGTGTTTTTTTGTGTTTATTTTTTACTGTAGATGCACTGGCTGATAGGATTGGCTTATGTTTATGTATGCATTTCCATTAGTAAAACTGCTTTTGAGACTTTGAATGGCTAAATCTCTGTGGAGATTATTAGTAAATATGACATCAAGGTCATCATTGAGATTTCATAGCAAATTTAGAGGGTAGCTTTCCGAGGACATAAAATATCAAATTCAGTTTTTAATAGAGTTGTTTCTATTTAATTTTTTTTTATATTCCAACTCACTAAACTGGCTTTAAAGGCACCTCAACATCCTGCCTGCTTCACTGTTCCCAGTCCTAGCTTTGATTCTCTACTATCAAACATTTGGACGGACAGGAATGTAAAAGTGCCTCATCCATTTGTTTGACATTCCTAACTCCAAATCTGAGGAGGACCCTAGAGTCATAGCCTTTCTTGCTGAGACAGGAAACGCAAAGCCATGTTCTAATGTCAGTGCAATAGGTACTGTGCACCAGTTCGAGCTATATTAAACATGTTACCCTCTGCTCCCTGTTTCGTTCCATCCACTTATTTTTCATTCTCTGGATTATCTTCCCTTATGCAATCTCTTTAACCTCATTTATTGTTTTGGGGACAGCACCTGTGTTTTGTCTTTGAATTTCTCCTACCTCATCAGTACTTACCAGTATATTATACAAAGTAGATTTTTACAAAATCTCTGATAATGAAGAATAAACAAATACATGGGATAAAAACTACTTAGAATTAGCTTTTTCATTTATAAAAACATAAATGAAAAAACCTTTAATTACATAAATAAATAAATTCTAATAATACTGTAATAAATATCCTTGTCTACATCTAAACCCTATACACACAGTGATTTAAATTGTGTATTTGTGCCACACTTTACTATGTACTTGTACCGCACATATGCAAATGAATGTGTTAGCCTTTATTTTTCTTTTGAAAACTATAGATATTAGTTGACATATAAATTCAGCTACATCTCATGACTGGTCATAAATATGCTTTGGCAATGTAAATTGTTTACTTCACAATTTTTAATTTTAAGTATTTTCTTTTTAAAGGCACACAAAAACAAGTATTAAGAATTGCCCTTTGAGACTCTGAAGGCTGAAGGTAATGTCCAGTGATATTTTCTTGAATGGGTTTTATCTTCTTGAATATTTCATAATATTTAAGGCCTTGGGTTTACTGCCTCAGGTCTTTCCTTTACTGCCCTTTAACACATTAAATATCTTTTTTCTATGTCTACATAAAAATAATCTGAAATTATAAGTCAAAAAAGAAGAACCTCTGTGTTATCTTAGAATGTCTCAGCCTACTTGGGTGTTACTGTATGTTTTCTTCCTTCTCTATGGGAATGCATGATGGCCCTTTCCTCGTTTTGAAATCAGTTTGGAACTCTTCTGCATTTATACCTTGCCCTTTTCTTAAATAGACTGACTCAAAGCCAAGAAGTCAGCACCCATTCCTCCTCGGGAAGAGGTTTACAACTAACCATAAGAGATAAAATGCATTTGTTGCAGACAACAAAACTGTGCAGGAAACCATGCAGATGAGATTTAGTGGCTACTCGTAGCCAGAAGTCCAGAATTTCAGGCAAGAAGTTTACAATAGACTTGTGTTGCTGCATTGTGTATAAAGAGCTCATAGGGATTGAAGTAGGTTCCTGAGACAAGAGGGGGCTGTAATTACTTTGCTTCTTACATGCATGGTTAGATCTTCCAGCGAGAATAACATGGTAGGGTAATTTATTATAGAAGAGTAAATCATGGATTACATTGGAGGGGGATGGGGCGCTGCGATCCAACCATCAGTTTTGTGAATACATACACTTAAGCATGTGTGATAGCTTGTTTTTAATTTCTTTACACCAGTGCACACCTCAAACATTCCATTTAGCAGTGGGATATGCAAATTGTTCCAAATGCAGCAGCAGTACTTTCACCTGAATGTCAAAACTGTCAGAGAGCTTTAAATCAAATCTTTATAACATTTTAAAAAAACCAGCCAGCCCCAAGATTGAGGCACCAAACTCACTGCAAAGACTTGATTCCCATACTTTCAAAATGCTCCAGTATGTCAACAGGGTAATGTCAAAGTTCTAATTCACCTGCTTTCTAATTTTAACCTTTTAAGGATTTTATTTTATTTGGCTTAATTACGATATTTTCTACAAATTAATGATAAATGCCTTGATTAATAAAACCAAATGTCAGAGAAAATGACAACTTGATGAAAAATTAATACTCGGCAATATTTTAAGGTACAGAAGTATGAAAGATGTACTCTTAAACTTGAAACTTCATCAGCCCTTTTTGAAAGTGGGTAGTGGCACTATTCTTGCACATAAGTTTCCATAGCCACATATGTAGATGCATTTTGGTAATATAATTCTCAGCCGTTGTTTTTCATAGTAGCTGTTACAGATAGAAATATATCCTTAATTTTCAATCTCTCCTTTTCCTCATAATATTATTTATTTTTATTTCACCAAATCAAGGTAAACTATTTTAGATTAGTTATAGAGGTGAAGCTACCATATTAAGCATCCAAACAGCAACGTGTGTGTGTGTGAGTGTGTGTGTGTATTTTCAGAGATCTCATGGTATAAAATGTAGTAGTTGGTGACTGGATATCTGTTAGACTATGAATTCATTTGGTTATGAACATTTCGGCTGTAATACTTAGAAATTATTCAGTAAAAATATTATATACAAAGAAAGAGCACCTCTGTTTCAGAGGAAAAAAGATTTTAATATAGTGATTTACCTTTTTTCAATATTTTTTCCCTGAGGTTTCATTAAAAGACCTGAGTACCAATAAAGAGTTTTAATTTGCATTTTATTCCTGTAAATTGTTGGTTAGATTAAAAAAAACCCTAAAGTAGAAGAAATATGGCTATTTTTCTCCTTTTACTGGAGATCATGGAGTTAAAAGATTTTTAAAGATTTCGCATATTTTCCCATCTTCACAAACATCAGGATGACTTTTGGATACGAATACTTAAGTATTCGATTAAATGTTATGCAGAAATGGCACTATGCGGGAATTATAGTCTGTGTTGGTTTTTTATTTTCATATTTCACAGATGAAGCTGCCAGCCAAATGAAGGAAGGGACAATGACCTCTTCTGTGTTGTGCTTTTGTTTGGTTTGGTTGTTCAGGGATAAAAAGACCCAGATAATACACTGTCAGTGAAATGGACACACTTTGACCATCTGTTCATGTAACGACATGATGGTTATACCTATCAACAGAAATTTCTGCCAACGAACGTTAAAATCACTTTTTGGGGGTAATATGTTGGGAATTTCTACATAGGTGTTTCTGACCTGTTGTTTTGCAAAGGAAGACAAACAGCCATAAATGTTGGTCAACATCTTATAAATACAATTATGCTAATCCCAAGGGAAAACGTTCTGAATGGAGATCTCTAGTACTGTTTAAAATTGGAGGTGGATTGTGCTGAATCTTCCTCTAGCTGGCTATAGGTTTTATTGTTTTTGTGTATTGCCTGGTTCCAGACATCCAGTCTGTACTGGCAAAGCTGCTTGGTGAGTAGAGACCACCAGCATCGCTGCACTGACTGCTTACATACCTGCCATGAATAATAGATTTGTCAGCTAGTTAATCACTGCATTGTAACTGTCTCTGTTCCTTCTTAGCTGATCACTGCCCAGAGAAGTTTCAGTTCCACTGTAACACAGAGCTTCTATTATGTATCTATACATGCACTTATTTGTATAGCAAAACATCTATTTTTCTTTTTCCACATACTGGTAAATAATACATGCCACACTTTGCTGACAATTCTTAAATTACATATTAAACAATATACTTTTCCTCCTTATTATATTCATTTGCCTTTCACCAATTTATTTCCATATATGTACCAATTAGCTTTTATTCATTTGTTACAGGATTTGGTCAAGGAAATACTAAGACCTACCTCACAATTCACAGTTTTATAAGTTTCTCATTGAGATTCTAGTTATTTGGGGGAAGTACTATAAGAGAATGTCATCCTTTCCCCCTAAATGTTTATGAACAAAGGAGGTAGATTGAAATCCAAAATAATCTTTAAAGGCTTTTGCCTGATGTTGCATTGATTCTAGAAATGACAACAATTGACCTAACCTTATGTATATAGTTAGAGTCTTTAATTTCAGGGAGTTAGAGTTGATATTTTAAACTTGATGCTGGTGTTAACACATACAACAGTCAGCTAGTATTCTTTGAGGAATTTTATGGAATATTAAATCTGTTAGATTGTCTCCTATCCTACAGACAAAAAACCCTGCAAATAAATATGTTTTCTAATGGACTTAAAATACATAAATTTTCAGTTTCAGTACTTATAATTTGACCATATCTTTTCTATAAATGATTTTTAGCCCCTTTGAAAATTGTGTTCTCCCCTTTAACTTTACACTGTTTTATTCTGCAAGCACAAGTAATTGAGACCTTGCTGGTTTGAAAAGATTAAGGCAGCTTCCAGTAGCCTACTATCTAACATAAGTATGGTGGAATGATGAGTTCCTCAAAATAGGATTCATTTACCTTCATTTCCCTTGCAAGTTTGTATTTATTAATGAATAAACTATACTTATGAAACGCTGCTAAATGGATTAATCAAAAGATACCAAGAAAACCGTGAACATTGTCCAAGATATGTAGGGGATTTGTGTTTCTTGCCTAAACGCTGCTTTCATTCTTCCTCCCTGTCTACCATCCCCCCTAATATCCAGGTCTCTCTTTGTATCCTTTAGTGATGACAAGATGCTTTTTATTCCTCTAATGAAGTGGGAAGCAGATTAACATGCTTTCTTCTTGGGAATTAGATTACTTATTGTAGTACTGCTCAACATATCTTTGTAATACTCCCCAACCCCTACCCACAACTAATTAGTGACTTTCAGAATTAGGGAAAATCTTGGTTGTGTGGTGGCTCTATATTTACCAGTGATCAAGGAAGTGTTACTAATACACTTGTCAGTATTAAAAAAGAATTAAGTAAATAAAGGGCCAGATGGCCGAGTCCAGGACCTATCAAGAACCCAGTATGTGTGGGCTGGTCCAACGGAATGACAGAAGCACATTACCAGGCTAAGTGGAATCAGAGTTAGGCTTTCACTTATAAGAAAACAGACGTTTTTCAAATGTGATTTCTTATGATATAGTGATTTGCATGTTTAGGCCTCATTTGTACTACTAACATTTGAAAGCATATAGTTCCCTGTACAAGAGCCAGGGATATTTATATATATCAGAAAAGACTGGGAACAGGACATAGTGGCATCAAAGTAAAGCAATTACCGTGTAAGCATTTTTGCTGGTCCAGAGAAGAATCCTGCTTTGTTCTCTCATGAAAACCTATATGTTTACTATTATAACTTACTTATTACATTTTTATTTTAATTGAATATTTATCCCCTCCAATAGACTTTATGGCTTATGATACAAGGAACCTGGTTATGTAGTGGTTTTTATAGTGTATGGCCAGATGAGGAACAAGTAAATATTTTCTTAGTGTTTTGTTACAATAAGAGCATTATAATAGTGGTTATAATATTAATTTAAGCTGAAGAAATTGAGAAAATAAATTCCCTTCCTTTCCTATGATTTAGTTGTCTTTACATGTATGCATATATAAACATCTTGTTTCCTACTGTAATTTCCATATTTTTCAATTTCCATTTACTTTATCTTATCTTGTAACTATGTACTTTTTGGAAACTGTTTTAAATCCTTTTCGTTTCTGGGATGGTTAGATGGATCAGTGAATTGCTAGGTAGGTAGATTGACCAAAGAGAATGTACATGTTTTTAGATTTTTCTCCCCATAGCCACACAAATAATGGAGAGAAGGCTAGCTAACCATAGGCCTCCCATCTTCCTTCTCTCCATGCCTTTTTTCCTACCTCTAGCAAATATTTATTGGATGTCTGCTCTGTGCCAGGAACATCCTGGGTGTTAGATATAACTGCCGAACAGTAGAGACATAGCCCTTATTCCTGTGGGGCTTACAGTCTAATAGGAAAATATACTAAACACATAAATAAACATTACAAACATAGATACAAAATTAAATGACTTATTTTGCTGGACTTCTCAATTCTGGCATAGGTTAGGGAATTTATAGTGAAGAAACTATCTTCAGTGACTCTCCATTAATAATAGTAGATCATTTTCATATTAAAAATATGCACGTTGGCCAAATTATTTCAGATTAAGTTTTATGGGACGGGTGGCCTTGGGATGAAGATGGATGAGGCAGCATTTGCTTTAAAACATAAAGAAAACAGTTTTGTAAACTGGGCTTCATATATATGATGTAGGTGTTTTCAAATCTCAGATTGAAAAATTATGGGAATTTCTAGTATTTTTTAAATTACAAAATATTATTTCTTATAAAGCTTGTTTATTAGTAGTCCAGAGTTTACCTGTTAATTTGGTTATAAATTGCTATGGTGATAAAAGAGTAGGTGATTGAAATGTATATTTTTCCTTCCTCTCTCTGGACATGTGTGTGGAATATTTTTGTTTTCTGATCAGATTGTTCATTATGCTTGCCTGGATGTGTGTACTGCTTGGCCTTCAAGCCTTTCGTGCTCATTCAAAGGCATTCCAAGTCATTATGCTGGACTTCAGCCTTGTTCAGTAAAAAGGCCATTTCCTCCATCAGCTGTCCACTTGGACATACATCCTTTTTACTCTCAAAAAGATTTTATATGCATTCAGAGTATATTAGATGGATTTGTCAAATTACTCACAGATAATCAGTTTTTTAAAGTTATAATTTGAGCTATGACCTCTCAAACTGTGAATTATAAGGTTTGACCCTTTGGTTCACTGTTTGACACAGCAGCCATTAATTATAGTTTTTAAAGGACATTTTACTTCAGTTAGAATTTATGTTATGAAAACATTTAAGTATTTTTTCTTTAACTTTCAATAATAAATAGCTAACTTGCATAAGCATGGTATCATCAAATGTATTTATGCATATGTCTACCAGTGCATTAAGTAGGTTATACATACCCATAAAGATTTTTCTATAATAACCTGTGAGTTAACTCTAAGATCATACTTATTTTATATAAATCTGGTATCAGAAGAAGACTGACTTTTTATTCACATATATTTATTATAGTGATGGAGACTTTTTAATTATTTGAATCTAGGCTTTTCTCTTTTTTTTCCTTGAGCAAGGGTATAGAAGTGGGTACCTTCCTATGAGTGCCCGGTATCTGACAGTAATTTGAAAGTTCTCCAGATGGTTCACAGTAGCATGATGGAGGAGAATATAAACTGGTCAGGTGTTTTTCACAGATGTGCATAGCTCAGGGCACTGAGAAGTAAAGGACATAGCAGAAAGGTCTGTTTAGCTAAGTGCAGAGAGACATCCAGATACATGAATCTTTTTCAGATTAAGTATATAACTTAGAATGTATTCTTTTTCTTTTAGACCCATGAGTTTGTGACTTTTAAGGAAATGTTTACCCCTTTTTTCTTCTAAAAGCAAAAGTAAAGGCAGTATATACTAACAACATGTAGAATTTCCAAAAGGCCAAACAATTATGAAACTAATTCTAAGCAATTTTTATTTCACTAAGTATATTTGAACATTTTCAGATTTCCCAGAATGTCCTGGGCTATGAATCTACCAGCTTTTCTCCCCATTATTTTCGATTAATATATATATATATATACAATCAAACAATCCTTTAGATGACACATTTTAGAAATGTTCTTTACCCGTGACAAAAAATTAATTTTTTGAACTAAATTTAAGGGCTTGTAAATACGTTATGGGAGTTATAAAATTTAAAAATAGTTTTTGGAGATCAGTAGAATGAAACAATTCAGTTTAATTTTCAAGTTTTATACTGACCTCACCCTAGTTTGATAAAGATTCACCTTTTCCTATTCTTCATATTACTTAAAAGCTAGTACAGGATGACATTGAAAATTTAGTTTTTAATTAGGTCTCAATCTACTTTTTGAGCCCCGAACTTCCAAACTTCTCTACTGCTTTTCCCATCTTACCTCACCTTCTTTCCCTATGCACATAATTCTTCCTGCCCACACTGCCCTGTTGCTGTGTTAAGACACCATGTCCTGCCATGTTTTATGCCTGTGCTCTTACAGTTCAGTAAGCCTGCTGTAGCCTTCACGTGGCCCATAAAGTGCTGTATTTACCCTCTACTACAGAGTCAATACATCTTTTCTCAATGTTTCCTTCACATTTGCTGACAAGAGTATAACATTTCTAACACTGTTTCATAGTTAGTTTTTAGTGATGCCTATCTCTGTTCTCAGATGGTAAGCTTCTTGAGGGAAGGGAATATGCCTTCTTCATTTTTGTGTTTAGCTCAGACAAGGTATTGAATAAATGCTTCTTGCATGATTTGTAGGGGCACCTGGGTGTCTCAGTCAGTTAAATGTGCAACTTTGGCTCAGGTCATGATCTCACGGTTCATGGGTTCGAGCCCCGCATCGGGCTCTGTGCTGACAGCTAGTTCAGAGACTGGAGCCTGTCTTCAGATTCTGTATCTCCCTCTCTTTCTGATCCTCCCCTGCTCATGCTGTCTCTCTCTCTTTCTCAAAAATAAAGAAAACATTAAAAAAATTTAAAAAAGGAAAGATTTGTCTGTCAGTATCCTCTCGATATGTTTATCAATATCTATCAGTAGACATTATTAAAGGTAGACAAATAGATATTTGTCTGTCAATATCAATGTTATCAGTTGTACTCAGAATTCTGCAACACAAACAGAGCAAAAAGGGATCCTTTAAAAAACATGTGTACTAAATTTCCTTTGTGTTGCTGCATGATTTCCTTTGGGTCTGAGCACTTGTTTTGGTGTTTATTTCTATAGCTCAGTAAGGAAATAAATGTTGTGTCCTATATGCTGTTATGCCTATAGGCATAAAATTAAGTACAAATTTAAGACAAAAAGCATTTATTAAGGAAAAAAAGCACCAAACCAGTGACTTGTCAAGGAGGTTTTAGATCTTCACATGTGAAATACATGGAAGAATTGAAACAGAAAGTCTTAGGAGTGTTTAATGCTCTATGATTTTATACTAACCATTATTGATGATTGTACTTAGTCTGAAACAACTTTGTATATGTATAGACTTACCCAGGATCTGAATTGTAGGCAATGTTCGCCTCTCAAATGGATCTGTTTGGAAAGCATTATAAAATAATAGCTCCCTGCCCAAAGAAAGATGCTACTGTATTAAGGCTGCACTCATTTAATGGTGTCTCAACTGAAACAGGTGCCTTACTTGCTTTGTTCTCTAGGAGCAGCTTTATAGATTTAAGCACTGAGTATACAGTACACAGTGGCACTATTAACAAATCAGAATGAGGCCAAGGGAAAACTCATCTAGGATCCACACACCTAAATGCAGTTAGTAAACAGAGACACTAACTCTCATTAAGCATAATTAAACCTAATATTGACTGTAAACTGTTACTTACCTTAAACTTCTCTGTAGAGAGTGTGGAAAGGGATTAACCTAGCAGATTGGGACATTAATTACTACCTCTTTCACATTAAAGTTACCATCAAGAAGGGCTATATTCATAAATAAAACATAGAAGGGATTGAGAGACTGAAAATATGTAAATTTACTTTATAAAAAGGAAAGAAAGGCCTAAATTAAAAAAAAAAAATAAGTGAGCTGTGAGCGATGCCAACCCCAGCAAAATGGAACTCTGGCTAATTACTACAAAAAAATAGGCTGAAATAATCACAGAAATGTGTCCTTGCCTTCTGACTGACAGAATCTGCTTCACAGGAGACTCCTGTTCAGCTGAGTCCTCTCTTTTTCATGCATAGCTTCCTCCACTGCTGAATCTAATGTAGGACTTGAGGAGTTGATGAAGGGACTTGGGAGAAATAGAATTTCTTTCCTCCCCCGCCCCCCAGTTATTAATAGTCCTTTACTTATGAAATTGATTATAATGATTATATAAATGTTGTTTGATTTGTCAGCAAGAAGGCATAGTGCTGTTTTTTGTTCAGTCAAAATGGCCTGGTAACTTGTCTCCTGCTATTTAATAATCTCCTTCTTGGGTGCAATCTAAAGAGTATGTTGTGAAGGATATAAAAATGTCAGCTAAATTTAAGATCGACTGTTAAGTTTTTATATTATGCTCCTGCCCCAAGGGGGGAGGCCAGGATCTGGGAGATAAGAATTTAAAGAGAAAAGCAAAATAATGACAATATAAACTTATCTACCAGCCTTAGACTCGTTTTCAAAATCGGTCAGCCTGGCTTGCTTGCTGTGAACTTATTCGGTTTTCTATTACCTGTTTCCTTTCCAATAAGGAACCATATACTGTACTCATTTCTGGAATTTTTTATTACTTCACCTGGATGCGTTTCTAATTTCTGGAACTGAATCCGACCTATAACCTTTCTTCTGGTTAAAGAATTAAACCATAGTTTAGGTTTAACATATTAGGCCCCTAGCTAGGTTTTAGTGCTGTCATGCTAAATTTTATCTTTCAGGAGCTCATGAGAAACAAAGCAATACAGTAGTTGTGCATGTGAAAAAGGGAGCCTAGAGCATGTATTAAACCTGGAGCATGTATTCATTTTTTTTTTAGAGGATGTGAGGTTTAATTTTAGAATAAAACCCTTAATTTTTTCTCTTGAATTTAAAGCTAGTTTCACAGCTCACGAGATGAACTAATGAAACAGAAATAATTAATGGACAAAAATCTATCCTTCATTTCCCCCATTGAACAAAAATTCACAAACTGGTTGGATGACAGAGGATGAACAAAAACAGTGAGAGTAAGAGTACTTCTATCCTCTGTTCTTGTAACAATCGTGACATTATGAAATAACCATAACAATGGCACTCTTATTAATCAGACATATTTATACAGAATTAGTGTTGGCTTCTGCTCTATATTACCTTTAGTTTTACATGAACTTTTATTATCTGTGCATATCAAAAGAGACATGGTGAATGAACAAAGAAGCCCTGTTATGAGACAAGTATTATTTGACATTTTGGGAAGCTCTTATTATAGGGTTTCCTCTTAAGTGAGAATAACGGGAAGGTTGTCATTAGTTGCACTATTACAGACATGCTGGATTGTTAAAAACAGAAATGGAGCCCACTTTTTTCCTTGAAGAAGATTCATCAGTTAGAATGATTCCAATGATCCAAGACTTATGTGACTTGCCCCCCACACCCAGTCTTTCTCATTTTGTCATGTGAAACGATGAGCCCATAGGCATCTCTTAAGATCATTGGTTTTCTCTTTGTTTACAGAGCTAGTAAGCTGTATGGTTCTCTTATTTATTTTTTAAAGATGTATAATCATTTTAGATTTCTGGAAAATCTCTGATTAAACCAAAATGCAGAAGGTCTGTAGCCCTACTGCAAACCAGATGCCTTTTATTTTCCATTCTAATAGAGAGAAGCTCTGAGTAAGTTCTTTTGAGGCCTTCTTTCCTGGCTTATGACAAGTCTGACTGGGAATTATGCTGAAAAAGCATGATTTTGGGTTATATTGAATCTCCCTTTAAAATCATTGGGCCTGCACTTTTATATTGACCAGTGGTCATGCATTTTTTTTCCTACAGCTTGGGATAAAATTTTAAGTCCAAAGAATAAAAATAACACTGTTAAAAAGAGACTAGGTGAGTCACTACAGTTGCATCAGCTGCCTGAGTTAAGAACACTGATTCTCAAAGTGGAGGAAGTAGAGATCAAAATCACCACCTGTAGGGTCTTTTCAAATGAACCTCTCCCAGGTTGACAATTATTGGTATAGACAATTATCTAATAGCTGAGGTACTAGAAATTGATAATTTAGCTGCTTTCAGTCTTTTGAAGTTTAAATAGAGAGAATAAAGGTTTTATATTGCAGACTTTCCCCCTACCCACTGTTATATCTTCCTGTCTTATGTTAACAGACACTGAATTTGGGGGTTCAGTGAAAAATACATCAAAACCCCTCATAACATATAAGTGTTAAGGAAGACAAAGGGGCCGCTAATTTGGGGGTTTAAACACACATAAAAGCAAGAGGCGCCAGGGTGGCTTAGTCAGTCAAGAATCTGGCTCTTGATTTCGGCTGAGGGCATGATCTCATGGTTCATGAGTTCAAGCCCTGCATTGGGCTCTGTGCTAATAGCAGGGAGCCTGCTTGGGATTCTCTCTCTCCCTCTCTCTGCCCCTCTCCTGTTCATTCTCTCTCTCTCTCTCTCTGTGTCTCACTCTCAAAAAAAAAAACATAAACACTTAGAAAGACAAGTTTTCTGAATGAACCACACATGAAAAATATCATTAAACTCCTCTTAATCACCCATCTATCCGGCATGGCAATAGGAAAGGACAAAACTGTTTTTGTACCATAGGACACTTAAACTGAATCCTTTTGAAAAAGGATTTGTTTTTAATTTCTAATGATTTCTATTATACATTTTAAATAGGATGCTAGAAAGGTAGGCAAAGTGATTTAATTTGTGGCTATTCTACTACCTCTAAGTAGGAGGATACATAAAACCTATTTAAAATAGGAGAGATCATCCTTGTGTGGAATAAGGAGAGTCCTTGGCTTTGAATACTCAGATGAAATGTCTTCTCATTATAGGGGCATTCACCAAACCATTTATTTAAGACAGGATCACTTTTTATACCTTTTTTTAAAATTTTTATAAGGCACTTACTGCCTAAACAGCACTGAAAGTGGTTCAAAGCAGTATATATTTCCACTTGTCTTAAATCCCACACCAGATTGTGAACTGTGAGACCAAGGAATGTATTATTTATAATTTCATATACTCGTTAGTGCTTTGGGTATTACAGGTATGTAGTGCATTTTTAGGTGATTCTTGTTTTTAACGTAGACGAGCTGAGGTCAGTGAAGAGAGTCACCAAATTGAAAGGTAATTCAGCGAACTTTTTTTTTTACATCAGAATGTGATTCATCCTAATTTTCAAATACATAAAATTTTCAAGGAAATAAGTTCACCTGTGACTCACAAATCACTAGTTTCCCCTAGTAGCCAATTATGTATAGCCCACCTATGACCTCATCTAAAGCTAGTGTACTTTGGGTCTGTACTATGTCTTTAGTAACAAATCCATCCTTTCATTCACTTAAAAACATTTATTAATGCTAACTATTTGTGAAGCATACAGATGAAAATATAGGGTGGCTGCTCTCAAGAGACCTGTGGGCTCCAGGGGTCTTAAATACAATAGAATTCTGTAAGTATTAATAACTTAAGAGGGGCCTAAAAAAACTACTATAGGAACATAGTAGGAGTAAAAGGAAAAATTCATGCAGATAATACTTGGATGGAGGTTTGAAAGGTGAATAGGAGTCTGATACATGAAAGTGAGGGGGAGGAGTGGCTGTATGGGGGAATGTTCTAGGAAGACAGAACAGTATACAAGGAAGACCAAAGGAATAGGAAAGCCTGACTCATTCAACCGCATCTTACAGTGGAAGTAAGGAGTGAAGCTAGATGAATAACGTTGGTCAGATTAAAAAAAGGCCATAAATTCTACACTAAGGAGGTTGGATTTTATCCTATCACTGTTGGTGAGTTATTGGAAGATGAATGTAAGACGATATATTCAAGAGTCTGGAGATACAGTCTATACCACATAATAATCAAATAGATATGGAAGGTGGTGGTGTAGTCATGAATGAGTCACCTTCCTGGCTTTGTGAGTTTTAGTATCACTTATAAAAAGATAGAAAATGCTATTAGCTACTACCTTCTCTCTTTTTCCAACTACACTCATTTCTCCAGAGATGTTTATCCTGTCTGTTTCCGTTTCCTTACCAATACATTAGTCAGTTCACCTTGTCTATTTCAGAGACCTCTATCACTTCACCAAACTAACTCTTATTGAAATCTCATTGGACATTTGACCTTGTGGAAGTGGTCACACTTCCTTCTTTTTGAAATGCTTTGCACCCTCATTTTCCTTTTTTTTTTTTTATTTTTTAATTTTATTTATTTATTTATTTATATATTTATTTATTTTTTGTCCTGGTCAAGATTTTTTTTTTTAATAGTTTATTGTCAAATTAGTTTCCACATAACACTCAGTGCTCATCCCCACAAGTGTCCTCCTCCATGCCCATCCCCCCCTCCCCCCACATCCATCAGTCCTCAGTTTTTGTCAGCATTCAAGAGTCTCTCATGGTTTGCTTCTCTCCCTTTCCCCCACCATTTCTGCCCTTCTTCTCCCCCTTGTTCCTCCGTCAAGTTCCTCCTAATCCTCCTATACGTGCAAACATATGATATTTGTCCTTCTCTGCCTGATTTATTTCGCTCAGCATAACACCCTCAAGGTCCATCCATGTTGCTACACATGGCCAGATTTCATTGTTTCTCATTGCCATGTAGTATTCCATGGTATAGATAAACCACATCTTCTTGATCCATTCATCTGTTGATGGACACTTAGGCTCTTTCCATGTTTTAGCTATTGTGGAGAGTGCTGCTATGAACATTGGTGCACCCTCATTTTCCATGGGATCATACTCTCCTGACTTTTTTTTCCTATGCTGCTTATTATTTTCTGATACCTCATTTGCAGTCATATTCTCCCCTACCCAGCTATTAAATGTTGGTAATTCTCAAGATTAGATTCAAAGCATTTTGGTTGATGCCCAGCATTTGGGGCATCTATGTAGCCACAACACATTGAGATTTTTTTGGGAAATGTGCCATAATTCTTTTAAAGTTCTTTTGGGAGGACTATGTTTCAAAGGTCATGCTTAAATACATATTCTTTTATTCTTTATTACTGAGTAATGTATAATATTCAACACGTGTCCATAGGGAAACTCATATGGTAACTTTGGTTGTAATTGTATATCTTATAAAATCTTACTGATGTTCATGTTTTAACCTTGGGGAGTTGTTAATCTTCATTGAATCATAGTGTCTTTTCTTTTTTAATGTTTATTTATTTATTTTGAGAGAGAGTAAGTAAGTGAGCACAGGAGATGCAGAGATAGGGAGAGACAGAGAATCCCAAGCAGGCACAGAGCTGGATGTGGGGCTCAAACCCATGAACCCATGAGATCAAGACCTGAGATGAAACCAAGATCTGGGTGCTAAACTCACTGAGCTACCTAGGTGCCCCAGAATCTTAGTTTCTTAATCAGTAGTATATGGGGAGCCATCCCAGCTCTTTAAGATTTCATGATGCTGTGGTTTGCTGTTTCACAATCTGAAGAGGATAGTGAAGTCTAAAGGATGTTCAGATGACACTTTGAATTCCATAGTCAACGTTTAGAAAAATGTTTGTCTTTTCCACATTTACATTTCACAATTGCTTCCTTTATTTAAGGTAATTCCATGCTTATGGAAATATATATTCTTAATTCCATGTTTGCTTAAAAATATTTTAGATAGTTTTGCCATGAAATTTTATCAAACGATTTTTGACAATCTGAATAGATTATATATTCTGATTCCTGTACTTGCAGATACTTGTTTAATCCCACAAGAAGCCCAGGTATGAGGTGTTCAATTAACTCCTTGGGGTTAAGCTGTGGGGGGATCTTATCCTTTTGTACATATTTCCCTTGTTTATGTTGGTTACCAACATTGCTTTTAAACCTGTTGTTGTTGTTGTTCTGTGATTGGTTCACATTGCCAGTGTACTTTCAGTACTCTGTGAAAATGGCCACTAACTATAAACTAAGTTAGATATTCACAACACAGCTTTATTTTTGGTCAGTATCCATTTGATGCTACTGATTGATCTACATCTAGCTTAGTGATTAATTTTAGAATGAACTTTGTATTTGTCATTATTTTGAAACTAGAATCTACTAATTTGTGTGCTCCAAATCTCTGAGGCATGGTTAATCTCCTTAATGTTTCCCTACTGTGTGTGTGTGTACGTACATATTTTTCATTATCAATTTAGTGAAGCTAATCTTTCACTTTTCCTACTTATTGGTAGCCAATTTATTACTTTGCCATAGAAAAAAACAAAGAACTGAAACAAGAGAAAACACACTTCGTATTGGTGTCGCTATTCCTTGCAAAAGTGGCCTCATTTTTCTTACTTAGGTTCCTTACCCAATATCTAATAGTTTTTTTTTTCCTCTCGTTAGATAGTTTTTACTAAAGACTTGCAGTGTGCACTCTACCTGGATTATTCCCTCAGACCTTCCACTATGTGGCCTAATTTTACTCCCTGGAGCAATCTTCCCGTTTAAGAAATAAATGGTCTTTTATATTTCTTTGTCCATTTTATAGTTTAAACTTACAGTGTGATCGTCTCTATTTCCACTTTTCTCTACCTTTGTGCTCAGGATTTTAGTCCTTGACATTTTATTGTATAAAAAAGTAAATGAGCACCCTGTGTGATTTTCTGTTTTAAAAACCCTTCTTTCGGGGAGTCTAGCAGGCCCGTCCTGTGGGGCCTGCAGCTCTTTATCTTGGGGGCCATGAATTCAAGCCCCACGTTGGGCAATTTATTACAAATAAACAAATAAATGCACTCCTTTAAGGTTTGTTTGTCTGTCTCTAGTTAATTGTCCATTAGAGTTCTTCATTGGAGATGAGAGATCATTTTCTTTTAGGTTCTGGAAGGAAAATACTTGAACAATTAGGAGCATTTATGACTTTTAGTTTTTGGTCTCCTTAAATTATGGATACACATAGTTTGGTTCCAAGCTACCCAGAAATGGAAGAGTTTGTGAAAAAAATAAGTATAAGATTACCATTTTGGGGTAATTATAAATTCAGACTATTTCTCTTGATTTCTTCAAAATGTCTGTTATTTTAAACTTAAAATCTATTGAATAAAGACTTTATTCTGTTCTAAGTGAGAAAAAATTCCCCAACTCAAGTGCATATGTAAATATTATACTCCAATAGGAAGCTACCAGCTGATATCATCTTCATTTTAAAGTTTTTATATATTATAATGTTCCTTGATTCTGTGGGTAAGGATGGCAGATGAAGCATTATGAGCTGTTTATCACTGTCACACAAGTCAGTCACAGGAAATAAGAAATATCTGGACTCTAAACAATATTACAGTATAAATTCTTTAGACTAGAAATCCATGATTCCTCTATGGATCTTTTCTGTGGAAGATCCACCAAGGAGTACATACTCAGTCAACATAAATTGATGGTGAAAATTCTAAAGTTTAGCTTTGAAAGGGAGCTTTTTAAATAAGTGATCTTCGTTAGTTTTAGGGAAAATCTCTCTCCTGAAATCCTATGTATTGAAAAGCGCAGATATTTGTGTGGAGGCACTCAAATAGAGAGGAGTCCAATTTTAGTACATTGTGTGGGGAGTGACATGCGTGGAAGTCCATTAATAGCAATGTATGTTGTGTTCTTTTCATATTATTTTGCTAATGAATTTAGTATCAGATTGATGGGTGTTTGGACAGAAGACAATTTGCAGAAGTAGTTAGAGCAGCTGTATATATCCCAGCTAAAGGCCTGCAAAGTGATCTCTATTGGAGGTCAAGCTCTAGATAGAAAAGGATACTTGGAAACACTTTCTTCTTGTCAAGTATGAATTGCTACTAGCAGTCTTTATGTCTGTGGACTCCTATTTCTTTACAGAGGATGACCTCACCTCCTAGGTAGCATTCTGTAATGCTGTTGTTACAGTGACTTGGGAGCACTGTTGTATTTTAGTGGGCAGAGCAAAGGGATGGCTTTAAGTTCTATGGTACGTGGAATGATTACTTAGGAAGGAGACTTGACCAGCTCTCAAAGCCAATAGCATTGCTGTAGAGAAATGCTATTTGGGCAATCAGGTATCTTTTATAGCAGTAGTTTTCAGACATTTTCATAACAGCTAATTGAAAGAAATACAATTAAATCATAACCTAGTACACACAGACACATGTATAATTGAAACACAAATTTTATGAGACAGTATTTATTTTCCCTTACTATGTGTGATGCCTACAAATATTTTACATTCTATCCTATGCTATTGTTTCCTTTTCTTTGAAAGTTTACAACCTACTATCTTAATTTCAAGACCACTAATAGTATACCCTACAATTTGAAAAACTGTGTTGTAGAGATCTTTACATTTCCTGGTAAGAACAGGATAAAGACAACATAAATGAAGTGTTGCCTCTATTGTGACTTGGTTTCCTTTTATGCTAAGCAGAGCTCAACATTTCCATGTGTGACTATGGTCCAAAATTCATTTTAGGACAGGCTAGGTCTGTATGCCATCCATCCAGGTATAAAGCCTGATTGCCACCTTTGCCCTCTGTTGTCATGACAGTGAGGAAAGAGAAACTGAGAACATTCTCCCAGTTTCCCTCACAGCATTTGGATCCAAAGTCTCAAAGTGGCTTCTGCGGTGCATATTAGGTATGTGGTATTATGTTAGAATGAACAGGATTCAATGAGATGAGTGTGAAACACTCTGCTCTTCCTGTCAAAGTGAGTCATCCTTAAGCTGTGGGATGGTAACTTGCCATATTGGGCCTCCTCGCCCTTGCATGTTGTTGATTGAAGACAATGTGAAGCCAAGTAGCCTGCATGTTTTGGTGTGGTGCCCAGTTCATCATGGTTGTATAAAGTTAACCAAATTCTTGGCTTCTTAGAAGATTGTCAGAATATTGGCTTTTACTGATGGCAAGCCTTAATTTTCTTCATGTCCTTCACCTGGAGTGCTTGTACCAATTAAATCTAGTCCACAATTCTCAGCTGAGAGAGGGAAAGGTTAATTGGAAAAAAAAGCTTTTGTAGTGATTTTAATATGTCTTCCTAGTAGAGGATGATTATTTGGCGATTCAGAATACCTACTGTGCTCTCTTAAATCATCAGGAAATGGGCAGAACAGATTTAGTCACACAGAGGTGAGTTGAGCATGGGCAGTTTTATGCTGTCATCTTTCTGGTTCATGTGCTATTCTCATGAGCATTTGTTTACCTGCTTGACTGAAAAGGCCAGGATTTAGCTTCCTCCTTGATTTTGTCATGTTGATCCAGTGACGATTACAGAATGGCTTGAGTAATGAATTTTGGAGATTTATATTTGCAGGATCTGGGTGAACTCTAGGTACAGAACTCAGGAAATTGTTTTTTGCTTATTTTGGTCCTCAACCAGTTGGTACATGGATAGATATTCTAACTTTTAGTTAGAGTGTTCAGGTAGATAGCAGGAGGCACAGCTATCCTGCTGGTGGTTATTGCGGTTTAGGAACTTACCCCAGGAGTCTCTGGAGCTGAAGTTGTCAGAATTCATGGCTCATGAATTGGGATGGCTCATGCTTTTGTACTAGTTAGCCTGGGCTGGGGAGGGGCTGAATGCTTGATCGCCAACTTCCAGGTAACCATAGTGGCAGTAGTACTGGACTCACCTGCTCTGGTGGGATAGTTGTGGGGAATGAAGCACAGTACAAGACTCCCACTTGTCTGCTACAGTATGAGTGGTTTCCTCTGGAATGACTCTAGGAGCTTTGCCTGCAGCAATGGCAGTTGCAAGTGAAAGCACATTTTTCCCTGTTGTTCCCTAGTATTAGTCAAGGCAGGGTAGGATCTACCTAGCTTCATAAGATGTTGTTCCAGCCAGGACCCCAATATCTCTTCCTTTTGTATTTCTCCCAGGGGGTGATTGGATTCTAATAGTATTTACTGTTGAATGCACTTGAGATTCCACAAATCCTTTACTTTGGAAGAGACTTGCAACTACTCAGTTTTCACTTTCTCTCAGCATTCTTTTTTTTTTTGTATGTTCATTTTTGAGAAAGTGAGAGTATGAGAGCGCATGCACACTCTAGCGGGGGCGGGGCAGAGAGAGAGGGAGACAGAATCTCAAGCAGGCTCCAGGCTCTGAGCTGTCAGCACAGCACCTGATGTGAAGCTCAAACTCACGAACTGTGAGATCATGACTTGAGCTGAAGTCGAAAGTCCAACCGACTGAGCCACTCAGGAGACCTCTCTCAGCATTCTTATTGAACCAGACTGGAACTGGCACTTCTTAAACTCACTGTTTGGGTGGAGTCCTCTTGACACCATAGTGTCAGCTTAAAGCTGCTCTCTAAAGCAACTTTCTCAGCTAGTTCTAAGGTAAGACCCTCTTGTTAATCTATACTGCAGTACCATGGTTACTTCCTCCTTAGCATATACGGCCTAGGAATTTGTAGGAGAATGTGTGTATCAATAATTACATTTATATTTAGTGTAACTATTGACATGTTTGAATTTATGTCTACCATCTTGTATTTTGTTTACTTTTTTTTTCTCTCTTTTCCATTCTTCCATTTCCCATTTCCCGCCTTGTTTCAGGTTACTTGAATGTTTTTCTAGTATTCCGTTTTAATTAATTCCATTTAATTTCAGTGTTTGTCACTGTTAGTTACATTTTCTCATGTGAGTTGAAATTTTCCTTTTTTTTTATGCCCAGAAATTTTTATGTCACTGTAATCTAGGTATTCTAAGTATTATGAGATTTTAAGTCTTGTTTAAATTCTATGGAGAATGTTGATAATTTTGTTTTAGTAGGCAATTGATCTAGTTAGGTTCAGGACACAAGTTACAGGCTGCATTCTATGGTTCCAATGCCAGCTTTATTTTCAGTTTTGTCCTGTGTATGTATCAGAGGCCAGTCTTAGACCTAAGCACAGGCCTATGTGTTAATTTAGTTCATAATTTCTTTTGTATGCTGATTAAAATCAGATACATATGTGTGCAGCTTGGGGCGGAGCCCAGAATTCCCTAATAATTTTTGGGATTACCTTGCTGAGCCCTTTTCTCTCCATGATACTGACAGGGAAAATGTGTTGTAAGATGGCCTACAGGACTAATAGGAAACACCTGTCTCTAATTAATGAGGAATGCAGAAGTAACAGGCTATAAATTGTTCCCTCTGCTAGTGCCTGGGCTCAAACCTATGGAGAACGATCTCCTCTGAGCCCAACGTGTAAAATAAACCTTCTCCCTTCCAAGATCTCCAAATGCCACTTGGTTCTTACACCAGGTGATCCAGACCCAATTCTGCAACAATATCGCTGGTATTTTTCAGTTCCCTGCAGTTGCCTTTGTTGGCCCTCCAGGTAGCAAGCTGTGGCTTTATTTACTGCACTTTCATGCCTATTTCTGTAACTTCCCATGTTTAAGGCCTAGTGGTGAGAGCACAGAGAGAGGAAAATAAAAGCAATGCAAGTTCACCAAATCCTCATGGGACCACAACTATTTTTTTTTAAGCTAATTTCTTAATTATCTAGTTGTCATAAAACATACATGTATTTTTTAAAGTGCAGAAATTAAAAGTGTGCATCTAGGTGAATTTTCAGGAAGTGAATATACTCATGTAAGTAGCACCCAGACCAAGAAGCAAAGCATTACTAGATCACAGAGGTCCCCTCTTTTCCCTTCCTACTCCGTAAGAGTAACCACTACCATGACTTTTAATACAATAAATTGGCTTTGATTGTTTTTGAACAATATGTGGTGCATTTTTTCTTTTGCTTATGTTTGTGAGAGACTCCTAATGTCTTGCATCTGTTTGTAGCTGCAGATTTTTTTTAGATACTTCATTTATTGAGAGAGAGCACGCGCAAGAGCGAGCCTGTGTATAATCAGGGGAGGGGCAGAGCAAGGAGAAACAGAGGATCTGAAGTGGCTCTGCACTGACAGCAAAGAGCCTGATGTAGGGCTCGAACTCCTGAGCTGTGAGATCATGACTTGAGCTGAAGTCACTCAGGTGCCCCTCAGCTGCAGATTTAAAAAAACAAAAACAAAACTTTTTATTGCTTTATGATATTCCTGTGTATGAATACATTAAAACTCATTTAAGGCTCTTCTGTATATAGAAATTTGGGTTGTTTCCAACTTAGAACTGTTATGGTTAGTGTTTATATGCACATTCTTGTGTATCTTGTCTAAGTATTTCTGCTTGATGTATAATAAAGAGTCACATTGCTAATATGTCTATGTTCAGCTTTAGTGGATATGGCCAAGCAGTTTCCAAAGTTATTATACCAATTTCTACTTGCAGTATCAGTACATGAGAATTCCACTTGCTCTAATCCTTGACAACACTTAGTATTATCTGTATTTTTCATTTTAGCTTTTCTGGCATATGTGACCTGGTAGACCATTATGGCATTAGTTTGCATTTCCTAATGACTAGTGAAGTTAAGCATCTTTTCATGTATTTGTTTTCCAGTTAGATATCCTCTTTTGTAATATACATTTTGACATTCATTGCCCATTTTACAGTTGGGCTTGTTACTGTTTCTGGTAGTGTTTCTTTATATAGTCTGGATGTATGTATTTGTCAGGGATACATATTACAATATCTTCTCTTACTCTGAGCTTTGTCTTTTGTGTTATAATTGTCTTTTGATAAACAAAAGTTTTCATCTTAATAAAATTTAGTTTGTCAATTTTTTCTTCTATAATTTCTTTTATATCCTGGTTTAAAAAGAAAAACCTCTACCGCAAGGTCTTGCAGGTATTTTCTATTGTTATCTTCTAGAGGTTTTATTGTTTGCCGTTAACATTTAGGTCTGAATTTTCCCTGGAATGTATTTTTTGTATTAGGTATGAAGTTGGGGGTTGGGTATAAAAGATTCATTGAATTTTATTTATTTTTTAGTGTAAATGTCTAATTGATCAAGCACCACTTATTGGAAAGGTGGTTCTTTCCCTAGTTAAGCACTAAATTTATCATAAAGCAAGTGCTTGCATCATCAATGGATCTATTTCTGGATGCTCTCTTCTGTTTCATCAGAACTGATTTTCTATCAGAATTTGCCTGTCCCACTACCAACAATGCATTGCTCATTAGTGTAGATTTAGAAGAAATTTTGAATCTGGTAGTGCAAATCCTTTACATATTTTCTTTCTTTCGTTCATTCATTCTTTACATATTTTCTTTATTTCTTCTTTCTTTCTTGACATTTGTAAAATTTTCTTTTGTTTTAATGTTTATTTATTTTGAGAGAGAGAGAGAGAGTGCGCGCGAGAGAGAGTGAGCGCGCAGGCGCAGGGGAGCTGCAGTAAGAGAGGATCCCAAGCAGGCTCCGCACTGTCAGCACAAAGACCAATGTGGGGCTCGAGCCCATGAACCATGAGATCATGAGCCCAAATCAAAAGGCCAAAGCTTTATCAACTAAGCCACCCAGGTGTTCCTACATATATTCTTCTTTTAGATTAGGTTATTCTTGGTCCTTTGTGTTTCCATAAAATTTTTAGAATTTTTAATATCCACAACATGAAATTTTCTGAGATTTTGATTGGATATCAATATTCCCAAAATACAATTTCAATCTATAAATACTTTAAATTTCCTACTTATTTTGGTCTCTTTAATTTCTCTTAGTAATGTTTTATAATTTTCTATGCAAAAGACTTGTATACCTTTTATTAGATTGATTTCTAGTATTTTTATTTTATGTGCTTATAAATTATATTTTAAGTTTTGTGTTTTTTTAAAAATATTTATTTTCAAGAGAAAGAGGTAGAGTGCAAGTAGGGGAGGGGCAGAGAGAGAGAGGGAGACAAAATCTGAAGCAGGCTCTGAGCTGTCAGCACAGAGCCCAATGTGCGGCTTGAACCCACAAACTGTGAGATCATCACCTGAGCCGAAGTCAGTCGCTCAACCAACTAAGCCACTCAAGTGCCCCTTTACGCTTCATTTTCTAAATGTCTCTTGCGTATAAGAAAACCATTCATTTATGTATATTGATTCACCTTGTAGCCAGGGATCTTGCTAAATTCACTTATTAATCCTATTAGATTTTGTGGCTTTTCTTGGAGTTTTAGTAACAGAATCATGTTTGCTGTGAATAATTTCAGTTTTATTTCTTCCTTTCTTCTTCTTATAACTTTATTCTAATTTTCCAGCTTTATTGAGATATAATTGACCAATAGCATTGTAGAAGATTAAGGTGTAAAATGTGATGATTTTTACCCGTCTATGTTAGGAAATGATTACCACAGCAGGATTAGTTAATACCTCTGATACCTCACATAATTACCACTTCCTTTTTGTAGTAGAAGCATTTAAGATTTTTCTCAGCAACTTTAAAGTATACAATATAGTATTATTATATTATATCCCCACAGGTTATTTATCTTATAACTGAAGTCTGTTCTCTCCATTTACCTTTAATTTTTCTTTCTTGTTGCATTAGCTAGCACCTCTAGTACAATACTGAATAAAAAAGCATAGCATTTTCACTAGGTTTACTGATTGTTTTTTATTTGTAAATGTTTCTTATCAAATCAAAGAAGTTCTTTTTGATTTCTCCGTTTTCTAAGTTGGCTGTATGTGAGTGTGTGTGTGTGCGTGCACGCACGACCACACACATTTGCACATATTTAAATCATCAAGGGGTTTGAATTTTATCACATGCTTTCCTGGATATATTGAAATTCTTTTTTTCCCTTTAATATGTTAACATTAAAATTACATTTATTTTTGAATGTTAATTCATCCTTGAATTTCTGGAATAAACCTAACTTTAATGTTGGTGTGTTATCTTTTTTTTTCTAGGGAACCAGATTGGGTTTGCTAATATTTTACGATATTTTTGTCTATACTCAAAAAAAGAGTTTGGCCTATAATAATGTACTCTTGTCAGGTTTTGGTTCCAGGTTATAGTAGTCTCACAAAACAAGTTAGGAAGTATTCCTCTTTTCCTAACCTTGGGAAAATTTGTGTATGATTGGTACTATTTTTTTTCTTTAGCTATTAGAAAGAATTTGCCTGGCTACTTGGGCGAGAAGTTTTCCTTGTGGAAAGGTTAAAAATTAAATATTCAGTTTCTTTCTTGGTGGAAAGATTTTAAATTAAATATGCAGTTTTTCTATTTTTTCTTGTGTCCATTTTGGTAATGTGTTTTCACAAGATTTATCCATTTTATCTAATTTTGCAAATTTATTGATAAGTTGTTTACTATATTCTCTTATTATCTTTGTAATATCTGCCTTTTCACCTAGGTTTTCAAATTTATTAATGTGAGATTGCTCATCATATCCTCTTACCTTTGTAATGTCTAGAGCATCTAGAGGAATGCCGCATTTTTCGTTTCTGTCAGCGTCTTTTCTGCCTACTCCTCTTTGCTTTAAATTCTGTATTTCTAGAGGATGATCACTCTCATTTATCTTTCAAAAAGGAATTTTTGGAATTGTTCTTCATGTATTGCTTTACTTCAAAGTACTTCAGACATTTTGTGATTAACATTTTAAAATTAACTCTGAATTTATGGTTAGAAAATATATGCTATGTGATTTAAATACTTTGAAATTTATTGAAATTTACTTTCTGACCCAGTTTAAGGAAAATTTTGGTAAATGTTCTATATGTACCTGAAAATAATGTGTATTTTGTAGTTTTGGGTGTAGGGTCTAGACGTATCAATGAGATTAAATTTGTTAAATCTTGGTGCACAAAATTTTTATTTCTCTTGATTTTTTGCCTTTGTGTTCTATCATTTATTGATATCATTTAAAATTTACTATTACGATTGTGGACTTGTCTATTTCTCCTCTTAGGCATGTCAGTTTTTCCTTTTGAAGGCTATATTATTAGTTATATACAAGTGTAGAATTGTGATCCATCTTAGGTAAACTAGGACTTCTGATCATTACTAAATGCTCTTTTTCTACTATATCTTGTCCTAAATTCTACTTAGACTGATGTTATAAGAAAATGGTTGGTAATTTTTTTTTCATCCTTTTACTTTCAACTATTCTGTGTGTTTATATTTGAGGTGTGTTTCTTGTGGACAACATATTGCTGTTTTAACTTGCAGTCTGATGGCATTTGTCTTCCAAGTATAATATTTAGTCTATTTACATTAAATGCAATTAGTAATATTTCTGGATTTAATTTTATCATCTTACTATATTTTTCTACCTGTTTTATGTTTGCCAATTCTTCTCTCTTAACTTCTGTTCCTAGTCAATCTTTTTATTTTATTCCCTACATTTTACCTTGCTAATTATACATTTTTCATTTTTTAGTATCCAAATAAAGCCTACTATAAAATTAAATACTTTTTATCTCTTCCATCAAGGAAATTCCACTTCTCCCTTTCTCACCATTTGTGCTATTGTTGTACTGTATTGTAATACTTTCAAGTGAAATAAATCAATCAGAGAAAGACAACATATGATTTCACTCATGTGAAATTTATGAAACAAAGCAGATGAACATATGGGAAGGGGGAGCAGAGAACCACAAGAGGCTCTTGACAGTAGAGAACAAACTGAGGATTCATGGAGGGAGGTGGGTGGGAGATGGGCTAGTGGGTGATGGGTATTAAGGAAGGCACTTGTAATGAGCAGTGGGTGTTGTGTATAAGTGGTGAATCACTAAACTCTGTTTCTGAAACCAATATTGCACTGTATGTTAACTGACTAAAAAATTAAAAAAATACTTCCAGGGCTCTAACTCCTGTAAGAAATTATTATTACTTTTTAGCTGCCTATATATATTGTTTTGCATTTACTCACCACATTAGCCTTTTCTGGTATATTTCATTTCTTCCTAACTTTCCATATCACTGTCAGACAATTTTCCTTCTACCTGAAAGATACCCTTTAATGTTCTTTATAGTAACAATCTATTGGCGAATTTTTTTTCCGGTTTTATTTTCTCGAAAATATTTGCTATTTGCCTTCGTTTTAAAGGATATTCTCATTGGTTATAGAATTCTAGGTTAGTAATTACTTTCTTAAAGCTCTTTAAAGTTATCATTGCTTTGTTCTCTGATTTCCATTGTTTTTTATGAGAGATCAGCTATCAGACTTATAACTCATTAGAAAGTAATGCATTTTTATTTCTCTGGCTCTTTTGAGATTTCTTCTTTAATTATATTTTATTTTTAAGCAGCTTAAAAAATCTGTTTTCTTATGTCAGTTTCTTTGTGTTTATCTTGCTTGGGGTAATTTAGACATTCTTAAGTTTGTGGCTTGATATCTTATTTCAATTTGGAAAAATTCTTAACCATTATTACTTTGAATTTTGCCTCTGCTTATTTTCTCTGCCCTTTCCTTATGGAACTATAAGTATTTGTGTGTTAGACACTTTTTTTCCTAACCATGTTTCATGTGTCCTTTTTTTTCTGTATTTTTTTTATTTCTCTCCATTTTTTTTTCAAGTTCATGATCTCTTCTATTTTGTCGAATCTGCATTGCATTAGCCACATCTTTTGTGTTCTTGATTTCAGTTATTTTTAATTCTAGAGTATCATTTAATTTTTTTATAGATCCTGGTTCTCTGGTAATTCACAATCTTTTCTTCTACTTTTAAAACCACATTAATCACAGTATTTAAAAGTTTGTGCCCTATGATTATTTTATATTTTTTGAGTTTATGTTTTTTTTTTCTCTTGGGTTTTGGTTATTTGATCATACCTCTTGGCTTGTCTGGTGATCTTTGCATATAAAAATTAAAAAGGCTTTTGTGATATTGTGTTTTTCCAAGGAGGATTTAATTTTCATGAAGATAATTAGAGTAATGTTAATTCACCTTGATCAAATGAGGAATTGAGATAGTTTGAAAAGGGTTTCTACCTTTGTGATAGCTAGCCTCTGTCTTTTTGGCCCTTCCTCCTATAAATAGCCATTAAGAGGTTCAGATATAATTCTGGAATAATTTTTAAACCAGTTTGCCTTCTTGACACCCTAAGACCATAAAACTTGGCACCCAGCATTGTTTAATTTTCTAGTATCCATGTTGATGTTTTCTGCTTGTTTGTTTTTTTGCAGGGGGAGGGGTTTTCACTACATGAAAGGAAATCTGCAAATGTCTCAAGGGTTAAAAGTGCAAAAAATATAGTTTTCACCTTATTGCATTTACCTGCTGTCCAGGATCTTGGCTCCCGATGTCAGGGTTATTTTGACATCTTCCAAGTGCAATTTTTGTTTCCCATCTGCTTAAGTACTTAGTGCTCTGATCCAGAGCTTTGCGCTCTCAGGATCACTAGACGCTTTAAGTGAAAAAGGGGTAGACATCACAGACAGGGTTTAATTTATTGCCTTTCTCTTCTTCACAATATCTTGAGTATTAAGTAAAACCATTTTGGTTGGTTCCTGGTCCCTTTATCAAACAGTTTTTAAAATTACTTTATTTACATTGTATAGTTTTTCTCAGCAGGATGGGTGTTTTGATACAAGCCACTCTATCATGGTAGAACTGGGGGCCCTCTCATGATGCTATTTTGGTTAACAGGTTTATTTGGGTGGAGGTGGGAGTTAACTCTCTTGGTACTTTACAAAGTAATATACGAAGATATATTGCTACTTTCAGATATATTTGTACTTCCCTTTATATGAATTTCTTACATGTATTTGGACCTAACCACTATTTCTTCAGTATTTAAAAGTACAAAAAGAGTTCATTAGTGAAGTTCATTTGACTTGTACAAATTGATCAATCTCCATTTGAACACTTACATTAACCTCCCTAGCTAAACCTATACTGTTTTACAACTTAAAAATCACCAAAAATACCACTGCTATTTTCCAAAATAAAGTTGTTTACACCTGGTACAACAGAAATCTTCTAGTTTAGGTAATTACATGCATCCCAAGAATCCAAATAAAAATGGCAGTTTTAGTGGGCTATGATATTCTTTCCTACTTTGTGTTCTAAACCACGATTAATGTTTTTCTCTGTAATAAACTGGTGCCAGTTTCCCTTAACAATGGGTAAAGGGGTCTATAAAGGGAAGTCAATCATTTAAAAACTCTCATGTATCTCTTGTGGTGATAGTAGTAAATAATTAGGTATAGAAATTAGTTTTGTAAATGGGGTATAAATAATTTTTGAAACTATTTTGACTTATTTTTTTTTCTGAAACTTTCTTCTCTCTCTGGATAATGTGATGAACTGGTATATTCAGTTAGTAAAATCAGCAGCAGATAATATATCAGTGCTTGCCTTAGTGCATCTGGTTCTGGAAACTTGGATCAAATGAAACAGTTGTAATGAGAGTTGAATAGTAAGGACTCGGATAAGCATACCTACCTATATAAATAGAATGAAGATTTATTTGTTGTTAATAACAATCCATTATATCTTATAATCATAAAATCCTCAAAAGTTAAATACTTTCTGAAACAGAGTATAAAATATACGTAAAAGGACCAAGTAATTATTTCAGGGGCTATAGAATCCTTAGATATCTTTTGATTTCCTTTTGGCCCTGCCAATCAGAGAAATATCTTTCTTCAATTTTTTGTCTATATCGTAAATTGCCGTGGTTGACAGACATTTATGATTCCAAGTGGTTTATACATAATTTAGAGAGACATTGCAAATCACAGATTCTTTTGATTTGAAAGTATTAAAAAACAAACCCGTAAGTAGAAGTCAAGTAACCAATGACCTAGCTCCAGGTACATGTTGCTGTCAGACAAGGCTCTTATCTTCTCCGGACTCCCAATTTCCTCCTTAGGTCCTTAGGTGAGACATTGAAAGCATTTACCTTAGTTTCTCAGAGTCATTAAGTGGCCAGATTAAAGGTAGTATGTGAAAATCTTTTCCCAAAGTAAAACTATTATGCAGATGTGGGGGGCTATTGTTATTCTCATCATAGTTATTGGTGCTAACGATAGTAGATGGTGATAGCACTGCTCAGAAGCATAAAACAGTTTTGAGACAAATTTCCTATAGCTTTTCTAGTGATGAATATGAAGTCTGCTTTCTTATCTGTAACTTTTTGGTATCTAGTATATTTTTGTTTTTCTTATTCTATTTATTTGAAAATAATGGCTCCAGATTTGCTCTGTGGATTTTAGGAGATCAAAGTAGTAACATGTTTGGATCACTTCTTTGACAGTAATAATGAATTATAAACTCAGTGAAGTTAACAAACTGGGACAGAACTCTTTGTTATTAAGAATAGGTCCTCTAAGGTCTCTGAATGCATTTTACTCATTGTTGAGTGGAGAAGCAATAGGCTTCTTTGGAGCAAACTTACCAAAATACAAAGGGGAAATACTTTATCCTTGAACCACTATAAAATTCAGGACATGGATAATAGTCACCCAAGGCCAGTTCTGTAATATAAACATAGAAAATATTAACTCCTTTAAAGGGATGTGCATTATATTAATTCATGTAATCATTGAATTAATCACTTAAGGATCACAGATCATTAGTTGATGGATTTTAAATGAAAAAAATCATGCTTAAGGTGAATAAGAAGATAGGTATGCATTACATCAGAGATGTTATGCAAGTATACTTAGAAAACTGGTTTAGTTAGGGAGCGTGACAGCAATCTATGAAACCAGTGCTTGTAAATAGAGTTCTACCCGGAGAGGGTTTGACTCAGTATAGCAAGGTTCAGGATACTTTTCACAGTCAAAGAGAGTAAGAATTAAATGGATAATGTCCTCCTTTCTTCATTTATATGAATTAATCAAACTGTAATCAGACCCTGTCACTCATCTGCATATTAAATAAAATCTGAAAAGGAATGAAATATGTTATACTCAAATGGACAGATATTCTAAGGACATGGACATATGGGTTTGAAATATGTATTTCCTATAAACAATTTCAGAATATAGGCATGCCTCAGACATCTCATGAGTTCAGTTCTAGGCTACTTTCTAAAGAAAATATTGCAATAAAGAGATCCATGATTTTTAAAAATTTCCTAGTGCATATAAAAATTATGTTTACACTATATTGTAGTCTAGTAAGTGTACAATACATTGTCTGAAAAAACAATATACATGCCTTAATTAATACTATTTTATTGCTGAAATATGTCAGTCTTCATCTGAGTTTTCAGCTAGTTGTAATATTTTTACTGAAAATGGTCTGGTGTCAATGTTGATGGCTGCTGTCTGATCAGTTGCTGAAGGTTTGGGTGGCTGTGGGAATTTTTTAAAATAAAATAACAATGAAGCCTCTGCATCTTCCTTTCATGCATGATTTCTCTGTAGCATGCAATGCTGTGAAATAGCATTTTACCCAGAGTAGAAGTTTATGTCACATTCTAAATCTTTGTTGTTTCAACAATCTTCTTGGTATCTTTACCAGGGTAGATCCCATTTCAGATGTCTTTAATGGCAGCTAGAATGGTGAATCCTTTCCAGAGGTTTTCAATTTACTTTGCACAGATCCACCAGAGGAATCACTATCTTTGGCAGTTATAGCTTTACAAAATGTATTTCTTAAACAGTAAGACTTGAAAGTCAAATAACTCATTGATCCATGGGCTGAAGAATGGATACTGTGTTAGCAGGCATGAAAACAACATTAATCTCGTTGTCCATTCCCATCAGAGGTCTTCGGTGACCAGGTGCATTGTTAATGAGCAGTATTATTTTAAAAGGAATGTTTTCATTTTTTTTTCTGAGCAGTAGATCTCAACAGTGTGTTTAAAATATTCAGTAAACTATGTTGTAAGCAGATGTGCTGTTATCCAGGCTTTGTTGTCCCATTTACAGAGCATAGGCAGAGTAGATTTAGCAGAATTCTTAAGGGGTGTAGATTTTTTGGAACGGTAAGTGACCATTGGCTTTAACTTAAAGTCACCAGCTGTCCTAGACCCTAACAAGAGTCAGCCTGTCCTTTGAAGCTTTCAGGGATTGATTTCTCCCTTCTAGGTATGAAACTCCTAGATGGCCTTTTCTTCGAATAGAAGGCTATTTCATCTGCATTGAAAATCTGTTGTTTAACGCAGCTACCTTCATCTATTATTTTAACGATCTTCTAGATAACTTGCTACACAGCTTCTACATCAGCACTTGCTGCTTCACCTTACTTTTATATTAGAGATAAAAGATGGCTTCTTTCCTTAAACTTCATTAACCAACTTCATAGTTTCAGGCTTTACTTCTGCAGCTTCGTCACCTCTCTCTGTCTTCCTAGAATTAGAGTTAGGGCCCTGCTCTGGATTAAGCTTTGGCGTAAAGGAGTGCTGTCCCTAGTTTAATCTTTTATTGAGACCACTGAAACTTTTTCTATATCAGCAATAAGGCTGTTTTACTTTTTTTTTTAAATCACTTCTGTGTTCACTTGAGTAGTTTATTATTTTTTTAAACGTCCCCTCAACAAGTTTTCCTTTGCATTCAAAATTTGGCCAATCAAGAGACATTTTGGTCTGTCTTGGCTTTTGAAATGACTTCCTCACTAAGCTTAATCATTTCTATCTTTTGATTTAAAATGAGAGTCATGTGACTCTTCACTAGAACATTTAGAGGCTATTGTGAGGTTATTAACTGGTTTAATTTCAATAACATTGTGTCTCCTGGATTAGGGAGGCCCAAGGAAAGGGGAGAAGATGGGGGAATGGTTGGTCAGTGGAGCAGTCAGAATACATGCAACATTTATCAGTTAATTTTGCTGTCTTATATGGGGACAGTTGGTGGTAACCCAAAATGGTTATAATAGTAACATCAAAGATCATTGATCATAGGCAAACAAATATAATGGTAATGAAAAATTTTGAAATCTTACAACAGACACAAAATGAGCAAATGCTGTCAGGAAAAAAAAGGCACTGATAGATTTGCACAATGTAGTGTTGCCACAAATTTTCGATTTGTAAAAACCAAAATATCTGTGAGGTAGAATTCAGTAAAACATGATGAAACAAGGTATGCCTGTATAGGGCTAAAGCAAACATTTTATCACATTACTCTGTGACCTTCAATTTACCTGCGTAGTTCCCAGTATATGATGAGTCTCAGAAAATTGTTCAATTCTAAGTTGAAAAATGAATATGCTAATGAACATATATACATACATATGCGGAAGATACTCCTTACAGTGATGGTAGAACATTTATACCAAATAGTCATAGAAGTGTGTGTGGAACATCAGTTTTCATTCAAGTAAGTACCCAATACCATGATTAAAATAAAAACCTTCCCTTTTCAGTTGCCATCTTGGCTTTGTTTAACAGTGTGTTGAATCCAGGAAGTCATGTTCTATAATTCTTAAGGATAGTATTTATCAAATTTATATTTATTTTCTTTTATGGTTTTTATTCCATATCTTCATGTTTTTCTTCCTTAGTTTCCATTATAAATCATTTTAAATATTGTTTTTTTCTTTCATTTTTCATACCTCATTCCTCCAAATCAAGGTTTCTTTTTTTTTTTTCCCCAAGGTTTCTTTACTAAAGAAAATTTGGAAAATTTTAAAAGACTCAAATAAAGAAAAATACTTATAATGCCATATTAGTCCACTTTCTCCCAGTCTTTTCAAAGGTTTTAATTTAAAGATTACATTATGTTGTGTCTTATTTTTAAATTTTACTTAAAATATAAGTACCTTTTCCCTTTTAATAGCTACAGCATATTCTATTGGGTAGATTCTATTGGGTAGACTAAATCTCATAGTGATTTAGTCATTACACTTGGTTAGTTAAATTGTTTCCACCTTCAGCTGTTTTTAAAAAGAATATGATGAGCTTTTTGTGTAGAGAACTTTTTCCCCCTAGTATTTAGATTATTTCTTTAGAATGAATTCCTAGATTTGGAATAAAGCCGTATGTTTTGACCATGACAATTCCCTTTTTAGATCTTTGAAGAGAAGCTGTTTTGGAGCACTTAGGCATCTACATGCTTACCCTGGGCTGCTCTGAGGCAATGACCAACCTTTATCAGGAATACTCTGCCCTGTGTGAGATTCTTCTAAGGGCCAGTTTTGGCTCAGGAACTCCCCACCAACCTGGCTGAGACATTCTCAGAGCTTCTCTGCATGCAAAACTCTCCTTCCCTCTTTCTTTTTATAGGTGTCAGACTTGCATCATGTCTGAGAATTCTCCTCGCCTAAGTCCCTTGCTCTTTATCATTTGCAGTTTATTGCTTTATTAAGTATCTTACACACCCAATTGGTATTGGCACCAGAGGACCCAAACCAACACAGCATAGAATCATTATTCACGTTCTTGATACAAAGTGTTTAATTTTCCTTTAAAAAACTTTGTACCAATTTCCATCCTCACTGAAGTGTAATTTTTCAACACTGGGTTTTTCTTTCCTTTTTTTGTTTTAAACTTTCATTGATTTGACAGATGAAAGAATGGTATTTCACTTTTTAAATTTCTATTTCCTTCATGAGATTAAATATCTTTTATTTTTCATTTGAGATATATTAAAATTCATTTTTTCACTAAAAACTTTTCATATAATTTACAATAACTATTTTTAAATACTTCTTTTTGTCAGTGTATTTAAATGAGAGTCTCATTCAATACTCATTTACCAGTAGATGAGGTAAATTAAGAACATGTAACAAATACCATGATCACTGATTACTCAAAGCTAAACTAAGACCATACATGCTATTTATGATTTTCTAGCAGCAGCAGTAATAGAGAATCCAGGCCTTCTGCATGTTTCTAGGAAAGGCATAGTGTTTTAAAATTTTTGTAACTACACTGTGTGTATGTGTATGCATGTGCCTGTGCATGCATACGTATGGGTATGAGGATGAGTGTAAGTGTGTAAAGTTTCCTGGGTGAGAGGTCAGGCTTCATGTCTTATTTATTTATTTTTTTTTCTGTTAGTAGTCTTGCTTTTTCTTTTGTTTTTCTTCCACTGTTTTTCCCCACCTTTATTTCTAAAATGTCGCTGATCATCCAATACTTATTAGGTTAAATTATGCACGTGCCAATCTTTGTGTCCCCAAACACACATAGCTAATCAAGGATAAAACCATTTATTGTAAATTTACCTCTAGAATGAATCCTCCTTTCTCTGATTTTGAGGATGGATAGATGCTCATTATGATCTGGTAGACAATTATAACATGCACATTTAGAGTGTAGGTGGATAGACTAGTACTCCTTGTTAGGTGTGAAGACTTTTATTTTACTCATTTAAAGGCAAAGATTTAAATGTGCTTGTTTAAATTCAACAAGCCCTTAGAGCCATGAGGCCTTGGGGGTAAGAGGTGCTTAAAACCAAATAGCAAAGGAGCTGAAGAAGTAATTATATGCCGGAGTGAAGATAGAGCTGAACAATGAGTGAGCTGATCAGGGAGCAGGGGATGGAAAACTGAATTATGTCCCAGGTATCCACAGACCAGGAAAATAGAGTAGGAAGTATGCTTCTATCTACATTTCACCAAATTTTATAAATGACAGTGCTTTTCAGATGCTGTGCTAACCTGATTTCACCTTAAATTTTTTTTTGCTTTAATCTAATTTTAAAAATCTAAATTGGCAGGGTGTTTTTAGTGAAAAACACAAACACTTCATCATATCACGAATACTCTGGATTTGAGGTTTCAAGAAATAAAAATAATAGTATTTCAATGTTCTTATCTCCCTGAAGACCAGCCTCACCTCCCTCACTATTCCAAACGGTGGCATGGTGGGAAAGGGATTTCAGGTATTCTAAGCGGTGAGCTTTACTTCATATTAAAGACTTAAAATGTCTCACGTTCCCATCACTGAGAATGTGGTGGGGAGGAGGCAAAGATAACATATTCTTTGTTCTAAATCCTGTCCCAGAAAATCTGGCCTCTAGTTTAAGAAATGACTCTAAGACTAGTTAGGAGAGCCCTCAAGTGACCATAAGCCCAGACTGATTGTTTTTTCCATTTCTCTTAAAGGTGATGGTTCATTCTTTGATGAAAATAAAAACCATAACTATAAAAACTGATGTTGACAGGCTCATCAATCTGACTACAAAAAAAGGAGGTGGTTTAACATTTTTTAGAAACATTTTCTTATGCTCACTGTGAATATACAGGTGTATGTTCTTACCTTTTAAAACTTAAGAAATTGTGAAGTTTTTTTTTATTTTTTTTTTATTTTTTATTTTTTTATTTATTTCTAGGAGAGAGAGAGAGAGACAGCGTGAGCAGGGGAGGGTCAGAGAGAGAGGGAGTCACAGACTGAAACAGGCTCCAGGCTCTGAGCTGGCAGTCAGCACAGAGCTCAACGCGGGGCTCGAACCCACGAACCATGAGATCATGACCCAAGCGAAAGTCGGACGCTTAACCGACTAAGCCACCCAGGCGCCCCAGAAATTGTGAAGTTTTGATGTTAATAAATACAAATTCCATTTTAGAAGCTAGTGTTGAAGTCTGTTTCTCCTAAGCATAATAAATAACCAGACAAAAAGTTCCAAGTCAGCGAGGGATTTCTGAGCAAATAAGCAAGTGCATTTTGCTTTCTTATTTATTTATTTAACTAAATGGTGTGCAAATTGAAAAGAAGGTGTCAGTATGATACCTTTTTATAGAAGACTAAAAAGAAAGAGAATGGAAAGAAGGGCCACAGCATGCTTATATCTTGAATGCAGCTCTCGTTTAAGTTACTCTGGTACGGTGAGAAGAGGAGGAAAAAAAGGACCCCAGTCATTTATTCAATAAATATGTATTAAGGACCCAGTGTCTTCCAGGTAGAGGGACTGTAGTTCAAAAATTTATGAGACAAATATCTGAGTTGGAGAACCTTACATTCAGTGCAAGAAGAAGGGAGGATATCAGGAAAGGGGACATGGAACTTTCAACAGAGAGCCAGCTGCGATGATGGGAGTTAGTGTAGATTTGGGGAGTGATGCACAGCAGGGTTAGAGAAGGCATTCCTCAGGAGGAAATAGCTAAATTAAGACCTATAGGGTGAAGGGGAGTTTGCCAGGGAGGAGTCTAGGGATGGATAGGGAAGAAATGAGTATATGTCAGAGAAAAAAATAGTATGTAGAGTTTCAGTAATTCAGTGGCTTGATTATATTTGTGTGTTGGGAGACAGAGACAGAGACCGAGAAAGAGATTGGGCAATTACATGAGAGGGGCAGAAGCCCTAAGGCAGAGGGTTTCAGTGACAGAGAGGTAGATGGGTAAATGATGGATTGAAGGTGATCCTTTCCTTTAGCATTGGTAGGGAAGGGGGAAAGGATGGCTATTAGGGGAATTGGTTTGTCAGTAAGCTACCAAAATGTTGATCTAATGGCCTTTATAGTCTCACTAGGATGGGTAGCAGACACTGAATGGACAAGGGGTGAAGTGTTAGATTTCAGAAAGAGGGAAGATTTGAAATAGATATCATCTACAAAAGCAGAGAGAAGTTGCTTAGGGAAACAAGAGGACTATTCAGCAGCTTTGGGCCCAGTTAAGTGTGGAGGCTGTGGTTACAGTCTCTGCATTTGTAAGGCCCTCTATAGCTTCTTAACTCTAGGAGTAGAGAAGGCAGATGTGCCAGGACTGGTCTTCACCAGTGTCCATGCTCTTTTTGTTTCTCCCCACCGCTCGTGTCTTGTCACTGAGGACATATCATGGCTGATACTTGTGACTGTCTCCCAGACTTTTCTGGATACTGAGCGAATTTGCATCAAATGTTGGGCAGGCTTCAAGTGCCAAAGAGCTAATGTCACTAGAAGAAGCCTTAAGCAAATAATTGGTGACAAGTTGTTGGATAAATTAGGACCCTCACCCTTTACATGGGTTAATCTTCAGGCATATTCTGCACTGTTTGCCAAAATGTCCCAGTAAGATTGAGCTCCAATTCACCATGGCAGTAAGCTGCTTGATAAATGTACCTCCTATATGTTTTCAGTTATGCTGTGTAACAAACTAACCCCAAACTTAGTTGCTTAAAACAATAAGGGTCTATTTCTTACAGTTCTGTTGGGTGACTAGACTTACCTAGGGTATTCTTCTGTTCTGCCTACTTATACCAGAGGTCACTCATGTAGCTGCACTTGACTGCAAGCCTGTTTCAGTCAGGAATATCCATAATGGCTTTACTTACTAAAGTCTAAGGCCTCAGTGCAATGGCTGGACTAGCTGGGGTCTGTCTGAACCTCTTTCTGTCCACATGGTTTCTTACCATTCATGAGTCTAGCTAGTCAGAGCTTCTTTACATGGTCTCTGCATCTCAAGAAAGCAAAAGAGGAGGCTGCCAGGACTCTTCCAGCCTTTGTTCAGAACTGGCACAGTGTGACTTCTGCTGCAGTCTATGGTCAAAAGGTCAAAGTCCAACCCAGATTCAAGATGGAAGGAAACAAACTCTGCCTTTGAGTGAGGGGCAGCATACAAGAACAAGGATTTGAGGAACTGTTGATGGTTACCTTTGCTGACAGTCTATTTTATTTCCCTTCTCGGTTTTACTTCCTCCCTTCCTTCCTTACTAGCATTTCCTGAGGTTGTATCCCAAATAAACTACTTACACTAAATTTCCCATCTTAGGATCTCAACCAAGAGAGCTTGGTAAATGAGGCAAAACCAGAAAGTGAACTGAGGGTACAAAAAAATAAAGTGATGGGTCATGGGGTTGGGGCTAGATTAGAAAGACAATATAAAAGGGGTTCAAAGAGTAGAAAATTTGTGAGACCTAGGGTTTGGCAATGTCTGTGGTATCAAAAAACTAGACATGATAAGTATGGCTTGGATAGAAGCCTGGAAGGAAAGGAGACTATAACCATAGATCCAACAATGGTAGAGTGCACCCTGGGGACTCCAAAGAACAGAAACCAGTGGAACAAAAACATGATTTCACTGATCAGCCTCTGAACAGGCTGCCGCCACTATCTTAGTTTTGAGGCTCAGTACTTTTGAAATCCACTGTCTTGGTTGTACATAGGCAAATACTCCTTCAGCTTGTTTTGTTACAAGTGATCCATGGCACTAGATCTGGAGAGAAGCTGATGATTAACATAATCAGTGCACACCCCTGAACAAGGTCACCCGAAAACAGCTTGAGGGGAGTCTCCTGACTACCAGAGCTTAAGGAAGGTATGCTACCTTTTTAAAGTGGGACATGAACAAAAATAAGATGTATGGGAAAGAACAGGTGCTTCAGAGTCAAACTGGGATCAAGTCATGTCACAATAAATATATTACAAAAATGACTTTTTTGAACTCCACTCCTTTCTTTCATCACATGGCATTAATACCTCATTTCCTTGTGATGATTAAATAGTAAAACATTTGCTAAGTGGCTAGCCCAAAACAAGGTATAACTAAATATTGGTTTCTTTTCTTTCATTCTTCCTTCCTCCATCCTATAAAGCAAGATTCACAGGCAAAGTGTAATATACCTTCTCTTTCTACTATTTTTAGCTTGTTTCTGAAGAAGCGCAACATGAATGATCAACAGTATAGTACTCAGGTGGCCTCAATGGTTCACTCTTAGATCTTGTTCACTATGAAGCAGTGACTAGGGGACTGTAACTAGTGGTAAGTGCCCAAGCTGAGGAAACTTTTTTTTAATTTGAATGGAGAGCAAGAGGATTCATTTGTAGTGCATAACCACACAATCTGCTTGGATGGTATTTGGCATTCATATGGATTTTGGCAAGAAATAAGCTTCATCTGAACTCTGTTGCACTCTTATTCATTTTGTTAAAACTGATATTCAAAATATTACAGTTATATTCAAGTAAGAATAAGGGAAATCTTCATAACTTGATTCATGTTTGTAGATGTTTGTGAATTGTAAATTAAACTTGCAAGCTCTTGGCTAAAGTATTTGCCTCTTCATTTCAAAGGAAGGAGTTAAAATTCTTATTCTTATCATTAGTGTGATTATAGATTAATTTGTTCTTACTGCCCTTTCAAAACAAAATGAAGGCCAGTGATATTTGATTCCAACTGTTTCACATTTAAATAGAATGATTTAAAAAGGATGCAACTGAATTGCACATATGACCTATGTAAATAGCCTTTTAACGAACAGAAAGTTGTAAACAGGAACTTGAAGGTAATTTTGTCCTCATCTTCAGGTTTAATTTAGCCTGCCAGAATTTGTAAACTGATAAAAACCTGTTACTTGTTCATATAATTTCTGCTTATATTGATATGGTCATGAGATGGAAAACTTGACAGACTCAACATTTCTCCTTCTATGGTTTTGTTCATATTTCCTTAACTTGGAAGAGTCTTTTTCCCATAACAGAAAACTTACCCTACTTCTCTTCCTTTCTCAACTCCTGGCTGCACAGAATCATCCCTGGATCCCCTCAGGATAGGAATATAGAAATTTTTATCTTCCAAGTTGGCATCTGTCAGATCTTCAACTGATTGCTGGTCTTCTAGGTCCACAGCTCTGCCTGTTTCTCCAGCTCCTCTAGCAGTTCCACTATCTCCTGTTTCACTAGCTAACTCTGAGCGTTCTTCAAGCTTTATGGTTGGCCACCTCCTGCAGTGTGATCCTCATCTCCACTTGTTTAGTTCTCTGCTGGGAGCAAAGCCTTCAGCACAGGGTTCTGTTTCCCTCGTTCATTGTATTTACCTTCGCCTGCTATGCACTTATTCTTATTTATATCTTATTTATATCTGTATGCCTTCTAGTATGCATTGCTTCTGATAAGTTATAAACTTCCTAAAGGCAGAATAAAGAATGCTTTCTTATATGTGTGTGTCTCACAGGGAAGAGTATAGCACCTTGTACCAACCAGGTGTTTAATGCATATTTATTAAGGTTATTTGAATGAATGTAATTTAGGCAGTTCTAAAGAGCATTGCACTACTCATACCACTTTTTGGTTCTAAGCAGAGTATTTTTTAAAAAATATATTTATTTAAATTCAAGTTAATGTACAGTGTAGTACTGGTTTCAGGACTAGAATCCAGTGATTCATCACTTATGTATAACACCTAGTGCTCGTCACAAGTAAGCAGTTTTTATAAGGAGATACATCTGAAGTTCTCAGAATATTAAACAATATTGTAACATCCTTTCCTTGAAATTCATAATAAATGTCCAATTGCCTAATCTCCATATTTAAAATTATTTTAACATACCATTCACAAAATTATCCCACTCAACTGAAGTACTGATGTAAATAAGGTTCTTATCTTTGGAGATATGGCAACTTCAGATGTCAGTTGATGATTTACCTGAAATTGCATGTGGGAGCCTACATTTTTTTTGTCTTCACCTTCTAAAGAGGATAATCTATCTCTTCTAAAATCTTTTGCATAGGCCTGGGATCTGAGGAATTTGCCACTTCTGTTATGCAGAAATCATACAATAATGCCCATAACATTGAAGAATGCAGAAATAAGACTATGTATATAGTCATAGAGTGCTACAGTTAGAGAGTGGAAATCATATGTTCCAGCCTCACATTTCAGATAAACAAATTAAAGCCGTGATAGGTGAAGAGACTTGTCCAATGTCCCTGAGCTGCTTGATGGTGGAACCATATCTTCTGATACCTGAAGGTGTTTTTTTATTGTTCCCTGATACAGTTAGATCCAGAGGTATATACCACAGGAGAAAAGAGAATAATGAAATTGCTTCCAATGATAAATCTCTTGCAGAAATTAGATTTTTGCTGAGTTTTCAATGAGACTTTTTTTTCCCCTCACTGTCTGATATTATCATGTCCTATAATGTATCAAGTCTGGAAACAGATTTTGAAATGATAGAGATGTATGGCCTCTATTTTCATCTATAAAGTGAATGTGCCTTAGTTTCATTTTAAAAAGTTACATTTGAGTAGGTAGGTGCTTGTTTTTAATTTATATAATTTAGTTGGGAACTTAATCATTGTCAGTTCTTGAGACAGTTGTTCAAGTTTTAAGATGTGTTGTGGTTTACTGTAAATCTTGACCAAAAAAACCCCACTTTGAACAGAAGTTCTTTTATCTAGTTGTTTTTCCTATTTTGGTTTTGAGATCTGGTGAAAAATGTTGGTTTTGAAACCTATGACTGACATTTTTTTCCCATTTCCAAAACTTTTGAGGATTTGATGTATATGAATTTCACTTTTATTCTTACTCATTTGGTGGCACATATTTCTTTAAATTTATCACCCACTTTATTGCCCCTTTTCTTCATGTGTTCAGGCCTCTTCCAGAAGAAGTGACATATTTCTAGCCCATTTACTAAAATTTTTATCTATACTTCTGTTCCCCCAATTAATAATAATATAAGAGTTTTGCTTCTGGTATGAAGAAATAAGCTTCTAACCACACCCCACCTACAAATAACTGTAAAATCTGAACAAACGCAAAAAAAAAAAGCAAAATAAACAAAACAAAAACCAATACAATGATCAAAGGTTATGGAGAATGAACAATAGTAGGAAGATTTTAGAGGAGAGTTGAAACTTGGATTAAACAACTGTTATGGGGTGTGGTGGTTTCACTTTTTTGTGGCTTTTCCTGAGGGTAGCTGCAGTTGTAATGGCAACAGGGCAACTGAATTCCAAAAGAAAAAGCCCACTGCCTTCTGATTGGAGGAATCTTGGCAATGGGTACAGATGCCAGAGAGTAAGAGGCAACTTGGGAAAGGAAAGAGATAGAGATGGGAGAATCTCAAATTCGGTACATAAACCCTGGCTGACTCCTGAACAACATATGTATAGGACATACTGAAAGGAAGATCTGAACAGGACAGAGTTGCAATTTGAGACTAAGCAAGTTAATGGGCTGCTAGAAAAAATATTAGCATGCTTTGGCTCTATATAACAGAATTCAGAGTATCCACCATTAACATTCAAAATGTCTAAGATAAAACCACAAATTAGTAAAATATAAACAAAACAAAATGAAAAACAAAAAAAAAAAACTCTGTTTCTCAAAAGAAAAGAAAATCAACGGATAACAACCCTGAAAGGACTCAAATGTTGAACTTATCAGTCAAGAAATTTAAAGTAGCTATTCCAATGGTGCCTTGGTGGCTCAGTCACTTAAACGGCCAGCTCTTGGTTTTGGCTCAGGTCATGATCTCATGATTCTAGAGTTCAAGCCCTGTGTCATGCTTCATGCATGACAGTGCCAGCTTGGGATTCTCTCTCCCTCTCTCTCTGCCCCTTCCCTGCTTACACACACACACACACACACACACACACTCTCTCTCTCTCTCTCTCTCTCTCTCAAAGATAAATAAACTTAAAAAAAAATATGCCAAAAGTTTTAGCTCTTNACACACACACACACACACGCACACACACACACACACACACGCTCTCTCTGTCTCAAAATAAATAAATAAAGTTAAAAATGTAGTTATTTCACCTATCAGTGAGGTAAAAGAAAATATTGTTGAAATGAATAAAAAGATAGGAAATCTCAAAGAGAAATATACACATATGTAACATATATATATAAACATATAACCAAATGGAAAGTTTAGAACAGAAAAATACATTATCTGAAATTATAAATAGGCCAAATAGCATAATAGAAGTGACAGAAGAAGTCGATGAACTTGAAGATAGATCAATAAAAAGCATCCTATCTAAAAAGGAGTGAAAGGATGGAAAAAAATAAGTAGAACCTCAGAAACTTGAAGGACATTTTAAAAGATCAAGCATATAGTTTTATTCATTTTCATTAAGTTCTATATATTTTCTATAATTTTTGAATTTTCATTAGTCTTTGACCCCTGATTTTTATGAAGTTTAATTTAAGAAAAAAATCCAGTTATTGAAGGTATTTAGGGGGCAAGAGCATGTTTTTGTTATTAAAATCTAAATTTAACTGTGCTTAGAGGAGATAATATGATTTTAATTAGTATGTGTTGAGACTTTGTGGCTTTATATAGGGTAAATTATTGTACATTTTTCATGTGTGCTTGGAAAACGTGTATATTATAATTCTTAGCTGTAGTGTTTTATATTAATTAGATCTGCCTTATTAAATTATCATTACTTTTTTTTGCCTGTTTACTCTTATAATTAATGATAGAAATATGACCAAATTCTCTACTATGATTGAGGATTTTGCTGTTTGTGTTTTATGTATTTTATGTCTGTGCTGTTAGATGCTTACACAATTTACTTTATCTTGTTAATAAACTGTTTCATTTTCATTATTTAATGACTATTTTTTAATAATGATTTTACTTAGAATCTAGTATATTAAACCTTAATATGCCTACTTTAGTTTTTAGCATTCTTTTAGTTACAAACATTCTCTCTCTCGTTATGTATTAGCTAAGTCTCTCATAAACAGCATTTAATAGTACTTTTTAAAAGTACTGTCCTCATTCTCAAATACTTTTTAGACCTATATTAGATCTTTTTATTCTGTCTCTTATATCCCTTAATCTCCTTATTATACTTTTCACCTTTTTATTCTGAGTAAATTCCTTGGATTTATCTTTCTGTTCAGTAATTCTTCCTTCAGCTGCATATAATGTGATATATGGCTTCCTTTCAGACCTTATTTTTAGTAAGAATTTTAATTCTATGAATCTCATTATTTTTTTAAAAAATTTTGAATGTTTATTCATTTTTGAGAGAGAAAGGGGGAGAGAGAGTAAGCGCACACATGAGTGGGGTGGGGGGCGGGAGGGTGACAGAGAAAGAGGGAGGCACAGAATCCTAAACAGGCCCCAGGCTCTCAACACAGAGCCCAGCATGGGACTTGAACTCAACAAACCTTGAAATCATGACCTGAGCCAAAGTCAGATACTCAACAAACTGAGCCATCCAGGTGCCCCAGAATCTCTTTATTTTTTAATCAAATCTGCCTTTTTAGTTTTTTTCTACTTATTTTCATACTTTTCTTTTAAAATTTCATATCATTTTAAACATTTTGTCCCACTAAATCTGAGATTAATGTTGTTACTTCAGTTCTTAAGACTTATGTTCTGTTCATTTTCTAACTTAATGATCATATTTAATAGAAAGCGCTTTTATGTCTTCTGACTTACTTGTGGAAAAACCTTTCTTCATGTGTTTGATATTTTGCTATGTGAGTTCTTCTTCATTGCAGTATACTTTTTCTATGAGATGCCCACATGGCCTGGGTTGTTGAAGCTGTCCTAGTAGAGTAGACTTGCTTCTTGTAGGTAGTCCAGGTATATTACTCCTCTGCCATTCTCTATGATTCCAGTTATCATAAACTTGCTTTGTTTCTCTGAAGTCACCTACGTATTACTGAATTGGATAAAACCCTTGAGTGTTGTGGCAGCATCATAATAATATGCCAAATGCCCTGTCCTTTATATTCCTTTTTGTTTCTATCTTTTTGGAATTTTAATTTCTTTCTTGTGAGATCAAACATTTAAAGGATTTTGTCTGTATATGTGTTTGTGTGTTTTCTCTTTTAAATGTAGCACCTCTGTGTTGTAAAAGGAACATTCATCTATGAATCTAGCCTATCATTTTATAGGAAACAGAAGAGCATACTCCTCCCAGAAGGCCTTTCCACTTCTATACCTTTGGCTTGAAAACCTGTTCTCTAAGAATATCTTCCTAACTCATTCCCTGACTTATTTCAGGTCTTTACCTGCATGTGATCTTTCAATGATACCATCATCTATTAGACTTTCTAAAATTTTATCCCCCCCAGCTCCCTGATCCCAGCATTTAATTTCCCCTTCCTAGCTTTATTTTAATTCTTTAGCATGGACCATTGTCTATCATTCTATATTTTTCTTGCTTATTGTCATTTGCCACACAAAAATGTAATATCCATGAGAACAAAAATTTTCATCTCTTTTGTTCACTCCTATATCTTTGCACCTAGAAAAACACCTGGCACATAGTAAATACTCAATAATTTTTTAAAAGCAAGTGAATGAAATATTTGGTGACTGTATATTGGATGCCCATCCCTCAAATAGGTCGTGATGCTATGGAAGATAGGAAAATAGACATGATTTCAGCCCTCATGAAGATGACAGTCTTGAAGAGAACATAGACTTTAGAAAGCATTTTATCACCACAGATGGGCAAAGGCTAGAAACTCAAAAGAACTCTTTTGATGAACTTTTTGATACCAGAGCGGCATTCCTTGATGTGGAAGTAGGGAGCCATGGTCGTTACTTCTGGTATGCAGTGCATCTAAGACCTCTTATTCTCTTTTTTGATTTGTGTAAGAACAGACCAAAGAATACACACACACACACACACACACACACACACACACCACACACACTAGAAAAGCACTGATTAGGAAAACACTTTTAACAGGGGAGCTGACATAAATTTGACTAAAGCAGTGAAAAAAAAAATGAAAGCGCCTAAGAGTGAAAAAAAATAATCAAGTTTCCATAATACTAAGTTTCTTTTTCAGTGATGATAGCCACTGTCTGATAAGCACAGAATGGAAAGAAAGGGCCTACCTCTTTCTTGTTATTGTACCTAAAGAGCAAGTACACATTACCTTTTATACCTCTGCAGGTAGTACATGCAGAAGGATATGCTGTCACTTTATCATAGTAAATAATAAAGTTCGTGGTTATATTTACACAGGCTGAGTTTCCAGCATGTGAAATCATGTGAAGAATGTTAAACCTCTAATATGTGTTTAATGTACATTTCAGTTGATTTTTCTCCTAACTATAAGAGCAGCAATTATTTTATTTATATGTGGAGAAGGCTGTGTCACCTAAGGGAAAAGCTAATAGATTTCTTGGCAATTTGTCTATCATGTTAAAATCTCCTTCCATTTCTGTTGCTATAGTCCTACTGCTCTGTCTTAAGCTGTTTTTAGTTATAGTCTTTAGCACTTACTTTTATTCTGCCTTTGAGCTTTTGTTTCTTCCATTTTTCTCCATCCAAAATGTCTGTTCCTGGGCTTTTAGTCAAATCATCTCTCTATCTTGCTGCAGACTGGCTGGCCAATGCAAAGGAACTAATTTGTAGCCAGCCCCTTTTCCTAAATGCCATAAATTATACTACCAGCTGCTTTCATATATATAATCTCATTCAATTGCCATTAAAAACTCTGCATGTTAGATAAAATCCCCCCACTTTAAAAAAGATGAAACAGTATTAGGGAGATTATATAAGTTCCCCTAGGATACACACTTAGGAAGCTGGAATTCAAACCCCAAACTTTTAATTGGAAGTGGTTGCTGTTCTCATTATAATTCCATTCCCTCTCCTAGATATTCTACCTTCAGCCTACCTAGAACTGCTTCTGAAGTTTTCCTGACTTGTTGATTGAATGGAATTTATAATAAGAGCGTTCTTATAGCACTGAGGTTTCCAAGTGGTAGACAGAGTTGGAATGTAGAAAAAACAATGGTAGGGGTAGCTGTCACCTACCCAATTTTACAGTCTCTTTTGATCGAAAGCTGCTGCTCCAAGTCTCATATTTATACATCTGACTAATAGTTACTGAATGTTTTTTGTGTGTCAGGCACAAAACTAGACCCTGGATGTAGAATGCCAAACTAAATAATGTGGCCTCTATGGAGTATAAAACCTAGTAGGGGAGAGAGAGAATAAACACATAAACCAATGACCACATGAATAATTCAAACTGTCATAAATGCTACAAAAGAATAAAAATAATGGCAGGATCTGTCTCAGAAACCATAGTTGGAGGTGGCCTCTCTGAGAGAATAGAAGAATGACACAGTTGGTCAGGGACTGTGGGACTCTTTTAGGGCACTTTGACTCAGTGTCTATTGTACCAGCTATCTGTGAACAAGAGGGATTTGGAGTGTTCACCCCTGCCCACCCTGGGGCCACACCAACCAGCTTTCTAATCTGTTGTGAATATTTGAGACTAGGGTTGCCATCATTTAGTTTTGTACTGAGTCAGAAGAAAAGTAGGAATGGAAAGTAAAAGAAAAGAGGTTTGGGAGGTTAGTCCTTTAAAGGTTGAAAAAGGATTTGTTTAGGAATGTAATTCCTTAATTTTTTTATGCAGTGTAAATTTTTTAAAATTTTATTTACTTTTGAGAGACAGAAAGAGAGAGCACAAGTGGTGGAGGGACAGAGAGAGGGAGACACAGAATCCAAAGCAGGCTCTTGACTCTGAGCTGTCAGCACAGAGCCTGATGAGGGGGTTGAACCCACAAACTGCAGGATCGTGACCCGAGCCAAAGCCAGATGCTTAACCAACTGAGCCACCCAGGTGCCCCTGCAGTGTAAATTTTCTTAATCATCAGGAACAGATGGTTACCCAATTCATTCAGCATTTCTTTAACTAATATTTAAGCCATACCTACTATTTTTTAGGTATTGTTCCTATAGAGTAGAGATGTAACAATGAATGAGACAAAACCCCTGTTCCCATGTCTTATATTAAAGACGATTACAATGCAGTCTTATGATTATTATGACAAGAATAAAGACAGGACATCAGACTCTGGAGGAAGAAAATACCTAAACTTATATACCCCAGAGATGTGTACGCGCAGGGCAGTAGAATTTTCATATTGCGCAAGAATAAGTCCTTTCCATAATTGTAATGTCACATTCTATTTGAGGATAAAATTCTCAATTTTTATCTAAATTCTAGTTTTGTTCATTTTCTTGACTAGCTCTTAAACTTTGATTTATTTAAAGAATTTAAATTTTAAAATATCATCTGCTTAATAAAACTGGTTTCTCCTTAATAAACTGTGAAGTGTGGATTACAGAATAGTTATTTTTAATATAGATCAGGCTTCTATGTGAGAGTTCAAATTCATCATGTTTATACATAAAATTTGATATTAAATTGTTTCATTTTAAGTAGTAGCCATTAATACTAGAAAATTCAAGTCTCCCTTTTTTTTTTTTTTTTTTTTTTTTNTAAGCTTAGGTTTTCATACAGGTAGTGACTTCATTACAGCTGGTCTGACCTGAGGTTTAGAGAGACCTGCTGTGCTCTTGGGTTAACGGGTGTTTATCATATGATTCCCTTTTCCTTCTTTACTATCCTTTATCTATTTCCATTTCATAGAATAGATAAATAGATAACTGTTGCTTCTCATACTTCCTCTTTCTCATTGGAAGATAGATTTTTAAGTGAAGGTCTAAATCTAGCTTAGTAATTTATTTTAAAAATAAGCATAATTAACTAGTTTTTCAAGTCTACTTTTAAAATTATAATTCCTCTTATTCTTCATAGCCTTTCTGTTCAGATAAAACCACAGAAATTGGGGCACCTCAATTTTAAAAAATTAAATTGGCTCTATTGATGATTAAGTTCAACATTTTATAATAACAAAGTAATAATGATAGAGCACCAAGCTCAGATCAGTAGTGTGTCCAAAAGTAAACACATTTGAAAAAAAATATTTTGGATCACATAGTGTCATTTCTCAAAATAGGTCAGACTTAAAATGTAAAGCACTTAAGATGTTTCTAAGGATGCTCACTAGGTCACTGGGGAAATGGTCTGTAGTCTAATTTAGGTTCAGAGTTCTTTTATGAAGCCACTGTCCGCTGCAGACCCTGCTGAGGTCCTTTTCAGTGCCTTAAATGAATTAGCTATTCAATTTATTAATGGCCCAGGAGACACCACCTGAGTGCCTCTTCCATGTCTAGTCAGGCCTAACCAGTATAGAGGGAAGATAAACTTTCCTGCACTTCACAGCACCAAGTTGGACTTATTCTGTCCCCACTGGGGAATACAGCCGTGCCAGCCTAGAAGTAAAAAGAGCTTAACACAAATCCTCTACAGTATATCTTCATCTGGAATGGTACTGATAGCAACTTCACCCTCATGTGACCCAAACCATTCTAGAGATTCTCAAGATACCACTTAACCGTTCTAGATCTGTGCTGTCCTCCAAATCAAAACAGAAATCAGAATGGTCATAACAACGTCATTATACACTCACTTATATATTCCAAACCATGAGAGAAAAACTGACTATAATATTTATTATATTTGAAAACTTTGTATTCTATGTGAACTCAGGTCATTTTCAGGGTCTCTTTAGAAAACCTAAAAAGGTGGTTCTGCCACATGTGATTAGTTTGGGGGCCCAAAACACCTTGGCCTAATTCTTGTTGAATAATTACACTTATGCCATCCTTATTTTCTATTTCCTGATTGTGTCAGTTATATGGACAATAAACTTTTATTTTCATTCAGAAAAATGGGCACATGTTACTGAGATTCTACTGCCTTCTTCTTAAATAATAGGAATGGTAGTTTAAAAGGCTGGGTAGGGCTGGGTGCTATGGCTATTACTGTTTTTACAATTTCCTGATTCAGAGATACTCTGAACATCCAGACTGGCTCCTGGATGAGTTGTGGAATATAGAGTGATGTCTTGAGTAAGCTGTCTTTCTATCTCCTTACTCACTGCTTAGTTTACCACTTTAGCTTAAAGAGACAGACATCCTCTCCTTTTGTCATCCAAGTAGGGCCATACTAATAGCTTCCCTTCAGCAATGCTCACTTTATAGCAGGCACTGTGCTGGTTCCATTATATACCTATAACATGTAATAGGTACTAACAATCCTATAGAGTAGGTAACATGACCTTTATTTGACAGACAGGGAAAATGTCACTTGTTCAAGACCACACAAAGAGAGGGAGCTGGAATTCAATTACACCTTGTCTGATGGCAAAAGCTGATCCCTTAACCACCATGCTATCTCATATAACTCTGCTGCTGTCTAGAACTCTGAGGGTCCCAGAACTACAGATCATTGATCACATGAGTCGTTTCTTTTCATTCTTGGCACCACTTCACACAGGCTGACCCCATTGACCAAACCTCAAAACCATCATGTGTCATTCGCTTCAGAGGGGCACATAATGGTTACGTTATGGTTACAGGCCAAAAGGAAGCTGAACTTCTATTAAGAGAAACTCTGTGTTGCATCATTTTATCTGCACAACAAAAATGGTCTTACCCACCCCCACCTTCTGCTGTTAGAGATTCCCTCAGCATTTAGTCTGTCCACTCCTGTCTCCTTTCTTTTCTCTGGTAGTATTATAACAGTATGTTTGGCAAGGTTAGCAAGTAACCACTTATTTACTTTAGTTGCCAATAAATAACTATAGCCTGTTAATAATTGTGAGCATGTTTTTTGTAGCCTTACATAATCTGAGACTGGCTTAGACATTGACATCTGATTTTGGATTAATATGCCTTCAACCTGTTCTCCTGTTATATAATTCTCTATTAACAAAAAGTAGATCGCATAAGAAATAAAACTGAACACTTAATTTATTAGGGCATTTTATAAGTGATACACACTCATGTACTCATGACTTTTTCTTGAATGTTATCTAAGTATCAGTTGTTGTACAATAATATGAAAAGAGAAGCCTGATATATGTTTTCTTGTTTTAAAAGGTACCATATCTGGGATGCCTGAGTGGCTCAGTTGGTTAAGCATCCAACTTCAGCTCAGGTCATTATCTTACAGGTTTGTGAGTTTGAGCCTTGCCCTGGACTGTCTGCTGTCAACACAGAGCCCGCTCCAGATCCTGTGTCTCCCTCTTTCTGCCCCTCCCCTACTCATTCCTTCCCTCCCTCTCTCTCTCTCTCTCTCTGTCTCTCTCTCTTTCACACACACACACACACACACACACAAATATATATATATATATACATTAAAAAAATAACGTGTACCATATCTGTCACAAATACCTTAAACTATTGCGTTATATAAGCTATATGTACATAGTTTTTATTTTGTTTTTTTGTTTGTTTTTAAGACTTAATTTTTTAAGAATAGTGTTGGATTCTCAGCAAAATTAATAGGAAGGTGTGTGAACATAATTTTTTTTAGCACTTTTACACAGTTAACTCTATGAGGGTAAGATGTGTTCTGTCTTTTAGCATATCATAATGTCAAATACAACCCTTTGCATGTACTAGATGCTCACTAAATATTGTTGACTTAGTGAATAAATTAGTTGGTAGTAAGTTGAACAAATTCGCAGTCCTAAATCGTTCTTGCCATCACTTCACTCTGCATAATTAAAGAAGTTTAACTGAGATGATTAAAAATGTGTTATTGAATTACTGGTGTAGATTCTAAAGCAGTGGGATGAAAGAGACCCTGGCCATACCCCTCTGAGGAAGCAGTGAATGAGTTTCTCACTCTAGGTATACTTCATGGATTTTATGTGTGACTGAATTAATTTATTTCACTTATGAAGGTTAGATTTATGACTTCCATATGCCAGTCTGTAACTTTTTCTTTTATTCCTACCTTGCTAGCTAATATTTTTCCTATTATAAAAGTAATGTTTACTATAGAGTTTATATGCAAAACTAAAAAGCAAAAATTAAAATTATCCATAATTTTATCATCCAGATATAATCACATAATATTTTTGTGTGTTCCTTCTGTTTTTTTCCTCATCTACACAATTTCATTATGTCCATGCAACTGGCACTCTATATGGTTTATATAGCATTATAGTACCACAAGTTACCTTTTGGAGTGTTACAAACTATTCCTTTACATGGATGTGCATACTTTATTTAATTACTTTTCTACTGTTGGACATTTAGTTTGCTTTTAGTTTTTTGCTATTATTAAAATTTTCTTTTTTAGATTTATGGTTTCCAATTTTGTAAGATAAGATTCCTAGAACTGAAAACGACTGAGTAAAGATTTTGATACACATTACTCAGTCATTTTCCAGAAAATTTATAGCAATTCTCACTCCCATCAGAAGTGTATGAAGATGGTGTTTCATTGAGCCACCATCCAAATGGATTATTTCCTCTACATGCTTTTAAGGAAGGGTTAACTCAGTAGACCTACTGACTTGAATATGTTACCTTCATTCATTATACTCAGAAGTATATAAATTAAACATATCAGTTTGCTTTCAGAAAGAATTATTAAATGTTTTCAAGGGTCACAGTAGCTCAGAGATTACATGTTGCAGTACAGTTTCCACCTACATACAAATGTGTTTCAGGTCTAGTTGTAAACTGCATACTTTGAGCCAGAAGAATTTCAGTTATCTTCTGTATTGATACCACATCACTGGCAATTTTCTTAAAGTGTGTTGGGTTGGGGCATTCTATCTGGTGTGACTTTAGGGTTCGGTCTTGTAGGTAAACAATACTCATTTCTATTTGCTGTTGTAACCTGAAGTTAATGAGCATTCAAAGATTACTTTTATTTATTTATTTATGCATGTTTATGGACTGCCCTACAAAAGCACCTTTCTTCCTCACCAGAGTTCTATCCAAACTGGGTGCAGATGAATCTGAGTGGTTTCATTTTTAGAGAGTAGCGTCATATTTGTTTTAGGAAGGCAATAGTGTTGAAAGAGTATCAAAAAAAATCACTTTTAAGTCTTTGCCTCGTCCTCTAGTGAAAGCATTTCATTTCAGGGCCCATGGTGAGCCTCAGTCCCTTGCTGGTACTTGTTTTTGATAACAGTGCTTAGGGACTCTTTGTGTGTGTTTATTCACACACATGAATTTGGGGTAGTCTGAAATATCCTCTGGGGAAAATATAGATATAAAATTACCCACCTCTTTAAGGACAGGAGTCTTTTCTACTTCTCTGCAGAGACTGCCTCAGCATAAATACTGGCTCCACTTAGAAATTAATTTTTACTTCTATATTTGTTTTGTATTTCAGAGTGCTTGATAAACTGCAGCGTCTGTCTGTGTGCCTTAGCTGCACAGGTATGTATATGAGTTACCTATAGTTATGTAAATCTATGTATAAGCTGGCAGGTTATTACAATTTTGTGTATTAAAATTGCTTACAGATTTCATAATGTGAAAATGTTAATTTTTGAGTACTTAATATTGACAGCTTCAAAGGAGAACGCATTTTATACATACCTTGCATTTCACTGAATTGTAAGAATCAAATAAACATTTCTAAGATTTGATGAGGCAGAATAATTTTAATTACAAAGCATTCATCTGGTGAAGAGATTAGAGAGTATTTTATGGAACTCTATTATTAAAGCAATTGCTGATAGGGGGTCAGAGACTATTGCAAAACCACTGTTTTTGACATTATTGTTTTATTTTCAAACTTTTTTTTGTTGCTGTGAGTTTATTTTCTGTGGTGGTTGTTTTAGGTAAGGAGTGGTTGCAGATGTACTGTCTGCTGCACTGTCTCAAGCACTACAGTTATGGGACAAAAAAATGTTTGCACCTGTTTAAAATCTCAACTGTGCAGTGTTGTGGTTCCTGGGCAACAGGCAGGAATTCTCAAAAGCTTGGTTGCACCTGCTCAATTGTTTCTTGCAGCTGTGTCATATGAGTGAGCGCACAGAGAAGCTTGTTAGCAGTTTGCTCGCACTGTTACGTATTTTGTGTACTCTGAGTGTGAAAGATTCCTACTTGCTGTAGACCTTGAACTATTACATTGGTTTATTATAAAACTCATTATTTTCTCCAAATCCTTCATTCTGAGTCTCAAATATATATACTTTTTAACTAGCTGTTGACTGCCCTAGGTAATGTGTATGTTAACTTCTCTAAAGGATACCTGGCGGAAAGTAGATCTCTCAGATTACTGGGTGGATAATAATTTTTGTCCTGGTAGAGACATTTTGTGTTTGGCTCAGTTTCACCATGTTGGCAACCCCACTATATGAGGCTGGATGTAGTTATTGATCCATTTAGCTGAACAGATTTGAAAGCATTTGGCTATTAGTGGACACATGGGGCATATTCAGAAAATTTAAGGGTATATTGTAAGATGATTTCTTGATTTGTTCATGTGTCTGTTGCAGTTGGATGGAAGTGAGAGAGGGAAAAAAAGTAAAACTTACTTAATGGTAGTCCTAGACAGGGGGCTAAAATCCAGGTGTAGATTTTAAGGGTGGAATATTAACCTTTACTTTCATCAAATCCATGCCACTTGGTATTTTTTCATAAGTGTTGATGTTTTAAACGTCAGTAGCTCTATTTTGTGATAAATATCTAAATTTTTAGTGTAGACAAGCTATTAGAAACTGTATCTTATGCTAATTAGGTGAAGCTCTTAAAATGCAATATAAAAAGTGGCAACTTAATACAAAAAAGTATTTAAGTAAATAATTTATTTGGTAGTCCCAAATTCCTGATATTGAAAACTTATTCAAATAACTTGCATTACTCTCCTTAACAATACTATATTTTTTAAAAAGCCTAAGGAGTTTCCATTAGTATTTAGTAACAAAATCTTAGAGCTTGTGTATCTTTTCTTTTTATCAATCCATTTAAAATTTTTTTAAATCATCATAATATGGATTTAACCTCTTTGGGAGTAAGAAACACAGGTGCTGAGATAGGTAGAGGATTATCCACAGGCTTATCATACAATGTTTTATACATAGTAGGTGGTCATTAAGAAATGAATGCATATATGAATAAAACATGGCTGGAGTTGTATTAGAAACAGTGGAATAGAGAGTCTTAGAAATTTGTTACTTTTTATACATTCTGAACGGGTCTTTGGACTTCTAGTACTCATGCTGCTGATTAGACAGAGATGAGACTACTGATAAATTCTGTCCTTAAAATGAGAAATGAATATGTAAGCATTGATCCTCATTATAATCAAGAATTTACATAACACTATTTGTAATATACTTTATTTTTGCTGACTATGAGAAAAGTCTTATTATACCTTTTTTTTTTTTTTTTACACAATGCTGAGGCATTCAATGACTAAGTTACTGGTAACTTTAGAAATACTTCGCAGCATAGGAGTAAACAAATCTGCGTTGTATGATCCATTCCATAGGTTCCCTGAACAATCACTTTCTCTCCATCTTTCCCTCTCTTTCTGTCTGTTTCTGTTTCACCACCACCCCCTCTCCTTTCCCAATCTCTACCTCACTGAAAACACAAAAATAAAATGTATGTTAACTTTCTTTGGGTCCGATAAGATCAGATTATATTAAAACTCTGTATAACTGTTTTTGCTAAACATAAGTAATGGGGCCTGTGTTTACTGTATACATGTTTATAATTATGGTTTCTGTTATTCACTAAATTTTAACTGTAAATAAGTAGAGATAAAGCTCATATAGTTAAGACCTGCTTTGGATAGGTCCCTCTCAAGATCCATTTTGTGTGTCATTCGGCAGTCACGTGACAGTGACAGGGGTGCAGAAAGAGCCAATGTCTGTCTAGTGCATCAAAACGTTTTTTTTAGACCTCTCAATTTTTGGTACTGCTAGTTAATGTTATCATAGGTACCGGTAGGCTTGGAAATACCTTTCCTCTGGGAACAGTTTTCCTTTCACCTTAGTTTACACCAGTGTGTGAGAGGCCAGTATCAAGGACATTCTTTTTTTCTTTTTCCACCCTAGAATCTTAGTGTGGTAGAATAAACTATATTCTTCATTTAGTCTCAACATTAGAAATTAAGAGATGAGATAAGAACATTGATTAGCTAGCTTACTACACCAGATAATGGTAGCTGCTTCACTGACTTATACCAGAAATTATAGTACGGAATCCCCAGGAAGGAGAAATCACCAAGCACCAGGATTCATGGGCATAATTACAGGTTTTTCTGTGATAGGATTAAAAAAAATAATGGAAGAAAATCAACATTTATTAAGAATATCTAAATATAATTTCTTTTTCCCTTTCCTTCCCTTCCACCCTCCCTTACTCATTTTCTTTCTTCTTTTTATTCTATGTAGTAAATGGATGCCCACTAATTATTTGTCAGACACAGCGCTAAGCTAAATGAATAAAGCAAAGTTCTTGTCCTCAGAAAGGATACAGACTAGGACGGGAAACATGTTTAGAGCTCTTTTAAGTTTCATCACTTATTATGAGTACAGACCCAGTCAACTTACCTAATCTTTCTGTTTCTTTATTACTTCTTTGGAAAATTAGAAAAATAATAGTGTCTACCTCATATATTGTTATGTTGGGTTTAGATATCCGACAATACATGTAGAGTTCTTAGTTTGATGGTTTGCACGTAGCAAGTGCCCAATAAATCTTAGCTATGCTACTATTATTCCTATCATTACCACCACTACTATAACTTAGATACTGAAGAAAGACACCTAATTGCCTGAAAGCAAATATCCTGGCCTGGTGTTTGTCACATAGATTGTCTTAGAGGTTTTATCCAATGTTACTTCTGCTTCTTATATCTAAGAAGAGATTCTAAATGTCATATGGTGTTAGAATTTGAAAGGACCTTAATGGCATCTTTGAACATCTTTACTGTATCCGTGGTGAGGAAAGAAGCTCAGAAAAAATTCATGAACTTGTCAGTGTTATATAACCCAGTAGGTGAGAGAAATTTGACTCTTGATTTTTGGTCTAGCTTGAGATACCTCATGTGGAATACCTTCTTACTAGTGATTTGAGAGCTGGTTGCTTATCTCCAGGAAGTAAATGGACTAGGTCAAGTTGCAGGAGTACTAAACCATAAGAAAAGCCATCACAGTACTGAATCTAAAAGACCTACAGCTACTTTTATAATTTTATCTAAGTTTATTGAAGCCTCTCAGTTTGTGTTTGTGAATAACTGATTTCTTCTAAAAGAGGATAAATTGAGTTTAGTTTAGCAAGACATTTACTATCTTTGTGACATCAGATGCTTTAAAGGAGTCCCCAAATTCCAAATACCTTTTAGGATATCTGGATTCTAAATCTCTTGGCTGAGTTTGAATTTAGGAGCTTTGGAGTCCAAATAGCCTGCATTGAAATCCCAGTCCCAAACCTCAGTAGCTGTGGGACCTGAGGAAGTTTACCTGACCTTACTAAGCCTCGTGTTTTTGTCTAAAATATGGGTGATAAGAATATCTACCTTTTTAATGATGTGAAGATTAAAGTAGATTAGGTATACAAAATGCTTTATTTAGTGTACAGCATTCACTAGTATTCCCAGAATTCTCTACATACTAATTTTCTTCTTTCTCATCTTGTTAAAATATAAAAGTTTTTATGATGCACTGTATAGGAATTTGGAGGAAGTGTAGGATTCACCCATTAAGAAAATTAATTCTGGCAAAGTTAAATATTCAGTGGTTGTGGTTGAGTATCTCAGTTTGGCGTGATTAGACTCAACGTTTCTAACTATACATGTCTGTAGCAGACTGGGGCTATTTAAAGAAAAACTTAGGATGAAGATAATCGCATCCACTTCAATGTCTGTGATTATGGAAATGGGCCTTTCAATGGAAGGGCTGTTGATACAACTCCAGAAAACCAATCTCTTACAAACAGCGAAGAACCCATCCTCCCCACTTAAACCATGTACTCTTACATGCATCCTAGTGTACTGACCGTGGTTCTGTTGAAAAGAATGTCAAGATATAAGTGGCCTGAGGTGTAGGGAGCATGGTTGACAATGAATAAATGCCTTTATAGGCTTTTTCTTTTCTTTAGAAGGAAATTAGTGTGGTAAAATATCCTGATACACTCCTATGGAAACTCCCTCAACAGTAGAAAAGTGGATTATGAATTTGTGTGTATGACTTCCTCTTACTTATCTCTAATAAAAAGTAGATCTTAATTATAGTAATCCAGTTTTTTTTCCTGTTATCCTGTTTATATTGTAACAGTATCTGCCTGAACAGCAATCAGAAAAGAAGGGGAAGAGCACTAGATAATACATGGAATAGACCATTACTCAGCAGAGTTCATAAAGTTATCTTGCCTGATGTCAAGTGTACAGTTTTAACCAAGATGAGTCAAAGTAAACGATGATTAATGAAATTTTTGATTAGTTGGGTATTAGTTTGTCAGGGCAGCTTAAACAAGAGAAATCTGTGTTCTCACAGTCCCAAAGTTTGAAATAAATGCTTTGGCAGGGTCAGTGCCTTCTGAGGGCTGTGCAGGAAGGATCTATTCCATTTCTTTCTCTTATCGATGTGTAGATGGCCATCTTCTCCCTGTGTCTTTTCACATTACCATCTCTCCATGCTGATCTGGGTGTACAAATTTCCCTTTTTTTTTTTTTTTTTATAAGGACACTATTCATCTTAGATTAGGGCCCTCTCTATTTTATTTTACCTTGGTTACCTCCATAAAAGACCTATCTCCAAACAGGGTCGCATTTTGTGGTACTTGTGGTTAGGACTCCAATTTTTTTTTTGAGAGGGCTCAATTTGACTCCTAACAGTTGGGTTAATAGTTAACATTTATTGGGTGACTTTTGTATTCCAGATGTGTTATGTATATTATTGATCTTACAACGATCTATTAGGTGATGTTACTTTTCCCACTTATAGGTGAGAAAGCTTAAACTCAGAGAAAATAAGCAGTATGTCCAAGATCACACAGCTAGTACGTGTTAAATCGCTAGTATTTGAACCCACATAATTCCCTGCTGCATTTTGAATGGATGAGCTTCGTACAACTCAGTCACAAGCCCCCAGAATACTTTGAGTGTTTATTTAAAGTTCTTCTTATTCCCTTTTTTTTTGGTCATACTAGGGCTTGTGCCAAAGGACATCTTATCCCTAGAAAATGGTGCATTGTGCTGTTATTGCTAAATGCCCAGCACTGACTGCCTACGTCTTCACTCCTGATTTTTTTTTTTTTTTTTCTGATCATTGTCTTTGAAGTCTTAGTGTTTTAGCTCTCCTGCACCTGATGAAGCCTTTGGACAAGATGGATTCTGAATATGAACTGCATAGATTGATTCTGGCCCCAGTTTGCGTGGATGCATTGAGAGCCAAGTCATGCCCAGGGTCTGCTACTGAGCACATGTGCACGCTGCTTCCCTTTATCTGTATTCTCCCTCGTATTTGATTTTTGGTTTTGTTTTTACTCTTAACAGGTAGTTTGTGATTTTTTCCCCTTTTATACAGTTCCTGCCACGAGTGATAAACATTGAAAGGGATGAGGTGTGAAGAATGACCACATAGGAAAATCTCTGCTTATGGGAAAACTAGTGCTCCTGTAGGTGTTTACTATAAGCTGGCTGCTGCCTTGGTGCTTATGCAAACTACAGAGCGAGGGGCATTGTGTACCTTATTTAAGTTTCCTATCTTACCCATGGAACAGTTTGTTTCTCACTTTGAAGTTTTAAAGCAGAGCTTGCTCATGACCCAATTTCACTAATAATTCTCTTAAGTAACCCTTGTACTCATTTATAAGATTTTTTTTCCACCCACTGTCTGTCTACCCTGGTTTAAAAATTTTATATATGTACTTTTAAAAAATTGATTAGCTGGAGAGATGCCCATTCCTCTGTGCTGTATAATAAGGATTTAAAAATTGCACACTGAATTCTGTATAGTGTAATTAAAACTGACCCACATTTGGACCTGAGTACACCAGGACTTAGCCAAACTTGCCATGAGCTGAGTTCTGGTGGCAGATGGGAACTAATGAGGACACACTCCACTCCAGAATTTCCCAGCTGCTTGGCCCCTTTTTGTACAAACAAGGTTTGGAGCGAAGTCCGGATCCCAAGAGCATGTTCTGTAAATGTGCTGTACCCAATGATTTGGGAAATGTTCTCACAAAATCAGGCTGTTTCAAGGTATCCTTAAGACCTCAGCTACTGTCAGATTTTAAACATGAAAATTAGAAGGGGTCTTTTGTTGCTCTTTCCAACCAATTTCTAGTTTTAAAGTGAATTTAAATCACATTCCCTGCACCCCCACCTGTCTTTTTTTCCCTGTGCCTGGGGGTAGACTGATCACTCCTATCCAAACCTGGAGATATTCGCAGGTGGCTGTCTCAGGACAGACTAGGTCTCCTTGCAACCTATGGATCTCTTCAACTGGTTTGATGTCCTGGGACTATTCAGGCAGATGTAATTGAATCAGTTTGAAGCAGCTGTAGCTGGCATGTGGTCTCTCAGATTGCTAGCACCTGCTTGTTTTTTTGCAACTCACTAGAGTGAGAGAAGTGCCAAAACCAGCATTGGTCTTGGAGCAGATAAAGCACTTCAGACCCTATATTCCATTCTCCTTCCAATCTAGCCACATCATCATTGGTGCCTGAATTAATAAAGCCCCTTTTTCATGATTATGTCTGAAGTATACTTTTCCTTCTCATTCTTCTCAGCATCGGGATCCTGACAGTACTGACCAATGCTAGTCCAAAAAAAATAAGGGAGTATAATGGTGATCAGGTGGCTTTGGGGCTCTCTTATCATTAGACAACTGGGTAGCCTGTGGTTTGCAGAATCATTTAAATGAACGCACCAAATTCATTTGCTGTTCCAGCACAGTCTTATTGGCACTGAGAATGAGCAGTTAATGTATAACAAACTGTGAGCTGTTATGGAATATGATAAATACATTTGCTTAGCAGGGGGGAATGTAAAATGGAACTATTTCTCTAATGTAACTCTAATCGACATGGATTTCTTCAACACTTATTATGTGAAAAAAGGGGTAGCCTACTAAAAAAGGAAAAAATATTCTAGGACATACTAAATATACAAAATATATTTTCAAAGATACAGATTTGGATTTTTTAAGAGAGTCTTAAATCCATTTAAAAATGTGTATTTACTTCATCTTCTTTTCATCCCACTATATTATTTGACAAGCATATATTTAACCCTTAAATATTACCAGTTTCTTAGTGCTTCATTTCAACCTGGAGATGATAAAGACAACATATTTAAAGTTTATAGTTCATGTTACAGAGTCCTTTTAATATGGTTTTGATATCGATGATCTTTTGAGAGAAACCAAGATCCAAACTGAGTTTATGAATAATAGTAATAAGAGTGAATTCTGAAAAAAAAAGTATTTTCATTTATCATCAGCAGATACCTACTTTGCAAGGAAGGCCTAGACACTATGGACATAAAGAGTTATATATGTTCCTTGAGTATAGGGATCTTATGGTGTTCTTGAAGAGATATGATATAAATTTGAAAATAAAATAAGCCACTGTCAGTATTAAATTCATGCTTTAGATCTGGATTTGGGGTGGTATCAAATGAATGCTGTAAAAGTGAAAATATCAGCACTCCTGTCAAATAAGTGCCTTGCACCCTATGTCCTCCTGCTTCCCTTCAGTGCCCGTGAAGGACATCACCAATCTGTCATGGTTCTCTCTGCCATTAACCCAGAATTTGGGCTAAGACTCCTCCAGAAGTCAACATGTTAGACAACTTTTACCAACTGATGGAAGTTGGATGTAAGATGAAACTGATTTGCCATTGCTGAAAAAGTCATTAACTACTAAAGATATTCCGTGGAGATGAGAGCTCTGAGCTGCAAGTAAGAAGCAAATCTTTGAACTAGGTCTTGAAATTACATGAAACATAAGACAGAAGTAACTTGGAAAGGAGAAGAGGTCATTTTCAGGCTGTGGAGTCCTATGAACAAATGAGTTAAGTATGGAATTGTGTGAATAATCAAGGATAATAGTCATTGGTTGTAAATATAGAAATGGTTAATTATTAAGTTTTTCTCCTCTTATAGACTACAAACTCCATGAAGTGTTATATTATTATTTATTATAAAATACCTTGTCAGAACTTCATTGACCTCTCCTTTCTAAATTAGGCTCTCCTATGTTTCTATAATTTCTTTTTTTTTCCTTCATGGTATATAGTTCACCTGACAGTTTGGGGAGCTTCTTCTCACTGCCGATATTCTATATTTAAAAACTGAGGTGATTCAAAGAGGATTTTGTCCTCTATAAATGTGTGTAACAACAATATTTTTTTAAAAAAACTTTTTACTTTTATAAATACTATAGCCCTCGCAACACTAATTTGGGGGATTTTTATTTTAACCATAGTATTTAAGAATTTTAGTTCATTTTTCTCATTTCAGGGAACAAAGAGACAATATATTACAGTGGAAGGAGTGTGAGGTTTACAAATAGAAGATCTGGATTTAAGTTTTTGCATTACATCTTATTGGTTATGAGATATTGGGCAGACCCCCATGTGCTTTTAGCCTCAGTTTGCTCATCTGTATATTGGAGATGACAGCACTATAAAAATACAATTAGCCCTTCTTCTTTTCTTCCTCCTTTCCTTTCTTTTCGTTCATCCTCATTATCATACTACTACCCTGAAACCATGTACTAAAATGTTTAACATGGTCTACTGTATAGATCCTTCTTTCTCTAAATTTTTAGTATTTGCTCCAGCTCTCTCAGTTTTATTGTGCACAATGAATCGAGCATTACACTTCTCTAAAAAGCAGGAATTTAAGAAACACTCCAAAACCTAGTTCTTAGTAATATTTATTGTTGACTCATTTGCTCCTCAATACCTCCTTAATTCTCTTTCATTTGAAATATAACTATATAATATTAATAATTTATATATTTAATTAATTTATATGGATCCATTTATTTTTTAAATTTTTTATATTGATCCATGTTAAACATTGCCTTTATGTGATTGATTTATTCATTTATTCATTCATTCAGTGGAAATTGTTCTAGCTATTGACATAACTCTATTCACTTTTGTGGGAAATCAAATAGCTATGTCCTGGATTAGGAGATTATAGGGGACACATTGCAAAGCAGAACACTGCTTTCTGGCCTTGCTGAAAACTGCAGCCATGCTTCACTTATCTAGTTAATGTATATCAAGGGGTTAGGTCCTGTCTGTGCTCATAAACTCCTTAGACCATGTTATCGCATGGAATATTTTACCCTGTCTTAACTTGTTTTTCTGCACTTTTTCAGTACATTCTTATGGGCACATAGCCCACTGACGCATTGCACATTGTTTCCCTACATGTATGCTCAGGATATATGGGAGCTTGAGCACAACTCTGGGAGACTTCCCTTAGCCTCCCTCTCTCTTCTCTTGACTTGCATGGAGTTTTGAGTAATCCTGTCTGCTATCCTCAGCTTTGCTGGACAAAGATGAAAGCCGAACCCACAACTTTTCACTTGACTGTAATAAATGCCTTAATTGTTTACATTTTGCTGAGCTAATAATGTGTTCAGAGACCAACCTCTCCTAAAACAATTTGAATATAAATGAACTCATTTCTGAATTTTAAGAATCATTTATTCCCACCATTAGAATATTTGGTGACTAGAAGATTGATCAGAAGGTTGGCTAACTAAAATGTACTAACTACAGAAACAATTGCATTTACTAATAGTCCATGATAACTGCATATCTCTTAGGTTAAAAAAAGAGAAAAATAAAATTGATGTTTGCTGTTTCTTAGAAAGATAATTCCTCCAACATTTCCTGATTTGAGCATGCAACATTTAATGATAGATATCTACATCTATCATCCTTATGATTTTGAGGGTCTTTAAGGAATTTTTGAAAATAATTTATAATTTTTAAAATAGATGCATTTTCGTATATTTAGGGCAAAATGTGTGAATAGATCTTTTGTCAAAAGATATTTTCTTTAAAGTATTCTACACTATTTACTATTCTCATTTTTTTGTTAAGATCAAAATAGGATTGTACTATAGGACATAACTTTTTAAAGGTAAAAAATGTGAGTGAGTTAGGGTCTTTTGAATATTGAGATTTAAGTAAGTATAGAAACATAATGATATTTACAGAAAAAATTGGTAAGTTGAAAATTACCTGAACATGTTGCTTTTATAATGTCTTAAATTTATATAACAAATAGGATATCTGAAAAAAAGGTTAATTTTGGATATTAGGAGACAAACATAATTTTTAATCATGCTGGTTTGATGTCTCAAAGCAATACATACTTATTAGTGTCTTTGCCAATGTCAGGATAGGATAAACCCTAGGCCAAAAGAAATTGATTTTTTTCCCCTGTATATTTGTCATTTGAAGTCATACTTAAATTTCCATTGATCAAAAATGGGCATATTTATTTTCTGAATACAGTTCTTTAACAACATATGTAATTTCTAATTTGTTGACTGATTTAAATTATGTTTACTTAAGTGATTTTAATATTTTTGCTATTATTCATGTATCATCATAAAATGTTTATTATTTATTCCTGTCAATAGTTCACTTAAGATTCTAAAATATATGTCTCATACTTTTCTTTTTAAATATTTATCATCTCGTCATTGTCTTTTTAAAAATTGTTTAATGTTTATTAATTTTTGAGAGAGAGAGAGACAGAATGAGGGCAGAAGAGGGACAGAGAGAGAGGGAGACACAGAATCTGAAGTAGGATCCAGGCTCTGAGGTCAGCACAGAACCCAACACAGGGCTTGAACTGGTGAATTGCAAGATCATGACTTGAGCCGAAGTCTTGGCTTAACCGACTGAGCCATCCAGGTACCCCTAGCTCATCATTTTCTTAAAAAATGACCAGCACCTGTTTAAGACCAGTCTTTGGCTTTCTTGAAAGGATAGGATTAGAAGAGGTTACATTACTTTGGGATGGAATCTTTCCATAGGATTTAAGGGGGAACAATTATAAATAGTGGGCAGTATATTCCTTTTAAAGTTGACTTACGACTACTAGCAACCATCACCCAGCCTCCCAGTAAGGTTTCTCTTTGATCTTTCCTTATACTTCTATGCCCTTATCAGTTGGAGGCTTTGAGGTCACCATTTGCTCTCATAAAACTGCTGTGTCAGCTTCCACTTTTTTTGAGTACAGAGAGAGTATATTACTTTCTTAGAACAACTGTAACAAATTGCCACAAACTGGATGCTTAAAGCAAATTTATTTTCTCAATTCTGGAGGCCAGAAGTAGAAAAGCAAGGTCCAGCATGGCTACAATCCCTTTGAAGGCTCTAAGTGAGAATCTGTCTGGCCTCTTAAAGCTTCTAGTGGCCCCAGGTGTCCCTTGGCTTTTCGCAGCATGAGCTCAGACTCTGCCTCCATCTTCTTTGGCCTTTTCCTCTGTCTGTCTCTCTGTTCTCTCCTCTTCTTATAAAGATGCCAGTCATTGGATTTAGGGCACACCTTAAATCTAAGATGATTTTATCTCCAATGCTTAACTAATTACATCTGCAAAGACCTCATTTCCTAGTAATAATCATATGAGGTCCCAGGTAGACATGAGATTGTGAGTGGCAGTATTCAACCTACTATAGAGAGTAACTTTATTTTTCCATAGTAAATATCTGTGGAAGTCTTATTTACATATCACATATTGATCCTTTCTCTGCTCTGCAGTTGACACAATTTATCTTCTCGGAATTTACAGAATACTTGTTGCCTTAGCTCCTTAGCATGTTTTATGGATTTAACTGAATCATGAGTCATTCTCTTGCATATTCTTTTAAACTACCAAAATTTCTCTTTATTGTAAATGCTAAACTTGGGGCATACAATCAGTAATTCACAGGGTTACCATTACTTCACAGATGCAGAGCAAAATTAAAAACTGACTTTGGTGTCAGGTTTTTTTTTTGTGTGTGTGTGAATCCATGTGTGTTGAGATACCAAATATGTCATTAAGTACAATTTTAAAATAGCTTTATTCATAACCTAAATCATTTTTTTCATGGTGGTCTCCAGATTCTGTAAACCAAGTATGCAACTGAAATTTAGTGTTATGGAGTGACAAAGCCATTGTGCTAGATTTTAGCTGTTGAAATCATGAGCTAACTAATCTTTCTATATTTAGCATAGGCAAGGTCTTTATTATAGGGAATCATGAATTTGGCTGTCTGTAAAAATAAACATCCATTAAGTGATAACTGGAAGTCATGAGTATCCAGGACCAGATTGAAAATGCAGTGCTCAGCTCAGAAAGGTCGATTTCTAACTCTACGTAGCCAGTTAGTAACTGAGATAGAATTTAAGCTCAGCTCTGCCCACCTGAGACACTTGCATTCTTTGTAGTTCTCCCAACTTGATTCTCAAGTTGTCAAAAGTGTTTTTTGTTTCCTATAAGGAGTAGATTACTATTAAGGTGAGAGTTAGCAGAGGGAGCAAAGTAGAGCCATTCCTAAAAGAATTGGAATAGAATTGAAAGCATTTTTTGGTCCTTTCCACCTCATGACTATGGTCGATTACAGGTGTGTTTTCTTTAAGAATACTCAGTAAATCAACAATTCGAATTTTAAAAATAGATAATAATTGGTAGAGTGATTATATAGATTATGACCAGTCTTATCTACTGAACAATTCTTTTAAGTTACAGCTTAACTTATGGTACACTTGTGTTCTGGTTAGCACATAATAGTAGGCTCATAGGACATAAAAATTTAGAAGTGCTAGACTTCCTTGCCAGAAAAAAAATCAGGCTAAAATAAGATGACAATGAAAATTAAATATTTTCTGAAATAGTGATATAGTTAAATGTGAAAATGTGATTTTGATTTACAAAACAGTGATTAGCACCCAAACTACATTAATTGAATTAACCTATTATTTTTCTTTATGTTTATTTATTTTGAGAGAGAGAGAGAGAGAAAGAGAATGTGTATATGAGCAGAGGAGGAACAGAGAGAATCGCAAGCAGGCTTCATGCTCAGTATGGGAGCCCTGAGCCAGACTCAGGGATCAATTCCACAACCCTGAGATCATGACCTGAGTCAAAATCAAGATTTGAATATTTAACCAACTGAGCCACCCAGGTGCCCCCAAATTAACCTATTCTACTTTGTCTTATTCTTGTTGTTAGAAGAACCAAAGAAAACAAAGTATCCTTCTGCTAAATTGTAGATTCCTTGGTGGTATGGATCACTCCCTTTTAACACCATAAAGAAAGTCATACCTAGTTGTAGGCACTGGAGATAGAGATCTAAACAAGAAAACCCTGGAGGCTCAGTTGGTTGGCTAAGGTAATGATCTAATGGTTCATGAAATCGAGTTCAGGGTTGGACTCTTTGTGCTCAAAGCACGGAGCCTGCTTGGGATTGTCTCTCTCCCTTTCTTTCTGCCCCTCCTACACTCGTGCATGCTCTCTCTCTCAAAACATTTTAAACAAGAAGACCCTGATCCTATACCTAATGGAGCTGATACAATGGTGGGTTGGTAGTGTGTGTGTATGTGAAGAGATCATAAGCAATTTCGAGTTCACAAATACATAAATAAGATATGTTTAGAAAATAGTATGTGCTATTCAAGAAGTACAACAACAAAAAATAGGATGAAGAATGGCTGTGGGGTGGGGAGTGCTCATGAGTGGACTTTCTGAGGAAATAATACCAGAACTAAATTAATGCTGAATAACATAAAGGATCTCATCAAAGGAAGATCTGGAGTATGAGAAAATCGATCTTTATATTCTTACAGGTTACTCAAGATTGTGCTCCTAAGGTGTATATGTATTAGAGTAGAGGAGCAAGGGGATGCATGCCCTGTCTGTGAGCTATTAATAATGTATAATTAAGTAAGAAGTAGGCTTCAGGGGCAACCAGTTGCTTCTGCTCTTTATCCTGATAGTAAACACAGCAACAATAAGTACTCAGAAATGAACTAAAAATGCTCAACTGTATCTCCTTAAAATTTAACAAACTTGCTGTTTATGAAAACCAAAGTTGGTTTGGTCACAGAGGGACTGGATTCATCTCCACTCTTAGCTGTCCTTGTCAGTTCCATTGCATGCTCTGGTGCCAGGAATCGGTAGAGGAAGCACAGGGATTCTTGAACCATCATTTATCCTTTTGGTAAATCATTTTTTCTAGGAGTAACATCACCCCCTTACCTCTTTCTCTGTGTATGCAGGCTGTAAGTGAAAGTGGAAGGTCAAACTGAGTATCTTTAGATTTAATTTTTTTCTAAGTATTACTCTCATAGGAGGCCAAGATTTAGCACAGAAATTTTTAGGAATACATAATTATTCTTCCATTTTAGGTGAGAACAGGGAATCTATTCTTTTCAACTTTACTTTCATTCCAAAGTAGAAATTTCTCCAAATGCTTCATTCAAAATTAAATTGTTTATTTCTAACTAGACAAGGACGTGTGGTGGTAAATTATTGAAATTGGTGAGATTTGATTGAATTTTCCTGAGTTTAATGTGTCTAATCAACATTACACTCACAGCATTATTATTTTCCCATTGCTTGTTGCTGTAACTGATGACAGCATTACCATGACCCAGGCTGATAACTATATGAAAAAACGAACAAGGAAGTAGACAGTCTACTGTGGGTATTTGAAAAATTGAACCAAATAACATTTTCAGAAATGATTAAGTTTTTAGATGAGAGGGATTAATTTTTTTTCCACCAGAGAAACTAAATAATACCTTAACACAATTTTTGATTGGCTTTATCTCCATTCCAATTTATAAACCAAACTATGATGTGATTGGTAACACAACATTATTATCAGTTATACCATTGAATGAATCATGGTTCTGTTCTTATCACAATCATGGCAACCAGAAATGGAAGAAAGAACTAGTTTCTCAGAAAAAACACAGTACAAACTTTCCACTATATAACTTAAATGAGCATATTATTTGTCATCCAAACCATGACAGAGATTTTACTTTTAAAAACAACTGTCTAAGCAACAAGAATATTAAGTCGCAATGGAAGGTCATTATCATACTGCAGCTTCAGATACCACAAATTGAAAAGATACTGAGCACTTCTTATAACTTGCAATCATGCACTAAAATGTTATTATAGAATATTATGTCCTTTTAAAGAGTGTGTATGGTAATATATGCCTGAAGTTTTAAACCATTTTTGACATTTTGTTCTACTCAAGGTGTATATGTGAGAGCATATATCAATGACAAATTCAGGAAAACAGCTGGGCCAAGGTTAGAAGTTGGCAGTAAAGCATTTAAGAAATACATTTCTGATCAGTTTTGTTTGGCATATTTAAACACCTGAGACCTGTTGAGACCCAGAAGCACTACTTGTACAGAGAGTATATTTAGATATTCAACTTGTCAAAATTTTCAGCAATATACATGGTTTTCTGTCATCATAAAGACATGAATAGAGTTTGTCTACAAAGTACCAAATAGAGATTTGTTCACTGTAGTAGCTATAGATGCACAAAGTAGGTATTGAAATCTCAAACATATTTATCCACTATTCTGTAGTGGATTCTTAAGACATACAAATATAAACTGTGGAATTATAAGATAATTTACATACTGTTTTTCTAATGCAATTCAGTTATTTTACAGATGAGGACATGGAAATAGCGAATAGGTCTAGAAAAGTACTGAGGGAGGGATTGAGCCATTTGGGACTCTATTTCCTTATACCCTATAACACTGAGTAGTCATTTTTGCTGGTTTTACCTTTAAAATGCATGCACATGGTAAAAAAATTTTGAAAATAAAATGACACATAAGGATATAAAATGAAAAATATTTCTTCCTCAACTTGTAATGCTATTACCAGAGTTAAACAGGTCCAAGTGTACTTCTGTACAAAAATGTGCCAACATACCTTCATTTTAAAAACAGAGGGGAAAAACAAATAAATAAAAATGAAGAGAAAATCATATCATTCCAGTTTTCCATGTATTTTGTTTGTTTTCTTAATACTATATCTCAAAGATTTTCTGGTATTTATACTACAGTATATTATGCTATATCATCTTTTTTAATCGCTGCCTAGTATTTTCATTTTATAGATATAACAAAATGTATTTAAATGCTGGCTAATTCAGGGAACTTGGTTATTTCCAATTTCTTTTCTATTAAAAAATATTACAATAAACAGCCTTCTACATATATTTTGTACTCATTTTAATATACATAATATAATCTCCTAGAATATTTGCATAATTAAAATATTTATGGCTATTAAAATTTTACCCACATAAACACTGTTCTTTTTTTTTTTAAGTTTATTAATTAGAGAGAGAGAGAGACAGACAGACTGTGCATGCAAGTGGGGGAGGGGAGGAGAGAGAGAATCCTAAGCAGACTCTGTTAGCACAGAGCTGGATGTGGGGCTCGAACCCATGAACTGTGAGATCATGACTTGAGCTGAAATCAAGAGTCTGACGGCTTAACTGACTGAGCCACCCAGGTACCCCCCCCCCTTATAAACATTGTTCTAATATATACTTCTAACAGCAGTGTATGAGAATTCCTGCTTTTCCACAACCTCACCAAAACTGAGTTGGAACAACTTTTTTTAATCTGAAAACTGAAAATGATACTTTATCATTATTTTGATTTGCTTTTTTTAATTTATAAATTAGATTTTGAAATATTTAAAAAATTTACTAGTATTTGTATTTCTTTTTCTGTGAATTGGCTATTATTTTTTTTCCTTTTTCTGTAGAGGTTTTTATAAAATCTTTTATTGATGTATATAACCAGTTGGTATATTATGGAAAATAACACTTCCTATAAGGGGTGTTTAAAATATTTTTGTTTTGGGGACACCTGGGTGGCCCAGTTGCTTAAGCTTCTGATTCTTGATTTCTGATCAGATCATGATCTCACAGTTCGTTTGGGGCTATCATTTAGGGCCTACTTGGGATTCTCTCTCTCTTTCCTACTCTCTGCTCCACCCCCGCTCACTCTTGCTTGCACATTCTCTCTCTCCCTGTCAAAATAAGTAAATAAACTTTAAAAAAATAATAAAAATTAAAATATTTTTTAGTTTTGAATTTGCTTTTTGACTTTTACTATCGTCTTTTTCTGTGGCTCTGTTTATCCGTTATTTCCTTTATGATATAGAAAGCTATCAAAAATTATGCATATTTTTATAGTACATTGGTGATTGAGTCTTTCAATATTTACATCTTTAATTCAACAAAAATTTATTTTCATGTATTATATATTTTAAAAGTATTTATTAACACTTATTTTGGGACATGAAAATAACTATTTTTATTTCATTACTTGAAATAAAAAAGTCATTTTTTTGTCCCCTGAACTTTTTAGGAAGGCACTAAAGCACTAAGGCAAAAAAAAAACAAAAAACAAAAACTAGAATAAGAACTAAAATGTCAAAATTGGCATATTTTTCTTTTATTTATCAATCACTGATGCTTGTTGTTTATGACATAGGAAAATCCCAAGAAACTTTTTTACTTGTGAGAATAAATTATTGTATTTTGATAATTCAAGCAATGATTAAATCAGTGGAAGCATCATAGAATAAATCAAACCCCTAGCGAGATACTTTTAACAATAATTCCAGTTCATATGGTAATGTTAATTTTACTTAAGAGAAGCACTTACTTATCAGTAAGACCTTATAACTGTACAAATAAAATCAAAATGTGAACATCATAATTTAAGCAGGATGCACAAGGCAGGTAATAAATAGATATATTTGTACCTCGAAAAGTTCCCTTCGGGTCACCTTCATTACCCAAGGATATTTACTTTGTCTGGTTTTCTAAGCTTAAAAGGCAGTTTGAAGACTAGAAAGGCTCTGATGGGTGACATTTTTGAAAGTTTGTAACTAAGTAAATAATTAAGCTAGAAAAGTGGACAATTTAGCAATAAAAGAATATTATTCAATTTAACAGCTATTCTAGTCATGATTGGAATTGACAAGGAGAGACATAAGGACAGGTGAGATGTGAAGTCTAACTGAAGGAGAGGAATCAGGAAATGTAATTTAACTTTTTTCTACCCTTTATTTTTAATAGAATGTTCATTTTTATATTGTAAAAGTAATACATTAGTCTGGTAAAACTATTGGGAAAACACATAAAAAGCAGAAAAGAAGACAATAAGATCACCCTTGATATTACTGTTGTCACATAGAAAAAGATCATTATTAACATTTTGTTGTGTTATGTATGTGTGCTTGCAAAAACATAGGATTATACTCTGCATGATTGTGGATTTTGATTGTTCAACTGGAAATATATTGTAAATGTTTGTGTTAATAAATAAATTTTCTATGGCATGATTTTTTGTTGATTTTATAGTATTCCACTCAATGGATGTGTTATAATAATTTAGCCAATCTCTTACTCTTGGATATGTAAGTTGCTTCCAGTTTTTCTCTATTAAAAATAACATATGGAGCTCCTGGGTAAGCATCTGACTTTGGGTTAGGTCATGATCTCATGATTCCTGAGTTTGAGCCCCACATCGGGCTCTGTGCTGATGGCTTGGAGCATGCAGCCTGCTTTGGATTCTGCATTTCTCTCTCTCTCTCTCTCTCTCTCTCTCTGTCTCTCTCTCTCTCTCTCTCTGTCTCTTTCTTTGCCCTTCCCCTACTCACTCTCTTGTCTGTCTCTCCCTCTCTCAAAAATAAATAATATTAAAGGAATTAACAACTATATAACATGATGAATGTCATTGTGCACACATTTTTATGAACATCTTCGATTATATGTTTTGGAGAAATTACTATAAGCGGAATAGTAGAGTCACAGATATATGCGTTTTTCAAACTTTTGATGCATTTAGCTATACCACTTACCTGTTGTTGCAGCTTGGTCAGCATCCTCTGCAAGTGGTCATATCTTAATCAGTTCTTGATATGTAATTTTATATGGCTCAAAGAAAAACTATCAGTGATCTAGGGAGTGTGAGCACAGAGAGGTAGGAGGAGGTCAAGCAGAGTTAAGTGATGTTTTTGTCTAGGAGATGTTGCAGGTGGCCACAGGTTAAGGAGAGCAGCTCCAAAAGGAACTTGCATTTTCAGAAGCGGCTCAGAGTCTGAATGTTAACTTGGCACAGTTGAAATGTCCCTATTTGCTTTGAGGCAATGGTCTGACCTCTCAGGCACACCCCATGTATTCAGTGATTGAGACCACTTACTCATACTAATCATTGCACGCGGAAAATACATAAAAGATTTGTATTCATCACTCAATATATTTTGCTCCTCAAGTGTCATGAAACATTCAGGGTATATTAACTGGCAAATGCACACCTGGAGTATGTTACTTAGCTTTAGAAACTGCTAATTTAAAAAAATCAAATATTTAATTTTGAGGAAAAAAATCAGTTTTGGATTTTGAGCATATATATCATCTTTCATTTTGGCCCAATTAACCCAGCAGGTGTGTGCAAATTAGGTCACTACTTTGTCACCGTGGTAACATGCTTTGGGGAGGTGGATCTTAACCACCTCCAACACAGGTGATGTTGGCTGAGTTAGTATTAGGAGATGCTTTACAAACAAACAAGGCAGAATTTAATCTGGCGGAGCATAGAAAATAGGTCTGATGCGGGTACCAACAGATAATATTCTATGACATGAAAAATAAGTACAATCTCAAATCTATATCAACAAGAGATAGCTAATGAACCTTAGAAACAGAACTTTCACATAAAACTTAACTGACAATCGCGAGGTGATGGCCTCAGTCTGTCATGGAGCAAAGGGAGGGGGTCAGGGTCAGGTTCCCTGGAATTTAGGAATATTTTGAGCTAAGACATGGTTTTCAGCTGATCAGCACCTTCCTTTCCCCTCATTATAGGGACTAAAATCTAGTCAGTACCTAGGGGTTTTTAAAAGAATGGTGTCTAATCATTTGTTTTAAATGCTATTTTGGATCATTATTTGGAATTGCTTATGGGTTAGGAAGTTGGCAGACTTGGTCTATGCCGGCACTCCAGAATTAATACAAGTCTCTAACTCAGGCTTCTTCTCACCAGGTGGAAAAATCAGACATGCTTCAAGATCGCTGGTAGATATTGTGCAATCTGTTTGGCTGCTGAAGGTTCCAAACCATGTGGGCATTCTGCAGCCCCACAGAGTGGTAGAATTTCTTCACTTATCACTGACAAGTTCACACTTCTTTTGGTCATTAAAATTGTAAATCTGTATTATCAGATGCAGAAAACAGGCCAAACTAATGATATTAGTTATATTTCCAAGAAAACACATATTCTGTGACCTCTTTCAGCACCCACTTATGATTATATTTTCATTGAGCCTGTGGGGCCAATTCATATGTGACTTTATGCTTTTTAGTTCATCCTTCTATATTGCCTTATATCTGTATCGTTTGTTATAATTTTGAAGTATTTTCGTATACCATATTTCATTTTTTGTGGTATTTTACACATGGCATTTCAGAAACTCAAATCCCTCTAGTGTTTATTTTCAGTTGGTTGTGACCGCAGCTTTATTACTTATTTCATGTGTTTTCAATAGTTAATATTTACAAAACACTGAACAAACTCTTCAAGATTGCTTTCTATAATCTCCCTTTCCATGCGTCAAAGATGAGAGGTACAGAGAAGAGTCAAAGTGACTTACCCTGTGTCACGGAGTGTATGAATTCACTTTCAAAGGAGGATCAAGGACCCCTGGTTTCCAGTTCTTTTTTTTTTCTTCTTGTTTTGTCTTATTTATTTATTTTGTTTTAAATTTTTTTATTTTTTTTTTTCTAGGAGAGAGAGAGAGACAGTGTGAGCAGGGGAGGGTCAGAGAGAGAGGGAGTCACAGACTGAAACAGGCTCCAGGCTCTGAGCCGGCAGTCAGCACAGAGCCCGACGCGGGGCTCGAACCCACGAACCGCGAGATCATGACCTAAGCGAAAGTCGGACGCTTAACCACTAAGCCACCCAGGCGCCCCATTGTCTTGTCTTATTTAAATCTCCCAGTAGTATTCTGGGTTTGGAGACTTACAAAATGGTGCCATTACAAAGTGGAGAGTCACTTGACTCAACTTTTTATCTCCCACTTCTCCTTCAGTGTATATTCTCTCCCTATATTCAAGTCTTCCTTTCCCATCTACTCCCCAGTGGATGCTGAAAACCTCTTCTTTTGAAGAGTTGGTTCATAACATAAAGAAAGCCCTGAAGTCTCAGTAAAATCTGTTCTTACTAAGGTTAAGAGTATGCATTTTTCACTAGAGAACAGGATGTCATATCTACCCTGAGTATTAGTGGAATAAGGCCTGTGGCAGCACAAATTAGCATCAGAACAGAGCTTTATCACAGTGGAATCCCAGGTGGATTTAGGAATAAGACTCAAAACAAAAATATGTGGAGGGACTGAATCCATCAAGTCTAATAAAGGAATTATAGTAGATTCAGGGAACTTGGACCCATGAATTGCAGTAACCAAGCTGGGGAGGAAATGGGCAGTTAAACAAAGTAGTGCTATATCTTTCATTATTTGATGAAATAATTTTTGCCCCTTTTAACTGGTATGTTGAAAAAAAAAGAAAACCTGGTATATTTGAAACAAAGAGCTTACACAGTCACTGAGCTGGTTGGTTTTTATACCTTCCTTTACTGAGTATTGTCCTTCAGTACAATACAGAGCCATTTCTTTGTTCTCACAAGCTAGCAGTTAAATTGTATGTAAATGTATGCAAATTAGATGCTGTCTAATAAAGAGAGTCATTAGATGGAAGAAATATTTAGTTTAGGGAAAAAAAAAAAGCAGGTGTATTGTATAAAAGAAAATGTAAGGCTACAAAAAAGCCCAAACTTTTGTGGACAGTTATAGAAAAAAATTATTAAAATAGATTTTTAAAAGACTTACGTCTTCCTGACCTTTCCTTTGTGCTTATATATATGTGTGTGTTTTTTAAATATTTACATATAAAACTAGGGGATTGGCTTCCTTCCCAGAATTACTGGAAGCACCTTCACCAGGAACATTTGGACTTGAATAATCTCCACAGCAGCATTTTCTTTCTTGAATTAAATGAATTGTAAAATGGATGATTGGCTCAGGAACACTGACTGCTTATGTGGGTTCCTTTCCTTTAGGTTGAGAGGCTTCTGGCTCCACGGTGGGTAGCTTGCAACTGATGATCTTGGCTACTTTAAAGTTCCCCCTTCCAAGCTACTCCACCACAGCCTTATAAATGCTACTGTAGGTTCCTTAAAAGAGACATAGACTATAAACTTCTTTAGAGGAATCAACAGTTCTTTTTGAGCTTGATTAATGCTATATTGAATGTTTAGCACAATACTTAGCACTTAGTAGGCACTCAAATTTATTTTTGAATGATTAAGTGAATGAGTAAGTAAAGAAAAAGTAATTTGACTTACGTTAAACATTTTAATGGTCAATAAAGTGGCTATGGGTATGTCAAACACCATTGTAGTCCCCAGCAAATAGTAAAGCAATTGCCCAGATTTGCATAGAGTAGTTACAGGTTAAGTGCACAGTGCAATACATACTTTACTGTCTAGTTTCTTCAAGCCTACAGTAACAAATATGTCAAATGCTCATCATGTCCATCACTCATTGTGGCAGCTGTTGGGGGGGGGGGCAAAGATGAAGGAACCAAACACATACCTACTTAAAACATACTAAACTATACATAGTATAATTACAGCTAAAATATTATGGGAGCACCAGAAAAAAAAAAAAGGAGAGAGAGAGAAATTCTGACTGAAGAGTATCTGAGATGGTTTCCTGGAGGAAAGTGTTATTGAAGGAATCCTTGAAGGTCATCAGAAGCAGATGGTTGGCCATGGTGGGTGGAGAAAAGGCAAGTTGCAGAATTCTCTAAGTTGCAGTACCAAGTTAATAGAAATATACTAGATTTTCTTCTATTATGAATTTTCAGCAACAGCTTGATTTTAACCTCTGTGGAAACACAAATGAGAGCTGTGATGGATAAATGAACAACAAAAGCTAAATTATAACTCCAAGTCAAAATTTTAATCACCTTCAGCTATTGAATAGGAAATAAGGTAAAGTATGCAAAAAAGTTTTATAACTTTTTAATTCTAAGGCATTAAATATATAAAATTATATTATTGTTCATAATGTTTAAGGTTGCCCATGGTATGTAATAAAATTTAGGGGATAAGAGGTTTAGAAACCTAGAATTGGGGAAGCTCATGTATAGGTAGTGCCTTAAAGTTTACAAAGTACCTTCCTAAATTAATGTTTTATTTTATTATCACAGCAATCTTTGAGGTTTCAGAACTGCCCTTATTATTTCCATTTCACAAGTGAGGGAACTAAAGTTCTGAGAAGTTAAGTGACTTCCCAAGGTCACAGGATAAATATCAGAGCCAGGTTTTCCTGAAAGGCTGTCCAATTCTTTTCATATACCTCATTATCACCCAGAAACAATGCATAGGATAGTTCCATAGCTATGTAAGAAGCATACATCCTGGGGGCACCTGGGTAGCTCAGTCATTTAAGTGTCCAACTCCTGGTTTCAGCTCAGGTCATAATGTCATGGTTCGTGGGATCAAACCTCATGTTGGGCTCCGTGCTGACGGTGCAGAGCATGCTTGGGATTCTCTTCCTCCCTCCCTCTCTGCCCTTCTTTGACTCACATGCCTGTGACCTCTCTCTCTCTCTCTCTCTCAAAATAAACACAAAAAATTAAAAAGTAGCCTATATCCTTGTTTTAATTTGATTCCCAACTTTTTTTTTTTATCTGTTTAGTTTTCTAGCCCCATGTTGTCCATGCTGATACAGCTAAAATATGCCAGACTGAAACCGAGGAATGCACACGTGGGCAAGAATGGTTATTTTGATAACTGATGTGGATATGAAAATCATGATGGGTCTATGGATTGAAAGCATTTTAATGTATTTTCTTGACTTTTGAGTAAAATAAAAGATTTCAATGTGAAGATGCAAAATATGCTGTACCGAACTCATCTTGGAGGTAACCAAAGGGCTGTGGGACTAACAGCTTTTGATATTACTTAGTGCTTATTATTGTTATTATTATTATTATTATTTTTAATTATGCAAAGTGCTAATCAGTTTGATTATGCACAGTGCTAATCAGGTTAATTATGCAAAGTGCTAATCAGTTCTTCTTGAAGCACACGAGGAGAGCAGAGGTGCTGGCGGTGAATGGCGTTGGTTGATGGGGTAGTCACGGCAGTCATTCCTTATTAAGATAGGAGTAGACAAGATAGCAAGGGGGATTTATCCATAAAAATAAGGAGGAAAGGAGAGAGAACTATGAGCACATGAAAGACTGTGGTTTTGGCAGGACGGTGCTTACGCATCGAAAGCTGTTTTTCCCCCTGTTGCATAGTTTGGTTGGATAGTCTCTGCTATATTTTGAAGGCACTCATTTGAAGCCAAAAAGACTGCAGAGGGAAAGAAACAGAGTATTGTATAGCTAGACAAGTTGTCAAAACAACTTATTGTAGTTGGCAAGCACCAATTCCTGGGAGGACAGTAGAGGAAGTAGAATCTAATAGACCTATACATGAAAGAGGACATCAGTAAAGAGAATTGAACAATTAAAGGAGTGCCATTCTGATATAATAAACAGGGCCATCTCACCACTGCGTTGTTAGTGGGATGGCCGTCTGTGTAGCATATTTCCTGAGATGAACTGAGGGCTTCTCGGTGCTGGCAGTGGTCTCTACTGAGGGCGGTGATGACGAATATGACAATAAGAGTTTTATGTAATAGCTCCTAGTTGTATCAGCTTTGTTGCTACAGAAATCAAAGTGAATTTTAATATTAACTTGCAGGTCTGTGCTTATTAAGCTGGGCGACTTCCTGTGAAGATGAGTTTATAGCAATATGTTCATATGTTTTTATAGAACAATGACCATGGAGCTCCCCTAGGAAAGCCCTTTTTATCCACTCCTCCTGTTCTAGTCCGTGGTTTGGTAAGCTATCAGTGAAATGCTGCTATACCTACTTGTTTGAATGTATTCAAAGAGCAGAAAGCATTTCAGGATTACTAAGTGAATACTCTTTTTTTTTTTTTTTTTTAAAGAAATGTGTTCAGTCCATGTGACTTTTCCTTTACTCTGGAAATTGGGCAGGAGATTTATAAGTCATTTATAAGAAGGGTCTGCTTCCCCCTTTACAGCCTGATAAACTGAGTATTTATGTACTTTTCAGGCCTCTGCCTAAGTACAACTCATCTTCACAAATGCCTGTAGTGAGCTTGATTTCTAGAAATGTCCAAATAATGGTAAGACTCCTGCAGAGGCAAAGTCATGGGTGATGTCTTCAGAGTAGGGCATATCAATGAAGGATTTGTCCAGACAGCACTGGTATTCGAATAAAGATAGGCCTTCAGTTTTCATTTTTATTTTACCCAGGACCAATTTCATTTTAAAATATGAAGAGAATGTCATAAATCTTTGGTTTCCAAGGAGAGTCTGGAAAGGAATAGATTGTGAGAGGACAGCGCCCACAAATTGAGAAAGCCTGTTGGGGGCCCTTTGAAAATTTGGCTGGAAAATTCTGTTATAAGCAGTCCTTCTGCTCAGCTTCATAAGAACATGGTTTTAGAAATGAAACACTGCTTCTGTGTTCCCCACCCCCCCAAACTAAGATAAAGATGACATGTTTGTATTACAACTTTATCAAAAATCTTTTTATTTCTTGATAAATTTAAAAAATTCCCAATGATTCTACCCAAGGACACTTTGCCAGTTCCATTCATTGACGGTATACTAAACTCTTGATTTCTGATGAAGTCATTTGAACGCGAAGACCTTGCGTTTCAAGGTTTCAAGGAGAAAATGATGTGAACCAAATGGCAAACAAAAATTAATTTAGCTAATATGTCTAAACTCCTGATTAATTACACACTTGCACCCACATCACACATACACTCCCACATACAGACCCACTTATCCCTTCATGAAACTAATACTGTTTTATAAAATGTGTACCGTGTGCTGATAACAGTACCATTTACCGTCCCGAATAATGGAGATGCAATTATTCAAAAAGAAACAAGTATTCAGCATTATGAGCTCACCCACACAGGACAAGATGGTATTTTTCTCATGATCTGCAGACTTAAGAACAATGAGTTTATACTTGATTCCTTCTCAAAACTTTTCTCCTTAGTAATCTATATGATTCAATTAGCTAGCATTAGTATCTTTATATTTGCAAAATAAGAAGTTGCACTAGATGGTTTCCAAGGTATCTTCATTTCAAACATGCTATGCTAGAGTTATTTAGCTAATGTGATTTTACTATAAAATGAATTTATTCTCTGTTACCATAGAGAGCTTTAGGTTCATACACGGTCTCTCTTAGAGTTTGATCTTTGAGAAAATAAGGTAATTTTTGGCTAATTCTGTGGACACAGCCTCCTTGGATTTAGGTCAAAATGGAATATATAAAGAGTGGACTTTAGAATCCACTCTTACTGAGTTTGAATCCTGGCTCTTTCAGTTACTAGCTGAGCAAGTCATAACTGCTTTGAGCCTCTGTTTCCTCATAGTTCCACCTCACAGGGTGGTTATGAGTATTAGTTGAAATAAACTATATAAATCACTGAAGTCAATGCCCAGCAGCACCCTGGAGCATAGCTTTGCTCCATAGTCAGTCCCTTTTTCATTTCTGGCAACTGTAGCCTTTCTGGCTCTTGCTACCAAAAATATCTTGAACTAATTCAACTTCCTTTCCCCAAGCTGCTTTTTCTTGCATTAAGCCTGTACTTCAATTAACTCAGTATTTTTTCTCCCATTACATCTTTATAGTTTATTTCTCCTTGCTCTCCTTCTTATGTACGTTGACTGTTTGCCTGCTTTTTCTGAGTCAGTTTTGGTGTACTTATATTTACCATACGTAATAAAGCCTTGATTACAACAACAACAAAAAATATGTACAATTATTACCAAGTCAATTATACAGATATATGCTATGTCAGAGATGGACTATAGCTGTTTATGTTTTTGACTTCCTGACCATACTGGAAACTTATTGAGGGCAAGGATAAGTGTCTTTAATTTGTGTATTCCTAATATTTATCATGTGCTCTACCAAGAGGAATCCCACAAGCTAACAAGGGGCAAGAGTTTTAAAGCAGTAACACATATGATCTATGAGTGGGAAAGTGCTGAGGAAGAGAAGATGTTGAAGGCTTTGTGTAGTAGATACTGGGAAGGCTTCCAAGAGCAGGTAATGTCTGAGTTTGCCCTTTAAAAAAAGTTCTTCTTTTTCCTGGAGGAAAGAGGGAAGAAAATATACATTTTATGCAGGGATAAGAACTTATGTGTACAAAGAATTGATTGGTGGCAGGAAAGTAGGGGATCAGGTGACAGAAGGGAAATCTAGAAAGTTAAATTGGGAGCATATTATGAAGTTCCTACAAGCTGTTTAATGTTTGTGTGAATAACCTTTGCTTTCCAACATAAGTGTATTTTGGTGGTTAGGAGAACAGTGTGTTGCAAGAATATGGATATTAGCTTTTTTTTATGTGTGAAGAAAGAAATGGTGAGATTTAGCAATCAATGAATGCAGGGAAAAAACAATGAGGGATCATGTCAGAAAGAAGGTCTGAATTCTAGTCCAAGCTGGATTCCATACTTGCTTTATGACCTTAAATAATTCACTTCATCTTCCTGAACCATGCATGTATCCTTTAACATCACTTTCTACCTCTCATTTAAATGTATATGAGTTTAAGTCACTTCTGTTGATTATAATTAAAGAGGGCTCTTACTTTGGATGGTTTGGATTTCAGAACTTGAAAACGATGGTCTTTTTTAATGGGAAAAATGAATTTTGTACTAGTAATACATTTAGGTTAAGCCAGAGGATATTTGGGAAGAAAAGGAAGATGAATAAGAACAATTCTGTTTTGACCAGAAGAAGGTGAAATGGACTTCTAAAAATAAAAATTAAATTATGGCTATCAGAAGACTGTACAGAGGCAGAGATACTGAAAAATGGGTTTAATTGATTTTTGCATTTGGGGCATAGACATAGATAGACCCATAGACCTAAAGAAAAAAAGAGGCCAGGGAGTAACCTAACTTCTCTATCCTGTGTGTTAACTGCTGTGACTGATAACTAATCAAAATATGAGATGGGAAATGAGATGTGAAAGGATTTAAAAAGAAGACAGCGGCAAGTGGTTTACAAAACTTTGAGGCCTGCATATTTTCATATGAGTACTCATATCCCTTGACTTTCTTCTATCACATAAGAAAATTCTTCTCAGTTCCCCTCCTTCCCTTCCTTCTAAGAATTCTGATCATGCTGGTGAAGTGTCAAGACTTTGGTAATGTAGAACCAGGGGAATGGAAAACCACTAGAAAGTGATCTTGGCTGGGGCGGGGGGTGGGGGGGCAGATGACTTGTAGAGTGGCAAGAGTTTACTAGAGTAAGAGGACAAGAACAGAAACTGGAAGAACAATGGGAAGAGCAAAGGGGTGGGGGATGCGTGTGAGGGAAAGACAGGATGGAGAGAGGACTGGGCTGGGAGGTGAAAGTGAACAGAGAGAGATGCTAAGGCACTGTTTGTGTCCATATTCAATGTGGCCAAGACAAAGAGGAGGGGTTCTTCTCTCCCTCTTTTTGGTGTTTTGTTTTGTTTTGAGAAACTAAACAAAATGGACTGTTGTTTTTTCTTTTGTTTGTTTTGTTTCTTAGTGTGTTTCTCTCCTTGACAGTTTTTTTAAATCAAAATTAGGTAAAACATAGGCCACAATTTTGTTCTCACATTCCTACCTCCATCACCAACACAGTGCAGTGGAGAAGTGAGGCTCAGAATTATCCCAGTGTTCAGGAATCTGTAGACTTCTGCGATTTGTGCTCTGTTTATCAGTTGTTCTTAATGTTAAGTTTAACCCCAGAAAAATATAGGAGACAAAGGTTGATGGTCAACCAGTATGTGATCCATATCAGAGGGCAGTTCCCTCAAGATGGCTTAATTTCTAGTACATTTCACCTATGTGGATATCTTCATTCATGCTTTTTTACTTGTGAGGGGTCAGCTCTGCAAAGCAATTTCATATTAGCCACAACAACTTCATGCTTAGCTTCAGAGGAAAAAACTCTAGATCTCAGGTACTATTATGATTTGGAGTAATCTTTAGAGGAGTAGAGGGGCAATTAATCAAAATTCCCATAAGAAATGATAGCAACTAAACATTATCCAATGAAACACTGTTAGTTGTTGTTATTTAGGAATTAGATATGGTTCAACCAGCATAACTGTTGAGTCATGAAATCATTCTCTATAAAACTGACTAGTGACATATGTGGACATACTTCAGTTGATGTGTCTAGGAACTTGATGCCACCCAAGGGCTGGGATTTCCAGGTCTGTGTGAAGACTTCTTGACATAAATAACATCTTTTATAAGGTGAGTTGTGTACATTATCTAACATCCATTTGGGAAACTTGGTTTTGGTTTTACTTTTGGCATTTAAAAAAGAAGAACAGTTTAATAAATCAGCATTTATTTTATTATTTTTAAAAAGGAATTCCCACTGGATTATGTCACATTAAACATATGGCTACACAAAGATTAGAAAAGCTGTGGCCATCAGTAATAAATATTGGTAATAACACTGATAGAATTTCACACATGCAGTTTAATGTGCGAAAAGTAAGAAAGACTTCCATAGAACTCAGATAAGGAAATAGGCTTGTTTTTTAACAAAAGTATAAATGAAGACATTTGTTATTAAAATGGTAGCCTTTGAAATTGGCTTCCTGCTTTCGCACAAGAGGAAACACTTTAAGTCAGGTGATTTTTTTTTTCCTCTGATGAGAATGAAAAACAATCAAAACAATCTATACACATTTTATTATGAAAAAAACCTTGGAAGACTTCTATTGACATAAGCTAATGCAAGATGAGGATTTGTTTTTTAGAAAGTGTTTTTCAGGTCCTCTTCTGTTGACCGTGTGCAACTGGCATAAACAAAGATCCTGTGTATGGTAAAGGATTTACATTCCTTTGCATGTTTAGGTATTCTTTAGCAGGACTTATTTTTCTGTGTATTGACCGCACTCCTCAGGTCTTTGTACAATTACGTGTTCATCAGCAGTGGCAACGTTTGAGTGTGCAGTAAAGGTTCCTTAGTTAAAGTAGCCAAAAGAATAGAAATATTCATTGTATTGGTTTCGGTGCTTTGGGCCAAATGCGTTTGCTCAACGAGAGTCCCACTGCACAGGACAAAATGCTGTGTTCAGAAGACATGCAGGCAGCTGAAGAGTCAAGAAAAGCCACACTGGTTTTTGTGCGGGGAGGGCCTGGCTTTTCATCTGCCTGGGAAAGGAACAGGCCCTATTGCCAGTTGCCAAGCGTTCTAATGCTGAGAAGTATGTCAGCTATGGTTACTCTGGGGATTTGGGTGACAATAAGCACTTTTCCTTGAGAAAATCAGCATAGATGGCCACACATTGGAATTGTACAAATTGCTTTTATTTTCTATTTTCTTTAACAATTAAATTTGTGTTTCCTTCTTTTTCCCAGCTGTTGCAGCTTCCTTGTTTTTTAGCTCAGATGATGGGAGAAAAACATGTTCTCTTAAGAGAAAAGCCCACTTATTATCTCCTGTATGGACTTATTGAGGTCATGTTACTGGCTAGCTCTAATGGAATCATGGTATTTAGAAGGAGACGTTCAGGGAGAGGTGTTCATGAGTGATGGCCACAGTGGATAGGAGTAATTAAATCAGTATTTCAAGGGTATCAGTCTAAATCACATGCATTCAGAAACTTGAACATGCCATTTTTAGGATGTTTGTAGCTGAAAAACTTGGGGCCCTAACCTGTTCCATAGAGATGTCTTTTTATTCCCCATAGTTGATAGCCGTGAACAAAGTACATATGTAGGAGTTGGATTGGTTGGATTAGTGGACTGTAAATCAGGCATTAAACAAACCTGACCTTTTCTGTCAATTCTTTCACTTTCCCTATAACCTTTTACCTCTAAGGAGAAGTCCACTTCTGTATTCCCACTGAGTTTGCTGTTGTGGTAGAGCCAAAATTCCCTGCCAGGTTACTTAGGAAAAGATGTAAGTAGCTTTTATTCTAGAAGTCCATATCAAATCAGTCTCTTTACCATCTCTTAATTTACACAAAGAAGCTAAACATCTGACCTGCTGCAAATTGTGTTTTAACAGTGCCCCCCCCCCTTTTTTTTCTTTCATAGTTTATTGTCAGGTTGGTTTTCATATAACACCCAGTGCTCATCCCAACAAGTGCTTATCCATGCTCATCACCCCCCTTCCTCTCTCCCCCCCACTCCTTTTTTAAGAGCCCAGGGCCCACAGACTATTCATCTTCCTCCTCTGCATTGATCTTTGGCTCTCATTATTGAAGGAGGCTTTGTCCTCTTATAATTTCTCTTATGTTGGCTTTTCTTGGGAAAGCAATTTAAGAAGCATTTATTGACTATTTCTGTATGTCAGATACTAGGCATTTTATATGCCACATTGGTCAAGGTTCTGCAGAGAAACAGAACTAATAGAATATATGTGTGTGTATGTGTGTGTGTGTGTGTGTATACAAACAATACATGAACATATATATATGTGTGTGTATATATATACACACACACAATACATGAACCAATAGGAGATGAACCAACAACATATAGAGTTGTCTTTATACATATATGATATTATTTTATTTTAAGCCATTAGTTCACATAATTATAAAGACTGATAACTCCTAAGATCTGCAGTTGGCAAGCTGGAGACCCAGGAAACCAATGGTGTGGTTTTAGTCCAAAGGTCAGTAGGCTCAATACTCAGGAATGATCAGTGTTTTAGTTAGAATCCAAGAAAGGAAAACCCTGATGTCCCAGCTCAAAGACAGTAAGTTAGAGAGATTTCTTTATTACTCCAAGAAGGATCTGCTTTTTTGTTCCATGCAGTCCTTCAACTGATTGGATGCAGCCCACCCACATTAGGGAGGGCAATCCACTTTACTCAGTCTACCAATTCAAATGTTAGTCTCATCCGGAAACACTTATAGATATGCATAGAATAATGTTAGAGTAAATATCTGGGCACTCTGTAGCCTAGTGAGGCTGATACATGAAAGTGACCATCACACATGGTTTACCTAATTTAATCCTGACCAAAATAAAGCCCAAAACTCAATTAGATAAATACTATTGGTTAGTATCCCCAAATTTTATGATTAAATGAAATGAAATTATTAAATGTACGGTTTCTGTAGTGACATTGCCCTTAGTCAAATTCCGTCTTTACCACTTACTGAATAACTATAAGCAAGTTACTTAACCTCAGTTTCCTCATCTCTAAATTGGGGATGATAGTATTATATACCTTGTTGAGTTATTGTAAGAATTAAATGAAATAAAAAACACTTCTCTTTGAAGACTAGGACATAGTATCGTACTCAGTGAAGGCTAGCTACTTTTTATTCGCACAAGGAAATAAAGGTTCAGAGAGGTTGAGACCCTTGTCCAAGTCACACAGCTAGTAAGTAGTGAAAGTGGTATTTAACTCATGCTCTCTGAGTCCAAAATGAGGCAATTAGTCCTTCCTCTCTGATAACCTCTATTTTGCAGGGAAGCAGTATAATGTCATAGTTAAGGTTCTGATGTTAGACTCCATGAGTTCAAATCTTGGCTCTTTGACTTACTGAAAAACTTTAGGCAACTTGCTTAACTTCTCTGTGTCTTAATTTCCTCATCTGTAAGATAGGAATAAAATAGTACCCTTCCCAGAGTAAAAAAGAATCAAAAGATTTCTAGGGATATTGCCTTTCAGGCACAGGAAGACTGTAGAGGAGAGATTTCTTCAGTCGCCTTCAAATTATCCCAGCTGTTCCTAAGATGAGTAAAATTTATGAAATCTAGAAAAGTAGTGAAAGCACATTAACATATTACAGATAGCATTGCTTTGAAACAAATTTCTTAGAAAACTTTTTTTTTGGAGAGAGAGAATAAAAATAGTGTTTTTCATTCAGAATAACTGCATGTATCCTCAAAATGAACTTGAAACTAATGGATAGGAGGTGAAAAGAAGTCAAGGAGCAGTCCATTGTGGGATGAAAATCTTAAGACCTCTTTTGGTAACTCTCTTGGCTGTTTAGTAGAAGCCATGAAAGATCCACTATCCGGGACCAGATATTTCTTTCTCCACTATATAAGACAAGAAGATTCAGAATTTCAGAATGGTGTGTCTGACTTGTCATCTGTCAACCAAAAGCAGCTGAAAAGGCAAGAGCCCTGGAGAACTGTTTTCCTACATATGTATTTGTTTTCAGACAAATGTGTTTGTTTGAAGGTCTAAACACCATGGAAATGGGCACCATGGAAATGCATAGTTGGGGGGTTAGAAGCCCTAGAAGTATTGACTCAATCCTTGATCCTTCTGTGTGATGGATTAAATGCCACATGCTTCAGTTTGCTGTGTGTGGGGTCCTTTAGCACAATTTATAATAAACAGCAATCCTGTATGAAGGACATAAGAAACTTACTGACTTTTTTTAAAGAAATTAATGAGAGATTGGTTGTCATCTGGATGTTGCTTATGCAAAGAGCACTCCAGAGAAAATCATTTTGTGTCTTATTTCCCCTTCACTCCAGAATATTTATTTACACATGAAATCAGGTTAAAATTAAGGGTAGCCTTGAAGGGGAAACATAAAACCCATGTGCAGAGTGAAGGGAATGTGGAAATGAAGGGGAGAGATGTGAGGTACTTTCTTGCCTGAGAGTGGGGGGAGAAATGGGGAGTGAACTGAGTGTCGTCCTCAACACTTTTGTATTCTCTTTGATTTGTCTTGAAATTTAACTCCTGAAGCCAGAGCTAGAAACCTTCCTTAACAAGTTTCTCCCCGAGTTACCTACCACTTACCTGCCTCTTACAACTTGGAATCTTCTGCAAGTAGGCAATAGTTATAGATATTGTTATGTGAATCTTCTTCAAGTAGACAATTGTAGATATTGTTATATGAAAACTAATGGAATCAGATGAAAATTTTGTGGTGAACATCAGATGAAAACGCCTTCTCTGGTATGAGATAGCAGTTACTTTATCATACTCTTTTTATTTTCATAGAACTATAAGGATTATTTGTTTATTTTTGGCAATTGACACGAAGAAGAAAAGAAAAAAAATACTTAAGAAATAGGAGACCGGGAAAGAAAATGCAATTGTGTCTGAAAACCTTTATGCCTTAGCTAAATAAATAAGAAATGATAAGAAGTACAATACAATAAGAGATGAGAAAAACTGAGGTTCAAGCAGACTGCTTTATTTAATTCCATTTAATTTAATCGGGTTGAATTTGATAGAGACAGTGTCAATGGACATGTTCAGGGAGATTGGTATAGACTGCCTGGGGCCATTGTATCATTGACATAAATGTATATAAACAGAGAGGGAATGTTGAGTCATTCTGTATAGAAGAGTAATTTTTAGATATCAAATTTCAGTTTTGCAAATGCACAGGGCAACAGGTTGAAGCAGATATGTTACCTCTATTTAGTTCTTGATTTCAATATACTGAACATCAATGTCATTTTAAAAATTTTCTTCCTTTGCCAAAAAGTATTTAGAATGTTTTGCCAGCATTGCTGAAATCCCAGCTAAAACATATATTTCAGCTTTATTTTTGGAGGAGGAACCTTAAGCAGGCTGCTAGCAATGGTTAAATGTGAAACTTAGGTTGCCTTGGACCCCTTGGTTTTCTTACAGAGCTCAGCTTCCACAGCATACGTGAAGAGTGAGTTTACAACCAGAAATATGTGCAAAGGCTTAATTTCATGTAAAAGTAAAGCCAAAAGAACTGAGATTGTTTTAGAGAAACCAGACATCTCAAGTGGATTATCAGAATGAAATTAATTCATTTATGCATACTCCTCAACAAGCTATACTTTGGTCAGTTATTCTTTGAGAGAGTTTGTTTAGTAGAAGGAAGCAGTATGTGTTATAGTCCCAGAGGGTGAACACGTGTGAGACTACCAACCGTCATAGCAATAACTTTTCTAATTAGTCCATATGTGATAGGGAGTTGGTAAGACCTTATTTGTCTTGTATTATTTTGTGTACTTCTTTATATCTTTTAATTGAAGTGGTATTATCCTTAATTTTATCCATTAACAGCTGCATCTGGATTCCAATTTGGGACAGCCCAAATGAAGCTGAAAACTTGTATAGATGAAGTTGAGAAGTCACAATATGGATAGCTAAAATAGATGACTCGTACCTTCCAGAACTCCCCCTCATGCCTAAACGATCTTTTTAAACATTAATCGGTTTGTCTAGGTAATTGTCAGATAGCTACTCCACTTTATGGAGATATGTTTTAATTAATCAGTACACCAACATTTCACTAAAGTTTCCTTATGGGCTGAATTATCAAAACATTAGCAAGTTAGGATAGTAAAATGGTAAAAACAAACAAACAACAATCACTGGTTTATAGAAAGTAGAAAGTTCTTGCCTTGTAATTACATCATATACAAAGACATTCTCCTCTCAGACACATAAACAATAATTTAAGCTCTGCAGCAACAAGCACCTTGTCTTTATTTCTAGAACCTCTTACAATACCTGGCATATAGTGTGTGTTCAACAAATGTTTGTTAAATAGATGAACTCTATTGTAAAAAGGGTCATTTTTACACTAGATTTACCTACACACTGGGTCAAGTCAAATCTCTTCCTCCCCCCGCCCCCATTTCCAAAAGCAAGCATTTATGTAGACTATTCCCAACATACAAACAGGTTGTGTTACAAATTTTAGACAGTTTAGTCACTTGGAACCAAGAGCGCTTCTCTCATTCATGCATTTATCACAAGTATTGATTCAGTGTGCATTCTGGCCTGGGCACATTCCTAGCTCTCAGTGGTAAGCAAGAAACAAAGTCATGTACTCCATCTCTTAGAAGAGTGCCCAGCACATATTGAATGCTCACTTATTGGTAACTACTCTTTTTAAAGATTGACTCTATTTTTTTTTTCAGGGATGTTTATTCAGAGCCCTTAGCCTCTATGCTAAGTTATCAACTTATGCTATTTTAGGTATATTCTTACTTTATTTCATTAATCTTCCCTTTCTAAAAGAAAAGGATCCCGCTCCTTTTATTATTATTATTATTATTGCTGTTGGTATTGGCAAGCTGTGAGTCCTTCCATGTGATTCTCACCTGAAAATAATGAAGATGTGATAATATTCTAATTCACATGGAGAACACAGCAGAACTTAGTAAATTAATGTTTGCATAGTGCTTAGAAATCTGAGGTTAAATTTGCTAAGAGAAATGTACAGAACTATTATTGCCACTAAAATTATGATAGACATTTTTCTTCTATCAAAAAATACCTCAGTTAATTGGTGTTCATATTTTAAAAGTTGAATGCCACCTTAAAGAAAATGTTCAATGTGTATCTAAAGGAAAATAAATAAAGATCATGCCATTTCATTATTATGTGATATAAAAATGTCTAAAAAATCATCAGTTTGGGGTAAGTATGTGATATTTAGGACTTTATGATTCTCCAGTCTGGACAGATGGATGTTTGCTTCTTCTAACATAAATGACAGGTGGCAGCTCTGGTGAAATGGTTTCCAAAGGTCTTCTGCTTTTCGCCTCTCTTCTTTAGCTGTTGTTGTCTTGGACTAAAGTAGTAGTGCACTCCAATTCCAAGAGTAAGGAGGGGTTTTGTTTGATTTGTTATTGTTGTTTTATGGGTTTTATTTGGTGTGTGTGTGTGTGTGTGTGTGTGTGTGTGTGTGTGTGTGTGTGTCTTGTCAGCCCTTTGGTTAACTCCATCCATTCAGTGGTCTAGCCAAAATGGCAGACTGTAAATATGCCACAGCAATAGGCTATGATTTTAAACCAGGTCTGAACATATTCTTCCGAGAATAGTGATTCTTTCATGTTGACTTCATACATTGTCTGGTTGGTGAAGGGTCATTGTATGTGATGTTCTCCCATCAGCAGATGGAATGGGTTTAAATTGTAAAATTCAAAGCTGAGTATCTTAGGTGTAAGTTTTATATACTTGACAACTATGTAGTGAGTACCTACCATATGCACAGTTCTTGGCACTAGTGATACCACAGGGAATAAGACAAGTCTGGTTCACCATGCTTATATTTTAATAGAGAAGACAAATAAGTAAATAGATAATTTTAGGAGAGAATAAATACTATGAAAAAGATCGAGCAGGGTACTATAGCAAGGGTAGGGGGTGGCAAGTTCTTTTAGAGTGTTCAGTACAGGGTTCCTGAAAAGGTGATTTTAGTAGAGACCAGAAGAAAGAAAGAGAGCAAACATGCCAAAATCTGGAGAAAGAACATTCCAGACATAGGTAAAATGAAGTCTGCATGCCCTGAGTTGGGATTTGGCCTGGTATGTCCCAGGAAACAAGGAATACTTTACAACCTTTGACAATCTCTAAAATCCTGAAGAACCAGGTAGAAAATGACACAAACGTTGTATACTTAATTTTCCTTATACAACATAATAGGGCCGGAAGACATTAAGGCATCCTTACAATGTGAGTTCCAGCCTTCGATTTTAAGGTGTCTTCATGCTATTTTTGATTTTAGTGAAACCATAGAAAGACTGAATGCCTTGTCTAGTGGCACAGGTCCAAATCTCTCTTGGGAAGACCTGGAGTTTACTCCTCCAAAAGTCTTCAAGGAGGAATGCCACAAGACAGTTGAGAGATGCAGGGCCACTCTAGGACAAGAGGGATGAATGAATGCACATCTGTAGGTGCCACTTTATTTTTTAGCCTTTCTCCATTTAGAAAACATCTACCCTTACCATCACCTATAAGCACTTCCTAGCCATTGGCTTAACCGATCTCATTAGATGCAGGAATATGAGGAGCGTCTGTTATAAGGTTGTAATCTATAATGTTGTTCTGCCTCGGGAAACCTCTGATTGTTTTGAAGATACTGACATTTCTTGTATTATGGCACCCATTCTTAAAAAGTTTATGAAGATAAAGAAAATTAAATTTTGACATATTTGGAGTTGCTATCTCAATGGGAGCCCATGGCAAATCATTTTGTAAAACATAATCAGATCCTTGCTTTGACATAATTTCAGAATTTTGTATATTAGGTATTCAGTGACAGACATCCATAGAAAGAAATTTTTCTCCAGTACCTTCTATGGTATTGGAACATGAAAGGCGAGTTAGTCCCTTATCCTGTTTTGTCTGTTAAAGATTAGTTAAAGCCTCAGACTTGAATCTAGATATGTAGAACCAACCGCAAGCAGATGATGTCTGTTAGTGACATTGTAGTTGTGAAGTTCAGTTTGAACCTTTGCTTTATCTAACTCCTCTGTCATTTACTCTGTGCCTTTACAAAAGTAATTGGAAAAAAAATAGTTCTTCACTGACTATTCTTGTCTTTTATGAAAGACTACCTTGCCAGGGTATATCAAGACTGCCGTGTGGAGTATTAGAGGCCATTGTAGGAATGTCTGGAAGTTGTTTGATACCTGAAGGATAGCCCTAGAATCCAAGGGAAAAAAAGAATGCCATAAGAATTCATCCCAAATTCCCCCTCTAACTCAGTGCTTTGAGTAGTAAAAACATGGATTCTGAAACAAAAATATGATTTCCTTACTCAAAGCCTCTCCCAAATTAAAGAGAGGGTGGGGGGGGACTGAAAGGAGGAAGGAATGGAGAAGGAAAGAAGAAGCAAGGGGAAGAAAGAGAAGAAAAGAAAGGGAGGTAAAAAGGGAGAAAGAGGAAGTATGATTCTCTTGACATGTAAGTGTTTCTATTAAATTCTTCAGATGTTTTCTGTTTTTTTCTGTAAAAATATTGTTTTGTCTCATTATAAAACCTTGAAAATTTAAGGCTGATTGGTACTGTAAGAAGCACTAAGTTAATGCAATTTCTGTTTTTAATAATGATAGCTCAAATTTCATGTGAGCTCACACCAGCTCTCCAATGTAATTAAGTTTATGGCTTTCTTAGGCACTTTCAAATATCCACAGTGTAGTTAACGGTATTTTTTTTTTTTTTTCTTGAGAAGTATTAGGACACCACAATGGTGATTCTGCAACGGCTGGTTTCTATACTAAAGTAGATGCAACCAAGTAATGGAAATTACAACATATTTTGTCTAGAACTGTTCATGACAGAGGAGCCCTGTTTGAGCAGAATTTCTGAAGTGATAAAGAGCTGACGTATTTGAATGAAGAAAAGGAGTGTGAAGCAAAGACTGTACTTTGAGGCCGCAGATAGCCTCTGCACAGCATAGGTATTCCCAGAGGGCTCAGTTTTAAGTTTGTGGTAGGGAGAGTATACTAGAGATTACACTAGTAGCTCCTAAAACAAATATGATGGCCCATGATTTCTTTTAACATCAGAAGAAGAAGAAAAAAAAACACACACACAAGTAGAAACTGCAGGTGCTCCCTTTTTATTGCACTATGTAAAGAGAAAATGTAAAATGGACAAGCTTTCGACAATCATGTTCTCTTCATCAAGCTGTTATTGTTATTTTAGTGAGTCCACTAAAAAGAATTATCTAGAGCTTCTTGTTTTTACGTCTTTGTGTACTTGATGAATATGATTACCATTTTTACCTCATGTATTTAAACCTCTCTGCCATAATCCCATATTCTGCCTAAAAGCCATGTCTGTGGGAGCGTTTCCTCCTGCAATAGTTTTTAGGGATATGACTGCATTTAAGCAGGTGCAGTAAATGCACTTTTGGCGATTTTCACGGTTGTGTGCAAGTGCAAAACGTCTGACATAATTAAGCTGAGATTAATAGAGACTATTAGTAAAATAAGCTTGTTTTATGAATGAAGACCTCACACTCATTCAACATAGCCTTTCTTTGACAAATGCACTGCATTCACTTATGTAGCACTGAATTGCATGCCTGGAAAGTGAATAAACATTTGTCAGGCTACCTTCCAGAGTTTTCCATTAACCGTCTTCTAATTCCCTTCTTGTGGTCTGCAAAGGGAATCCGATTTTACTTTTAAATGGAACAAAGGGATTGGCCTGACACCACAAAGGCCAGTGATTGTCAGAATCACAAGAAATCTTTAGTTAATTTTGGTCCTGAATTGTTCTTAGCCCTGTATTTTTCTCACTTTAGAATTTAAAGCATCCTATTCAAAATGGCCACCATACAGAGGAGGAGGGAGCAAAGGAAAATAATAAAGAACAGTGGCAACTGAGTTGATGCTGTATAAATAAGCACATTTGCTGTGTCTCTGTTCTGCAGTCTTTATGTCCCACTGATGAGAGAACTGGTTTGAGATGTAAATTGCTTCCCTTTGATTGAACCAGGGAGGAGATGTCATGTAACTCATCTCATCAGCATAGAGCATTGTGCGCCTTTGGTGAATTATAGGATGACAGAGCTAGGAAGAATTCCTTAACCTCTCTCTGCAGCCCTGTTCCAGTGTTTAATAACCTCCAAAGGGAAGTACTTCCCTTCAGTTTACCTGACTACCTTCTGTGGTTTGAGCTCATTTCTTCTGATCCTGTCCTTAAATATTTTGTAAAGGATCACTGGAAAATACCATGGTTTTAACTTGTAATGCATATCCTGTAAGTTGTGGGGAGGTTTTTTTTTTCTTTTTTGTTGTTTTGGGGTTGTTTTTTTTTTTTGGTGTGTGTGTGCACGTGCGTGTGCGTGTCTGCTTATTTGTATTCGGTAAAGAGCATTGAAAATATTGCTTTGGAAATGAGAAAGGGGATGAAGAAATGACCCAAAGGCAATCTTTTCCCCAGTGTGTCTCACTTAGCTAGCTTCAGGATGAACCTGGAGGGACAGCTCTCCATGAAACCAAGAATGGAGGAGGGGGTTAGAAGTAGGTGGGGAAACAGGGGTAGGAGCTCCCCGTGATATCCATGAGATGGTGTGCTATATGGGCAAATAATTACTAAATGAATTTAAAACAAAAGAATTAAAAATAGGCCTGCAATCAATCTAGCCTGATATCTCCACAAACGGGGGACTGTGGATATATGTGTAAGAAATTCAGGGCAGATATCACAGCCCTATCATGACAGCACGGCCTTTTCTCCCTCCCCTTCTATTAAATCTACATTTTGAAGGTGGATGGTGCTGACTCATAAATTAAATTGGAGTAATGCATACAGTGTATATATATTTCTGTCACTTTGTCTCAAATTAAACACGAACCTTCTCCCCTGACAAGATGATAGAAAAGTTAATTGCTCGCCCTGGCTTTAAATTGGAATTTGAATTTGCAAAATGCTAAAGGTTTATGAGATCTAAATCATGAGGAGCTTAAATTACATTCCTGTGATAAAATATTAATAAATCAATTAAAACATAAGCCGAGTATAATATTACTTTTTTTTTGTAGGAACCTTGAACACAATAATTCATTAGGGTGTAGTGCTGTAACAATTATTGTATCTTTTTTTAATTTTCTTTTTATTAGTTTTTTTTTGATAAATACATCATCAGATAACATTCCACATGGTGGATTATCATTACCCCAATGCAGCATCCAGAAATTCTGTTGCACCCCTAAACAAGGGCTCCCAGACTAAATTATCTGCTATTGCTTATCCTTGTTAGCATCAGCTGCTTCTTTTACTGAAGGGGTATTTTCCTCTTGGGAACATCTGTTCAATGCCAACTCTGCCATTTTGTGGTTTCTGAATCTCTCCTGTAAAAATGGGCATAATCATAATAATGCTATCTCAGAACTAGCATGAGGATCAAATTAGATAATACATGTGGAAACAATTTGTAGGTGGTAAAGCACCATGAAATGTTAATTGTTACTGTTATAAATTGGGGAACTTTTACCCCTAGAAGACCACTTAAACATCATTCAATAACCACCTCCCTCATTTTAAATATGAAGGATCACATGGCCAGAGAGGTTAAGCCTCTTGTCTGAGACCACACAGCCAGATAGCGAAATTGTTGAAACTGAAATCAAGATTCCTAAATCCTAGCTCACGGTGTTTTCCACTGTCCACCCTCAGAGGCCTTACGGAAATAATAGGAAGGTCACATCAAGTTCAGGATGTTATTTGGTCTCCACCTTGTTTTCCTTTTGAAGCTTTTTTTTTTTTTTATTGACTAAACGTTAGTAATTTTAGGAATGATTTTCAAGGGGACTTGGTGGCACATTTCCCCACAGCTGTCAGGAAGGGGTTCATTTGACTAAGGAGAAACTGCCTTGTCCCGCTGCTCCCCAAATGAAGACTCAGCAGTATGTCTTCCTTTGCTACAGGTTCTGGAGAAAGCCTCAGATGAGAGAAATTAGTGGCCTGCCTTTTTAAAATATTTTTCCCATTTAATGATGGATAAGGATGCACCCACAATCCATTTTATCTCCTTTAACTTCTTCCTGCTCTCTGGCCCTGGGCTGTGGTTTTCCTGTCCTGCTTCCCAACCCCAAGTCCCAAGAAGCACCAAGATTTGCTTTTTATTTATTTTGAAAAGAAAGAGAACTACCACTTTAATACTGAGCAGATCTTTTCCAAATAATAATTCTTGGAAATGAAGAGATTCATTTCTTCCTCTGATGCTATGGTAAAGCTAGCTCAACAGGCTATCAGCAGATCAGAGAATAAGAGACTGAGTCTTACTACTGTTTTTCCTGGTGACCTGAGATGTGAAATCTGACAAGTTTTCATCATTCCATCTTTGTTTCCTCTTCTTACCAATAGGAATAACAATATGAATCTATACTAGTATGAAGACCTCCATTAAATGATTATGAAATGTTTGCAAAATGACTATATATGTGTATACATATATATATATAAAGTTGCTATATTATAATATTCTGTGATCTTCTAAGAATGAGAAGTAATGAGCTCAGAGTAGATAGATTCTGTGGAGTCGAGAATATTCACATATGTAATGATTACTTAATAGTGTATAGTTTTTACAGAATATCTAAAACATTATAAACAGAGACCATATGATCTTTGCCCTGAAGGTTAAAATTAGAATACATTATTTTATAAGAGAAAAAAATAATTAAGACAACAATATGTTAATTGAAACAGACAAACTTTTGGAAGTCTAAAATTAGTCAAGGACATCAACAAAAAGTAGTTCTTAAGGAAAAGAAGATTCTATGGTGCCATTTAGAAAAGAGTGAAATGGTTCATGAAATCAAAAAGCTTTGATCAAAGCAGGGCAATAGATCAGTTGTCAGGTGTTATGAAATATCAATTAATAAAATAGAAATAAGCAAAATATGATTTTAAGAAAGCAAATGAGTTTGATAAAGTCCAAGAACTTTTATATTAGATAGTCCTTCAGGGATCTCTGATTAAAAAAAATAATGTTTATTTATTTATGAAAGAGAGAGAGACCAAGTGTGAGTGGGGAGGGACAGAGTGAGGGAAACACAGAATCCAAACCCCAGGTTCCAGGCTCTGTGCCATCAGCACACAGTCCGACGTGGAGCTTGAACCCACGAACCATGAGATCATGACCTGAGCTGAAGTCGGGCACTCAACCTACTGAGGCACCCAGATGCCCCTGGGAACCTCTGATTTTAAAATCTATATATGTACCATAAATAGTATGTACAATACTATGTACCAAACCTTGAGTAGATATGATCTAATTTTTGTCATAACAGTACTCGTGATGTTAATTTTATGGATGAGGAAACAGATTCAGGGATGTTAACATAAGCACAAGGACAGAACAACAGGATTCAAACCATGTCTGTCTGACTCCAAAGCTGCTTTCTCTTTTTATTACTCAGTACTTCTTCTGCAGAAGATTTAAGGCAATGAAAAACACAAAGAAACAAACAAGAACTATATAAATGTGCTGGGGAAAGGAAGCAGGAAAAGAGAAAGTGTTGTTACTGGAGGCAGATTCACAGAAAGCAGTGGAAAGTGAATTGGTAGTTTGGAGCTTAGCTGAACAATTAGAAAAAGTCCATAAAAGAGCCATAGAATCACAGTAGTATAAACTGTCCTATATACCTGTATTATCTTTGACAGTATCATATGCCCCTATTTTATCTGGATCTTTTATTCCTTTTACTTTTTTTGATTGTTTATTAGTTTACAAAGCATTTTGATATGTTATTTCATTTGCCACTCACAGAAAGCCAATATGGTAGGGAAAGAAGTACTGTTTTACCCATTTTACAAGTGGGGAAACTGAGGCTTGGGTAGTGTACATGATTTGCCAGGATTTTATTTTCCACAGTGCTTAGAAGTCCAGTGTACTTACTTCAGAATGTTTTTACTCCATCAAGTGATTTCTCTGTTTTAAAAAATAGGAAATAATTATAAAGATTTATACTTAATATTTAAAAGGAGGCTGTTCAGTCAACTAGAAAGCTTACTTTCTCCTGTTATTCTGTTATAGGGGGGAAATGAGACATTACAGTAGCAAACCCAGAGATTGAAGCAACTCAAACAACTTTATCACTCACCCACATGAGATAATTTCACAGCTACTAATTGAGGTCCTCTATTTCTTCCCTACATCTACCATATTACTTGTCATTCTACAACCACAGCTTCATTTCATAGCCTAATCTGGAAGTCCAAGGTTTAGCATAGGGTGTAAAGTTCCCTATTTAAATGCAAATATGCCTGTGAAGGGAGACATGCAATGGTCAACTAATATGAATACTCTATTTGACACCTTACAATGGATTAGTCCAGTTTTGGGGACAGAAATGTCCAGGAACTTAATTGAGGAAAGGGTTGGAGAGGAGCTAATAAGTGAATTTCTGCTTTTGCCAATTAAGAGGACATACATGAAAAAAATGCAATCCCATTCCATATCTTCTTGTGCAACCCCCTCCCCCCCAAAAAAACAAAGAAAAATGACACATGTGAAAACTCTCTTCCTTTAGAAGGCAGAAATAATCCCAAATCACAAACCATGGAATATTATGAAATTTAGACCAAGTCAACGGGGGATGTTGAGAGTAAATTAAATACATGCAGAAGGCAGAACCTTCAAAACTAGATGGAATGACCCCAAGGGACACATGCTACAATTACTTACATGGACCAGAAAAATCTAAGATCGCAGGTGGTCTGTGGAAGTAACCATGAGCCTTATTCCACAGCAGAGGTTAACAGAGTAGGTGGCAGTGAAAAAGAAACTAGAGTTAGCATGTGAGGGTGGCAAGGTGGAGATAATAAATCACATCAGCTTAGCCATGCTGATCACATTGAGGAAAAGAAAAGAAACCACTTAATCATGACCCATAAGATGTATAACATACCAGTCTTCATGCAGATCCTTTTAGGCTACTGTTATCCTAAGTGGGGAAATCAGTGAGCAGTGGCATATCCCTTGAGCAATGGATGTAGTGAAGTTAGTGAGAAGCTATAATGTGCTAAGAAATACGGCACCAAATGAAACTCCCTACTGCTGCGATTCATTCCCCCAGCCTTTCTTATTCAGCAAACAGCTGATAAAATTAACTGACTGAAAAATGAGAAATAATCAAAAAGAAGCCAGCATTGGACCCATGCTTACCAAATTATAGGGCAAAAGTAACATTAGGAAAAGCAGATCACGATTTACACCAGGAGGAGAGTTATACCAGAAAATAATAATATTTTTCATGGTAGCAAAGAAATGGAAGAAACTGTAGCTTCTTTAAAATTAGAAGTCAAAGATTAGATATATAGGATCAAAGAAATAAGATAACAAAGAGAAATAAAATGAGCTGTGAGAGAACAGGAAGGAAATGGAAGAGAAAAATAAAACTGTCTTAGGACGAAGAACCATTTTAGATGTAGAAAATAGAAAGAACTTCTAGCAATACCACCAGAATTGTGGGGAAGAAAAATAAAACAAAATAAAGAAGTTAAAAATAGTTTTTAAAAAATGGGCTAAAGTGATCATTAATTCGAAACTCGTATCTCAGACAAAAACATTATCTCCCTAATAAATCAGAGCCCCTGCAATTGATAAGAAAAAGACCAACAACTCAACAGGAAAACTGGCACAGGACATTCAGATGGTGCTTAAACATACTAATGGATATTTAATTCATATATAATAAGAGAACTAAAGATTAAAATATGCATGATAAAAGAAACAAATTAGAAATATATCAAGATGCAGTTTTCATCTATCAAAATACCAAAAATAACAACTTCAAATTGAGGTAAATGTTATAATGTCTACCAAAATAACAAGTACATATAATCTGTGACCTATCAGCTCTGGTTTTAAGAACTTATTTCACATGAGTAAAATAATATATGCACAAGATTATTCACTACAGCATTGTTTGTTGCTGGAAATATTAGAAACGATGTAAATGTTTGTCAGTAGAGGACTAGATTAATATTGGATATCCATCCAGTATGTATATTTTAAGTGAAAAATGCAAGAATGTGGGGCAGTGTGTATAACATAACGTATATAAAGAATATATTTTTATTTTCATTGGCATATCTTTTTTATTTTTATTCTTATTTTTTACATAGCTGTTTTTTAAAAAGCAAACAAAGTAATAGCAGTGGTTATCTGTCAGAAGTGCTGTTAGAACTGTGTTGACAGGAAACAGGATGAAAGAGAGAGTTTTTACTGTATATCATTTCACACGTTTGTATTTTGGAATCATGTAAATGTGTTATCTACTAAAAGTGAATGAATGAAAATTTTATGTTATACCTTTGAAAGACAAAGAAAATGTAGGGACACCTGATATTTGTGAAGGAAAGAAAAAAGAACAGAACAAATGGAAACAATTTCAGTGTATAAAAGAAGACAATTTTTATGGAATAAAGGTAGTCCTGAAAGGGCACGATGTATCCCAAGAAAACTGTGGTGCTGACCAGTAAGAACTGAGACCTATCTTGATCAAGTTATAGAACTTCAAGGCAGAAGAAAGAAATGTGGAAAGCATACAGGAAAAAGTATCCAAAGGGGAGAGATTGGATTTGCCTCAAAATGTTAAACTGCTGGATCTCAGAGACTATCACACTATGACCTATTCTGGTAAACAAACAACACAAAATTGTGAATGATAAATTTCAGTGACTGAAAGATTGAGAGAAGCCATGGTAGGTAAGTGGATTTAGGTGACTTGAAACTAGACTTCTCACTAAACAGTAGGAGTGGGGGAGGGTGAGTATGTCATAGATTGGAAGGTAAATGGTATAAATCTTGATGATATAGACATCATAACATGACAGAACCTGAGAAATTTTAAAGGGAAAGAGGAAATAGAAGGAGGAAGGTGTACATTGATTACCTGTATTTCATAGCAGAGAATGAGGGATCAATACCACCCAAAGCTGGCAAACTACATAGCAGAGATGTGGATGTGTTATCTAACACTATGAGGATATTCACATGAAGAATTAAAAGTAAAAGTTCAGGCCTAGTCTGGTGGTGAAGAGGAAAGAGAGAGTGGAGGACAAAAGGAAATGCAGTGGGTGGAGTATTTTCGTAAATTTTTCAAGGATCCAAAGTTGTATTCTAAAATCATCCAATCAAAAACAGGACTTTACCTCCCTTATTAAAATGCATAAAATTAACCATTAGAATGGTGTACTCAATTTGGGTCATCAGACCATCAGAATGAGTATTACAAAGATCTTTTTTAAAAAATACAAACCTAGCATTTCAACTCACACCTAGTGGATCTTATGGTGGAGAGGAATGAGGCTTGGGGTCTATGTTTTCAGTAAATACTCTAGGTCTGAGAAACCCTGCAGTAGAAGAATTAATCTAAGATAAAACATCTAAACTGTTAGGAATAAAACTCACTGTAACAAAGCAAACCATTAGAAAAGAGATGAAGCAATTTTTAAAATACTGTGAAATAGGATGAGAGAATTAAGGTCGAGCATACATTTCATAGCAGTAAGTATAAGGCTAAAGTCATCTTTTAAAAATAGATGGCTTATTTGGGCACTTCGGTGGCTCAGTCTGTTAAGTGTCCAACTTTGGCTCAGGTCATGATCTCACAGTTCATGGGCTCGAGTCCCATGTCGGGCTCAGGGCTGACAGTTCAGAGCCTTGGAGCCTGCTTCAGATTCTGTGTCTCCATCTCTCTCTACCCCTCCCTGGCTTGCACTCTCTGTGTCTCTCCTTCTTTAAAAAAGAAATAAAAGTTAAAAAAATTAATGAAAATATATAGAGTTTACTATTAGGAAGTCTACCAGTATAATTAACCAGGTTAATAGACCAAAAGAGAAAAAAAAATATGGTACCTAAAGGACATTTGAGAAAATTCAGGTCATATTCTATCACAATGTAATGAGCTGGAGATTAATATTGGGAAGAAAAATTTTAAATAATGTCTCTCTGTAAAATTTAAACTTTCAAAATCCTTTTTTTTGTAGTGTACAAAGTTAACTGGACTTTATTTTACTTTATTTTTAACTTAATATGTAGTACAATTGTTTCTTGTCAACATATTCTTGAGTTTCTAAATTATAAAGTTAGTTTATTTACTTTTAAAGTATTAATGGTTATTCCTTTCTATCAATAACTATTTTGAAATTTAATGATACTTTTTGCCGTGAATTCTATGTTTTATGAATTAGTATCTCCCCCCCCTCCATTTTCTTTTGGTCTGTTTTGTTGATAAATATCTTATCCTTTCTTCTCTTTTTCTCACATTAATTTATATGTTGTTTTGTTAAGAGGCGGATATTTTGTTTCTACTTTTGCCCGCTCTGAAGAGTTCTGTCTTTTATGGGGATGACTCTGCCTACTCACATTACTAGTTTGTTTATTTTTTCAAATGCTGTCAATTTCCTTTATTGTTTTCTTTGAATTAAAGAGAGATTACAGAATTTAGAGAAAATAAGCACATACGGATAGAGATAGAGCAGTGTTCAGATGAAAATCCATAACTTTAAGTACGAATATAATGTATCAGTAGCTCATGAAGTTGGTTAAAAGAAAAGAATAAATCTGCCAAACAGAAATAAAGAATTGATAAAAATAAAATCAGAAATTAGTGAAGTCAGAAATAGAAAAGACACTAATAAAGATTCGGGTTTTTCAAAGAGAATAAGAAAGCAATAAATAAATCAATATCACATGGTTTAATTACTAAAGGAGAAACCCCACAAATGCACAAAATTAGAAATACTAAAAGGGAAGTAACCATAGAAATAGAAGGAATTAAAATAATTGTAATGAATACTGATAAATTTGAAAATTTTAGACACAATGGATGATTTCTAGGTAAATATAAATTGATCCAAGAGAAATAGAAAGAAATTTAGAAAGTTTCAGAAATAAAGCGTGTGTGTGTTTGCTAAGCAAACCAATTTGTCAACTTGGTTAAGAGATATTTTTTTCTTATCTCTTAAATGTGACCTCAACTTTTTTCCATTAGCACTGAGTAGTCAAGAACAGACTTCTCTGGATTTTCTGTTCTTTCTGCATGAGGGGACATCTTTCCTCATTGTTTTTACCAAGTTGTGGGGAGCTGTGTAGAGTTACAGAGACTTGTCATCTCTGTGTCCTTCACTCAGGTTTCTTCTGCCTCAAACAGTTAGAGGTCTGAGAGGGTAATTAGAGGAGCTTTGGTTTCTAGGTCTGGTTATAATATGTAACATTTGCATTCATTGCTCTATGGCTTTATGTTTTAAATCTCTCAACTAAGAGATTTGTACTAAATTCCTGGTTCGTATCCTTTTCCCAGAAAGCTGTTATCAATCCACAAAATTTTAAGGCTTCACAATCTTCCCAAACCTCCTTTCCACACTTAGAGTTCTAGAGCCATGCACTAGACAATTTTAAATTGTGTTATATAGCCTCGGCGACTGTATAGCTTTCATCTGAACACAGACCTCCGATAGACTTGTCATCGTTGTGACAAGCAAAACAAACATGGTGATTGCAGTTCGACCCTGGAGATAGATCACCGTAGTTTAAATTTTAGCCCCTTTATTTACTTATTGCAAGACCTAGGGCAAGTTACTTAACTTCTCTGTACCTCAATTTCCTCATCTGTAAGATGGAGAAAATAACAATACCCACCTTATAGGGTCATCATGACAATTAGTTGAGTACATACGTAGGAAGCACTTAGAAGAGTACCCCCTCACAGAGTAAGGTCTCCACAAGCACAAACTATTACTAATGTCGCCTGCTAGTTGTGAAATATCTTAGCACAGAGATAAACACATCACCTGTCTTTAATCTACTCATTGTGAATGATCTCTCTTCACGTTTTTGTCATGGCTGAAATAGCACCATTCCCTTGTGAACCCACGATTGGATCCATTGCTCTGCAATTAACTGGTAGTTATAAGCATTGTCACATGCAGGATATGAGATACTCATAATCCTAAAATTACATTACTTAATTTGGGGTTGTTTATTAAGCATCTCTGTTCAAAAGAGGAAGCAATTAAAGTGAACTAGGGATTAACTTTATCCTAAAAAGGGAATTATTTGTTCACACTTTCGCTGTTTTTGTAAAGTTTTATTTCTTATGTGCATGAATACAATCTATGACCTAAGGGCAATGGCTTTCTTTGAAAAACACAATAAAGTGAAAATATAAAGTTGTTCTTTTATTTAACTATACTCAGCATATATTTTTTTGAGTAGCATTTCAAGGTGAGAATGTATTATATAAGCATATAAATGTTAACTGTCAACTAGAAAACAAAAATTAAAAAAAAAATTAATGTACGGTTTGAAGTAAGAATTCTAGTTTGCGATGCCTTTATCCTCTTTGGTAGAAAACATCCAGTGATTTACTTATGGTCGTAGAGAAAGTGTATCCAAGGAACGATTAAGTTTCAAAATACTGAACTAGCTTATATGGAGCCAATTTTATCTCAAATTTATAAACAGTTGTGTAGAAAAGAGTCACATAAAGTATCAAAGCCTGCCTTGGTTGTATATTGAAGATAAAAGCCAAGGTTCTTACATGAAAAGAAATGTGGATTTATGTTGAATTTCAAAGGAAATGATTAGATTATCTGTGTTGCCTAGTTATTGCAATTGTCTCATCTGCTCTGACCTTACTACATTTAAAACACACACACACAGAGTTTGCCTTTTTCTGGGGAACCAGAGAGTATCTAATACTATCTCATGTTTATATTTTTTACATCAAATCTAATATTTTGAAAATGTATAAACCCAACATGACCACTTTCTCTACAGGTTTTATGTTGGGCTGGTGCCATCTGTGGTTGTGAAGCCAAGTGTTCTGTTGGGGCAGAATAATCAAATCAAAGTTAATGGGGTGACCATCTAAGCAGGGCTCTTTGTCATTAAGGTCCACTCTTGTGATAGTAGCACATTATCCTGCTGATTGGATTTGTAGGAAGGCATCCACCTGTGGCCACATTGGCAGAGAAGAGATGTGCTGCAAGGCAGTCCTGGCCAAGTAGGAGGTAGCCGTCCTGGGTAGCAGATTCTTTTGCTGGAAAGCCAACACATGCAGAGCAGCATAGGCAACATTAGTAGATGGGTGATTCACATATTATTTGGCCGATTTAGGTCCCAAACAAAGGAACCAGAAGCAGAGGAGTAGAAACTGTATCACTGAAGAGGAATGACTGGTCTTGTGCAGGGGGAAAGCAGGTACATGCTCAGACCCTGAGCAGATGACCAGACAAGATTTCAGGACATAGAGCCCTTTATATCCATCTGAGGAATGATTTTCTCTGGTTGGACAAGAGCTATTGTAAGAATTTCCATGTCTGTTGGGGGCACTGAGGCTCTCATAGACTACGGTAAACACGATTTGGCTCACACGCTCTCATAATCAGGCTGACTTGCACTGGAACAGAGAGTGCTCTATAGCAGCGCCAGGCCTCTAGCGGGACCAACTGTTAAATAATAAACAGGCCCTGTTTGTTGGCAGCCTCTTCCTCTCCCGCCAACATGGAGTGCCCATTCTCTAGGTTTACCTGCCTGCGTGTGTTCAGACACTCAGAACAGTGTGTGTGTTGTGTGAGGCGGTGGTGGCATGGAGGCATCAGTCTACATCTAATCTGCTTAGTTGATTATTCTCCTAGGGCCTCGGGTGAGCTAGCAAGCGTGCAGGGCTCTGGCAGCCTGAACAACGGCTCTGCTGTCATTCTAGATAATGTTACAGGCTTTGCAGAGTGCATTGGCTAATTGTTTTTCTTATGTTCGTTTTCTCTTCATATTCTTTCTCTTCCTTTGAATTGGTTTGGAGGGAGTGAGGGTTAGGAAGGGTGAGAGTGGTTCCTCCAAGTTGCTACTTTACTTCCGGGAACTTAGAAACCAACCGTGTTAATTGTTTTATTTTAAAAGCAAGATGTGTGTGTTTCAGTCACATCGGTAGTGAATCAGACATTCAGTCAATCAACAAATATGTACCAAAGACCCACAGGGTACACAGAATCTCACATTAGGTGCTTAAGCTGAATTCATTGTGCTGTATTTACTGTGTTACTCTACAACTGTCTGGCTGAGGTCGGAGGTTTCTCTCAGAGTCCAGATTCCAAATGACTGCAGTAGATCCTGGAAGAGCAGTTCAGTAAGAAGACAGAACACACACACACACACACACACACACACACACTCAAACCTCAGAAGAGAAATGATACCTAAAATTTCTCTATTTGGTCATGGAGAATTTTTCCTATTCACTAGTTCCAGGGATAAAAACCTCTTGATAGTATTAGTTTTCTGTTGCTTTTTTGGCCAAAGGAGTTTGCTATGCCATGCAAATGTAACGGTCAAAAATAGACTTTTATAATTCCCAGAAACCTTCTCCAACCCCTGAGCCCAGAATAGTCTGTGAAACCAATCTCGGGGAGGAGAATTTTCATTGAACAGTGTAAATGAGGCACATTCAAAGTAAGGATGTCAGGGGCATGTAGTAAAGGGGAAAAGGTAACTATGAAGCAGAAAGGACTGGTTTTTCTCATGAGCTAATTCTAAAGACAGTGCCCCATCTTTCAAGCAATGACAAGATCCCTGGAGGAAGTTTCTCCCAGGATGACCACAATGAAAAATAGCCCTTATTAGAGGTCTATGTTATAATACATTTAAAAAATCCAGTCACATCCCTTTATAATGATGGCTCCCACATGATGAAGCTGTCCTTTAGCTGGAACACCAAAACCATTTGCTTGAGTGAAATGAAACTTCTCCTACCTCACTAAATCACTAAATATGCTTTCGGCTTTGAGGTAATCATTCAATTCCTTGGGCTAGCATAATTTTTAGATCAAGAGTACATATTTGAATTAATAACTCTGGTGATAGCCACACAGGTTGTTGCAGAAAGTTAGGATAGTAATCCCATATTCAACCTAATTTCTCCTAAATCCATGCCTCAATAGTGTGTAATGAATACATGGTGTGTAATGAATACATTTGTAATGAATACATTTGTGGTGCTCCTTTCCCTTAATGAGAAATGCAAACCACTATCTTCTCTGTCTTTTAAGATTTGACTAATGTATAGAAAGACTTGGCTAATGTATAGTGTCAAAAGTGTTTTAAAAATGCAGACAGTAATAAATTTACTCAGAATGGTTCACAGATATCTGGTGGTAAAATGGACAGGGAGACACTCATTCAAAAGGCAACCAGCACTATATAACAAGATAATTAATTTCTATTTGTGTCCTATTGGATCCATATACCCTTGTCACTGAGTTCTCAATGGTTTCATCTAAATAAACTCCCTTATTAGTTATTTTCATCCAAGAAGTTTTGCCCATATGCACTAGGCCTTCTCCTGACGAGCAGGCCTCAATCCTCCCTCCAGGATACTACCTCAATGGGCCCTATTAGAGCTCTCATTTCTCCCTACATCAAGCTGCTAGTGTCAACCATAAGCTCATTTACATTCTTGAATTTGATGTTGTTGATGGAATATCACATCCTCAAAGTTTTTAGAACTCTGTCTAAATGTAGAATATTCTTATGGACTCTGAGTGAGGGTGTGAGCAGTCTGTTAAGAGTCAAGCTTATCAATGAGGTGAATCCTGTTGATTGCTTGACAATTATCTCTCCTGTGTTCCAGTGAGTTGAGTTTTGATTTCAAACACACACACGATATAGATATATATAAAACACATTATATGACATATAATATGTATGCCTAGAATGTTGTGTATTTATCTATCTACTTACATCTTTTCTAATTGTTTCTCATGATTTAGATGCTAAAGTCTATGAAGAGAAGCATTTTGGGGAAAGGAGTGGTATCTAAGCACCACATATTTGGAAGGTGCTTATTCAAAATTCTACCAGTTTCATATGGTCAAGACATGTGTAATTGAAGACCAATATAGTACATTACCTTATTACTTATTAGAAAAAGCTTTACTGCCTACTTTAGTGTTTCATGTAATATAAGAATGTTTTGGTATATTTAATAAAAATATGTATATAGTTACAGTTGATTTTAGTTGTTGGGAAAATGGGATTGCTGGAACAGCACTTAAATAAAATGAATAGTACTGACCTACTTAGAAAAATTAATTATGAAAGAAAAAATAATGGATTATAGTTGCAGATAATGGTTTTGGGGACGCTGCTGGTTGAAATCCATCCTGAGGCTTATTTATAATTGGCACAATTAGAGTTTTCGAGAATTCAGCAGCTTTGATTTATTTACAGGGATTAATATAGTTTTTGAGTTATTGAGGAGGTGGGAAATGGAAATGGGTAGGGGACTTCCTACTTTACATTGAAGTTCTACAGAATTTCAAGTTAATATTTTGGGAGAGAAACAGTTATCTCCAGGAAAAGCACCAGGTTCTTTAATTGAGAGAACTTAATACATTTGGGTCCTTCTATCAATATAATGTTATACTAGATCAGATAACAAAAATTAAACATGACTTTGCACTTACTAATGTCTTATTTTCAAAGGTGCCTACAGCTAAGTTTCTATAATTGCATTTCATTCCTTGAAATTTTTATATATTCATCAGATATTTATTGAATACATACTGTGTGTCAGGTGTCATTCTAGGTATTCGGGATCCATCACTGAAAAAGATGAAGTATGTTAGAAATTGATAAGTGCATGACCCATTTATGCATGATATATAAAAGAATAAATTGGACTTCATCAAAATTAAAAACTTCTGCTCTTTGAAAACATAAGAGGATGAAAGACAAGCCATAGATGGTAGGGTTATATTTGCAAAGAATATACAAGATGAAGGATTTGTATCCAGAAAATATGAAGAACTTTCAAAACTCAAAACTTCAGGGAGGGATGGGGTGTGCCTTGTTAACTCCTGTATCCACAAAGTATCTGGCTTAATAACTAATTTTTGAGTGAATGAACAAATGTCCTTAGAAAAGAGAAGATAGAGATGGAGACAGTAGGACGCTCAAAGGGCTAAGAAAGTTTTCCCACTTGATTGTTTGCCTCAGGTTAGCTCTCTGTACTAAGAGCAGTTCCAAATGGAGAGGTTTTTGATATGATATGTGCATAATGCATAACACCTTTAGAATCAACACCTAAGCTATTTCCCAGGCTGACACTAAGGAAAAAGCCATAAGCGGCTGATGTATGAGAGCACGGTAGTGTCATGGAAAGAAAATGAAGCTGCAAAAAGGAGGCCCAAGTTCCAGTCTTAACATTGATATGCAATGACCTCAGGCCCACTTCTTGGAAACTAGATTTCTTCTATGTAAAGAGTTATACTGCCCACCTGCTTATTCTGTAGTCTTGTTTGAGAGCCAAAAGAGAGAATTTATGTAAGAGTAAGTATCAAATTCCTGTAGAAAAGTAAGGGTTTGTTATGATGAGTCACAAAGTCCCTTAAAGGCAATCTTACTTAACCACTACAGTGTTAAAAATCGACGTTCTCAGAACTGTCTCTTAGTCTCTCTCCTCACTCTGGGCAGTCTGCCTGGTCAATCTCATGCACTTAATAGCTTTGATTACCATCTTCACATAGACAATCACCACATTTTTCTCTCCTGCTCAGACAGTTTTCCAAGCCCTACTAATGCTTCCTGTTAAGTGTTCTTTACCTCTGTCTACTCTTTTCCATACTCAACCTATCATGCTGATCTGTAAGACCACCTTTCTCACCAAAATTAATGCAATATTCTCTTGATCTCCTTAATTTTAATCTTATGTGCTGTCTCTGGTCTCTGTTGCTAGCCTGACTCAGATCACTTTTTCTCCAGAATTCTATGCTCCAGTTATGCTTAATTTCTTTGGAAGCCTGCGTTGCACCACCCTCACTCTCATTCTGGCTTTTCCCTGAGTCCCCTCCCTTATTTCCTCTTCTGGTCAGATACACTGAAATAACTTAGCAAATCTCAACTTAAATCTCATTTTCTCTGGGATGCCTTCCCTAATTCTCCAACTAATTAGAATTGCCTTACATTGTACTCCTATAACGCATGCTTTATTTTTATTGATTGTTTTGCCAAGATCACCTTTAAGATAGGAAATAGTAATCTCCTTCAAAGCTGTGTCTATAGCGCCTACCATAATGCCTGGTATTGATTAGGCATTTAATAGATATTTGTTGAGGGAATGAATGAGTAAATGAATAAATAAATTTAATAGGCACAAATAATGTTATGGCTAATTTATTATATTTTTCACTTTATTTTTTATTTTTTGTGATATTTGCCCAGTTTGTCCCTGGGCATTAAAAAAAAAAAACATTTCTTGAAAATTTATTTCATTTTATTGTATGTATTTTGAATAGCTCTTACTATAGTCTCAATTTTCTGCTATTAAGAGGTATTCCTGAATATGAAGGACCTGAATGGCATGATTCCTATATATTTTCTCTAGGAAAATTATTGTTAGATCTCCTTTTATTATCTTTTTGTCTGCCTTAATGTTAGGGATAACTGAAGGTGTCCATAATTGGCATGAATTTGACAACTTTGTCCAAGAGATTTTTATGCTGTTGCTAATTTTCTTAGACTAACATTTAGGAAAATTCTGTTATCACAGTCTTTACCTCTGTATCTGGCTGTCTTAAACCTAAGCTAGATGGAAACATTTTTCAGTAATACTCTGGCATTGCTTTCCAGTATTTGCCTATAAGAAACTAAGGAGAATATTAAAGATGAGACAGTGAGGAACCTGACAGAATATGGTTCTACTGACCACCGAGGAGGTTGCTTAAAATGGCCTAGTCAGTTTGCAGTAAAGGTTCATCGAGACATGTGATATTGTACAACCAGTTTCCACAAGAATCAGTCCCTTATGCTCTAATTAATACCTTGCTAAAATGTTGATTTTCAAGGAAAACAATAGTTTTTTTAACTTTTATAGGTATATGACATACTTTTGAATTTATTATTAACAGGTTAATTGATTATTGAATATTGAGCAGAATAGTATTCTGCTGTTGGAAAGCTTACAATAAGTGGGGCACTTTTCATATCTCCATATCCCACAGTGACCCTACAGTGAGAACTTACCACCATTTTACTAATGAGGATCCTGAAGATCCAAGATATAAAGTAACTTGCTTTTAGTATCACACAACTTGTATCGAGAAGGCCCGGACTTAAATCTGAATCTGTCTTGCCTATTTTTTATTCCTACTCCATTCCATTACCTCCCTGTGAAACAATGACTTGTTCTGGTTATATTAGTTTTTCAAGGTTGCTGTAACAAATTGCCATATGCCTGGTGGCTTAAAACAACAGAAATATTCTCACAGTTTTGGAAAGAAATCTGAAATCACAAATCACCAGGGCTGCAACCCCTCCAAAAACTCGAGGGCAGAATCCTTCCTTGCTCTTCCAGCTTCTGGTGGCTCCACCTGTTCCTTGGGCTTGTGGTCACATAACTGTAGTATCTGCTTCCATCTTCACATGGCCTTTTCCTCTGTGTCTAGTGTCTTCCCTTCCTGTGTCTCTTATAAAGACTTGTAATTGTATTTAAGGCCCACCTGAATAATCTAGAATGATCTCATCTAGAGATCCTTAATCTAGTTAGATCTGCAAATACCCGTTTTTTTCCAGATAAGATCACATTCACACATTTTGAGCCTTAAGATGTAGATGTATCTTTCAGGTAGCCACATTCAACCTCATACGCTGGGTATTGAAGGAACTGTTTTGCTCTCAAAACAGTAGATATACCTTTGGAATATTTACTAGGCAAAATTCAGAAAGCTAAAGTTTTATTTATATACATAGGTATTTACTAATAGCTGGTTGATACTGATTTTCATCAGTAGAATATTGAGTATCACTCACTAATAGGACAAGAATGATAATCTTTTCGATGCTGTTCATGATTTTAGAGGGGCCTCACTAAAACTGTGATTCATGTTGCCTATTTGATTGCAAATAGAGACCTTAAAGAAAGACATCTAGTTTCCTTCTCTGATGCCTACCTCAAATCTGTTTACCATCATATCTATTTTGGTATTTTCTATGAATTTCTTCAACTACTTAATTTCTTAATCTTTACTGCCTTTCAAGGTAGGCATTCTTTAAAATACAGAATAGTATTTCATTTTCTGACCCTAGTTGTGCTTCCCCAAACTTGAAGTTTGTCCTCTAGCATTAATATTCTAGGACTTCATAAATCATTCTTCTAGGATTTCATAAATAGTTCTATGCTTAACCCTCTTCATAACTTTCATAACCCCATTATATAATAGATCAGGATTTAGTGCCCTTTAACTTCTCAGAAGGTTTAACCCCAAGTCACACTGTACATATTGCAGTTCCAAAACTGCACACATCCTTCTCCATTTAAGTTTTCATGGATTGTACAAACTGGAAATGCATCATGCACACATTCAAAGGTGTCTTAATTTTATATAAAAATACAAATAAAAAACCTTTGTAGCTTGTTTTCAACATACTTGGTGAGTCCCAACATTTTATTAGGCGTTTTGGTCATAGGCTCATATTAAACTATAATATCATTAGTAAATAGTTTAAAATGATCCATAGATTTTTTTTTTAGTTGTATCTGATGTCTCAGATACCATCATTTTAGAAACATAATTTGTGTTATTTTCTCCCAAAATGTTTGGCTTGCATTTATTTTCATTAGGAATATAATAGCCAACAACAACAAAAAAGAATAGGCAACATTTATCCAATGTTTTTGAATTGTGAGGCCCCACGTTAAACATTCCAGATGAGCTACCTCATGAAATCTCTAAGGACATGGTACAACCACTTTCTGTATTTTACAGATGAAGAAACTGATGCCGTATTGCTACTTTTTGCTACTCACACAACCTAACCTTCCTACTAGCTAACTCTTCAGTTTGAATGGTTTGAATGTCACTACTTTGAGTGAGATTTTATTCACTACTTTCTTTTCTTGATCACTGGCACGATGTCAAATTAGGATAAACTCAAGTGCTAATCCATGGGAAATTCATTTATTATTTGTTCACTAAATTCCAGAAACTGTTCTGCACACTGAGAGTATAGAGGTAAGCTGTTGTGATAAGTAACTTCTAACTTCATTGGACCCCCAATGATCTCCATATCCTATGTCCCACCTCCTTATGTAATTCCCTATCCTATTTAGTATTGACTAGATCTAGAGACTTGTTTTTAAAAAGAATATAAGCGATAGGCTGTTACTTCCAAGATTAAGTTTAAAAACAAAAAGTGTAGCTTTCATCTTGGGCACTTCTTTTACTCTCTCTTGGGTTGTTTTCTCCAGGGAAAGCCAAATATCTTGTCGTGAGGCAGCTCTGTGTATAAACCAAATTAGCAAGGAATCAAGTCCTGCCAACAACCAGTAAATGACTTTGGATGTGAATTCTCCATTTTAGTTCAGATGAAACCATAGACCTACCTGAGTTTGATCACAACCACGTGAAGGACTTTGACCCAGAGGCTTTGACTCAGATTCACCCATGCTGCACACAGAAACTATGAGATAATGATTTTTTTTTTTAGCTACCAAGTTTTAGGATAAGTTCTTTCACCATGATAGAGAACTAATGTAGCAATATGACTAAGAACCTAATTCTCAGGGAACTTAAAATATGATAGAGACTACACACACACACACACACACACACACACACACACACACACACACACCCTATATATATATATAAAAGCCAGAAAGATTGTAGTTATTCTTTCAAAGGAAAATAAATCAAGGTAGAGTAAATTGGGGATGCTTTAGATATCATGATCATGGAGACAATTCTCTGTGAAGATAATGTTTTAGCTGAAAGTAAATGAGAAGGTATAGTCATGAAGATACAGGGGCAGGACAGTCCAAGCAAAGGAGATAGCTAGAGTGGAGATAGAGAGTAGGAATAGGCTTGGCTTGTTTGAGGGACAGAAAGGACCACTGAGGCAGGAGCACAGTAAGAGAAAAGTAGAAGGAGATGACATCTGATAGGTGTTCAGCAGTAATAGGACTTGCCGATCACGATTTTGAATTTGAATTTCATTCTTACTGCAACATATATACGTCGTGGATTTTATGTAAGAGAATTATTATATGATCTGCTTTGCATTTTGACCCTATTCTGGTTTCCTCTGAAAATGGATTTTAAGAGCAGAGTAGAAACAGAGAAATCCATTAGGAGACCAAACAAGAGATAATCATGATTTAGGTTGGTGATAGCAGAGAAGGTGAGAAATGACTGGGTTTTGAATGTAGTTTTGGGGTTGAGTTGATGGTGTTTATTGGTGGATTAGATGTGTTGGGACAGGCAAAAGGGATCCCAAGGCTTTCAATGCCTGGCCTAATCAACTGGATGGGTCACTGAGGACAGGTAGTCTGATTAGTGGGGGAGAGGGGTTGGCCTATGGGTGTTATGAAATCAGGAATTTTATTCTGGATGCATTATATTAGTCTATAGCATGTGGAGTGAACACGAGAAGTGCCCAGTAATCTCTATTCTATGCTTTAAACCAGTTTCTTACTCTAGAAAACAGCCTCTAACATCCCACAGTATGTTCTTTCCTCCTGAGTTTTGTTTTTCTTTTTTAATGTTTGTGGTTGAATTTTGTCATAGGCGATTTGAATGCTTACATAACACGCCGATTGACTCCATCCTCTCAGTATAGTGAGTTAATCAGATGTAATTTCTTTTATAGAGTGCTACAAAATTCACTGAGGAAAAAAATCCATGTAGTATTTTGGTTATAATTTACCATAACATAAATACCACATAACATAAATAGCACATAACATATATATCAAATACAAGTCAATGCTGTCTCCTTGAGCCAGACTTTGTTATAGATTCTAATCATGCCTTTCCTTATTCGTTAGTAATTTCATCATGCCACCCCACTCACCTTAAAAGTTTGTAGCGGCTTTGCTAAAAGGTGCCATAGATGCCGTAGGTGCAGTGGGGAATTTGAGTGGATTGTTTTTTCCTTCCTCTACAAACTCTATAGTGAGAATAATTACGGTTACACACATTTATTTGTCCTATAAGACAGAGTGATCAGAAGACTCCAGAGAAAAGGCTAACAATGCCAACAGGAATGAGAAAGTGACCAACTATCAAATGCAGTGTCTTAAAGAATTTAGAACAAAAAAGAAGCTTGGGGCATCCGGGTGGCTCAGTCAGTTAAGCATCTTTGCTTAACTGAGACTTCAGCTCAAGTCATGATCTCATGGTTCATGACTTCAAGCCCCACATCTGACTCTATGCTAACAACTCAGAGCCTGTAACCTGCTTTGGATTCTGTTTCTCCCTTTTTCTGTACCCCTCCCCCGCTGATGCTCTGTCTCTCTCTCCTTCAAAAATAAATAAACATAAAAAATGTTTTTTTAAACAAGAAGCTAAATATCATCCAGGCTAGTCGAACATCAGTCCCCTCCATGAGTAGTTAGCAAAAATGTCTTTAGGTATCTGTGTGCTACCAAATATGGAGTGATTCTCTAGCACACTGGGAAATTAAGAATGGACTCTCAGATACTAAAATATGAAACTGAGGAGCATACTCCTGATCTACTAATTCTGAGCCAATGCACTATAACTGCTGTGCTTTGTGAGATACTAGTATGAACTGGTATATTATAAAATTAAATTGTATTGTATAGCACATTGTATTGTTCCGTCAGATTTTGATATCCTCACTTTAAATAATTCATGGGAAGAAATGATCGCTTCATAATGCCACAAACTCACAGCAGGCAAAACTAATTTTACACAATATGAAAACAGATTTTATTTATTTAAAAGGAATATTAAAAAAACACAACAACAACTTTTTTGACACCAGCTGCTGAGAAATAAATAGAATACTTTATGACAAAAAAAAATCTAAATCTATAAAAGCTGTTCCTGGGAGACCAAGTTGAGAATTGTAAAGATACATTTAAACGCCCTGGTCAATGCTATAAGCCTTATTTTGCGGAGAAGGAAGGAACTCTTCTGTCTTGCTCACTCCCTGGGGGAATAAAATGGCATTGGGAGAAAATTAGCTTTACAAAAAACCCTCCCAACACCTTCAATATAATGGCAAGGAAGTAGCAAGCTTTAGTTATTACTCCAAGGATAAACTCCCCACCTCACCCCTCCATTAGTCCAAATAAACATCTATAGATAAATGGTAACTAGTGTCCTTAAATACAAACTAGAAATTATTGTAATTAGCTTTGTCTAAAGAAGACCTGGATAGGGAGAAGAGAGAATATTTTAGAGTGACCACAATAATTTCTCCTTCACTATGGCTTTAAAAATAGAATGAGAAAATAAGGTGAAAAGATAATGAGACTATTTTCTTTGTGAGGATTTATTAGACATTTTTATACAAATATATAGATATCATACTTTCTATCCAAACAGGAAAAATCTGGGCTTGCTGTTCAATTTGATAGTAAGTCCATATCTGACTCAATCAGACACTGGCTTTAGACAAAGAACGGGAGCCATGCCATGGGTTGGTCTGGGTTTAATCTCAGAAGCGTGAGGGTGCAGGCATCCAGGCAGTTTGCAGTCCTCTTCCCTGAGGCTTCAGGGAGAGAGCAGGCATGGAGAACGGCAAGGGTTGCAGTGAGGGAGCTAAGAAATGGACAAAAGAGAGAAAGATAAGAGCAAAGTTGAAAAGAATCAGATAGTTTAGCACCAAAGTAATGAAAATACATTCTCTTGATAATATAATTGTTGTTTATTGAATTTTTACTTTTAAATAGTGTTTAACTGAAAAACTCTTGCTGACAGTGGGAATGTAAATCTGAGGCTGAAAGACTGACTCACCAACAGAAGTTTATTATTATCTCTGATAACAGCTGAATTCCATTCCTCTTTGTGTACTGTAAAATGGGGCAGATTTGTATATCCGTGGCGTCATAGGCACCATGAACGAAGAGCTTGTCTCTGGTTTTCTTTCAAGTTTCCTCTTTGAGGGGTTATACGTCAGGAGTTAGACATTTATTTTGGATTTCCAAGGGTTACAAATTTGAAGGGATGCAAAGGTGGTGCTATTATTCTTTAACTCTTCAAGATTTAAAATACTTGACAATGCAGCTGAGATTTAAAATGTTTAATAGATGTTACCAAATTCTGATGGGATAGTGTTTTTAATACCTTTCTGTACTATTGAGGGGCAATACTTAAGCACAGATGATAGGTTTTCCTAATACTTAGTATGTTGGTGCAGCCTAAAATATTCTACTTGCCGGTTGTTGACCTTATGCAAATCATTTTAACCTTTCTGTGCCTTATGATTTCTTTATCTATAAAATGGAGTTAATAATACCTATCTGTAAGGGTCTCTAAGTATTCAGTGGAATAATAAAGTCTTAGGGAAGCTTCAAGTGCTATGAAAAAGTTTCTTAAAAATAATTTTTTAAAAAATATTTATTTATTTTGAAGGAGATGAGAGAGAGAGAGAGGCAGAGAAAGAGGGAGCGAGAGAATCTAAAGCAGGCTACTCCTGATGTGGGGCTGGATCTCACTAACCCTGAGATCATGACCTAAGCTGAAATCAAGAGTTGGATGCTTAAGGGACTGAGCTACCCACAGACCCCTGATTTAATCTTTTTTCACAAATTTTGTATACATTCTGTTTCTCAAAGGCAACAGTGTTGCATTTTAAGGCATGGCTTTGTGCACATGTAATGCAATATATATATAATGCAATATATATATCATATATATATATAAATGACTCCATTTTTGCTGAGCATTTTGCTAAAAGCATAACCAGAGTTATCATGCAAACATTAATCTCAACAGATTAATATAAATGTTCAGATAAAAAAGTTAGTATTTTAATGGTAGTAATTTATTAGTAATTTACGCAGGGCCTAGGTGAACAGAATCATAGAATTGTAGAATCCTAGAATAAAACCATATCCTTTTAGAGGTAGAAAGATCGTCCTATTTCCCGTATGATAGATAAGTTGAGTAAAGTGACTAGTCCAGGATCTTTAAGTTGGGATGCTTGGAAGAGCTGGGACTAGACCCAGGTCACTAGTCTCTAGTCAACAGCATATTCTAGTAGAGCTTGACTTCTTTATATCTGGACAATAAAGTCAATACCATAGAATAGTACAGGCCATATATTTTTTTCTAGGCAGTTAAGTTTGCCTACTCTTGTAGTGTGAATAATAATCGCAAACATTTATAGAACTTACAACCTGCTAAAAAGGACCCTAGTTGGTTTACTTATAGTCTCTCTCTTAAATCTTCATAAGAGCCATATAAAGTAGGTACTGTTGCTGTTTTTATTTCATAACTGAAGGAGGTAGCTGAAGTTCGGGAGATTGAATAAATTCACCAAGGGAACAGACCCATGAAGTGGTAAAGCTTGGATTTGAACCCAGTTGTTCTGGGTTCCAGAGCTTCTGCCCTTAACCACTGTGCTATGCAGCCTCCCAGGCACTTATAAGTTACATACCTGCTTAGAAATGGCATGGATAAATTCTCAGTGCTCCAGAAGAACCAGTTTCAAGAAAAAATAGAATATATGTGAACAACAGATATACCCATTATATAGAATAAAAGGTTCAAAGAATTGAAGAATTTTACCTAGAAAAGAAGAAACCATGGGGGGAATGTGATAGCTATGGGGAAATGGGATTCTAGTAATTTTCAGTGACAACAAAGTTAGGACCAATGGGTGGGAATTGTAAGGAAATGAGTTCCGGCTTAATAAAGCTCAGTAATCAGAATAAGCCGCCTTGTTTGTGAGTTCCCTGTCTCTGTACACAGGCTGCGTGTGTAGCTTCTATTGCTGTAGACAGGATTGCTGCACTGGGAAGGTACATCAGAGTATCAGAGTACAGCTGTGCTCAGGTGAGAGCTAAGGAGCGACATTACATTTCATCTGAAACAATGTTATAAAGCACGTGAGGGCCAGAGCTCTAGACAGATCTGGCATTGAATTCTGAAGGTATAATTTTATTAGATTTAGGCAGGGTACGTAACTAAGTACTAAGTCTAACTTTTTGAATTCCAGTTTCCTCGTATATAATTGGGATAATTGTATTAATCTCCTAGACTTAGGGTGAGGAGGAGTAAATCAGATCATTGCATAAAATGCTTAGCACTGTGCCAGGCACATAGTAAGTGCTCAAAAATTACTAATTTTTTCAGGAGTGAAGATTCGTTTGTTTTTTAAAAATGAACTACACTCCTAATTCCTCTTGCATATGGAAAAGGAAGGTTGGCCTGGCAGGTAATAAGTGGTAGGACTTTATGCCCACCAATCAATCATTCACTGCCTTTGGATAAGGGACCATGGACTCTTGATTGTGAAAAAGAAGCTTTGTAATACAATTTATTTTGAATGTAGTAGAGCAGCTTATGACCTAAAAGCATTCTGTGGTGAATGCTTTTATCATGTGAATAATCACCCCCTAATTTACCTGTTTGGTAAGTTCAGGATTTGGCTTTTTGAGTCTTCTTAAAGCAAAGAGTACACTTGCACTCTTCTTCTCACAAAGCAGCAGAGTTTTCACACTGAGCTCACTTTCAGGGAAATAAGGATGCCTCCAGGATTCTGGATGGCATTGTCTGGGAACTGCAAAAACATACGAGGATTCTATAGTCAGGGAAAACATTAACTGTACTTCATGATGCACACATTTTTAAAAAAAAAATATATATATATATATATTTATTTATTTTTGAGAGAGAGAGAGAAACAAACCATGAATGAGGGAGGAACAGTGACAGAAAAGGAGACACAGAATCCAAAGCAGGCTCCAGGTTCTGAAGTGTCAGCACAGAGCCCAATGTGGGGCTCAAACCCACAAATCATGAGATCATGACCTGAGCTGAAGTGGGATGCATAACCAACTGAGCCACCCAGGTGCCCCTGTGATGCACACATTTTTAATGAGCATGCAAGTTCATGTAGGTCAGCTGACCACTAGGCCAGGTCAGTTGGACATAGGAATGTTGCCTATACTGAAGAGTTGGTTACTTAAAAGCAATTTTCCCTATATCTTTTTTCTCTGGAATTTCAGTGGAAGTCAACGTGAAATTATGATATGACACACAGATCCTTTGGGAAAAACTAAGTAGCACTGGAAAATTGTGCAATAGAAAGAACACCAGATTAGGAACGCTGAATAATACCTGCCATTACTAACTGCATGGTATGGGATAGGATGCCACTTGTTTTTCATGTGTTTTAGTGTCCTAATTGTAAAATAATCAGGTTAGACTTAGATCTGCCGTGTAACTTCTAACTAAACATTTTAGTGCATCTGATTCACAAAATGTTAGAACTATTTTGTTTCTTTCCGATAGAAAGACTAGACTAGGAAATCATAGAAAGAACTCTTATGAATAGTTAAGAGGTTTTTTTGTTGCCAATCAGCAATACTTGTCACTCTGCCTCAGCTTGAACCCTCTTTTGCAGATGTGAAGACTTATGAGACATTTTATTTTGCTCTGATAGAGAAATGAATATGAACGTGGGCAAACTCAAACCAAATAGGTCTTTTCTCCCATCAGCCAGCAAAAATTGACCTGTATTTGGAGAAACTTGAATGTATTTGAGAGAAAATGACCTCACTCACAAATTAATTACATCTAGGGCTAAAATAATTATATCTTTTCATCGATTCCCTTTATTTTCACAGTATCCATGGGAATTTAGCCAGTTCTTTATAGAGTGCTTTAAACTTATTTATAACCAACTTGGATGAAGCGTACTTTGAATATATGCTGGTGACTCTATCCTCTGCAAGTTGATTGGGAGAATAACATGTATCAGATGTGCATGCTTAAATACCTGGTGCTTCTCACAGAGGGCCCCTCACAAGCTCAGAATCCACTTATTTTCCCAACCTTTCATGCTGGTTGCAATCCATGTGGGATGTTGAAAGGAGCTGGAATTCACAAATGGCACTGGTTTGTCTTTTATCAAATGAGAAGTTAAAACATATTTCTATACAGAATCATGCATTATAAAGGGCTACTCTGCAGCCCTGAATTTCTTATTTGTCAAGAGCTTCAAGCCAATTTTTGAGAGAAACTGTTTAACTTGACTCAATTAAGGAATAATGAAACTTCAAATTTAACCAGATTGGAAATGCAGACAAAACCTTAGTATTCCATAATCATCTTCAGAATTATCCGATCAACAGTAAAGACACTAAAGCCATCAATATTGCAAGCATGTGTGATGAGATGTCACCATGATTCCAGGCATAATGGCCATTGGCTGTCAGCAGTTCAGGACTCTTTACATTCTAAAGGAGAAGAAGAATTTTATTTAGACTTTCATTTTGATTCTTAAGAGCATTGCTTTGTACGATCATATGCCATTGCCATTTTTCCAATGTGTAGACAAACAAAAAACTTGCTCAGCCTTCCTAATAAATAAAAAATAAACATTAAAAGTAATCACAGAAAACAATTTCCACGTTCCATTTTCTCTTAAGAATGCAGCAAAAAACAAAAAGCATATAGAAAGAAACTATCATCAGGAATAATTAGAATAAATCATTTAGTATAAATTCAAGAAAGGTGAAAACTATAGTTCTAAAGGAAAATTGACTAACATATGGAGTAGAGATTATGAATTAATTATATGACATTTTCTCAGGAATATACTACAGAAATTTCTATACCCAGTAAAAGATACATATTTATTAAGTACTTATTCAGTGCTCAATATTTGATGCTGTTATTAAAACAATAAACATATAAATAATTGCTTGGGATTGATTCTGCTTGACAGTAAGATTACATCTGCAGGTCCTATAGAATAATGAAAATCCTTTCAGTAGATACATAAATTATGAACCAATTACAAGATCAAAATTGTGTTTGCAGAAATACATTTGCAAAAATAGCTTCATCAGTTAACCTCATCATTCATCATTTAAGCTCATTTTGATATCTCAGGAAGTTTCTGTAGTTACCTAATTAGAATGCAGACTTTTGAAGACCTGTGAGATCTCTCATGGGTCTTAAACTTGTGAAGTTTAATACAATACCGGTAGAAACAAGTCAATTTTAAAGGGAAATAAGAACCAGGCTCAAGGTTTACTTGAAGTATCCTTACATTTATAATGAGGAATTGGACATGGGTTCCATGATGGAGTCCAACTTATGGTAAGGCAGAACATTTTCTAAGCAATACTTGGTTTTCTTATTGGAGAACTGACAACTCATAAAAGCCCAAGAGCACCCTCTAGTGAAATTTCTGGAGTAGACCTAAGGGGTTTGCTCTTGACCTCCACTCTTCTTTCAAATGACCTTTGATCATCCACAATATAGAAACTGGATTTTTACTATCTGACTTTATCTTCAAACAATTTCCAGATTACGAAGAAAGTTGTAGGGTCATCAAGTATCTCTAGTGGCAGAAATACTTAAATGATAGAACCTAATATTCCATGTTCTCATGATTTTTTTTTTAAATTTTACTTAATAATACTAGCCTGCTGCACATGACTTCTCCTACAGTCATATGTTAAAATAGTTTCTGGAACAAATATAACTAAATAAATAATGGGAGCATGAGGAATCTTACTGAATTATAATACTCTTGCCCTTACCTCCACCTGTTTTATGCTTGCCACTCTTGGTTTGGGTACACAATATCCAGAAACTTCTTTAGTACTTAGCAATATTAGAGGTCAAGGTGAGCAGACTGAGACAGTTAAGTTGAGGTCAAAATTTATGGGAGAAGTCAAGAAGATTAAGTATTCATGTACTTCTGAGTTTTTATATTATCTAATTACTGCCAAGGTATCTTGAGTAGGAATGAACATGACATATCCCACAGTGTTCAAGATAGCACCTTATTATATCAGAGCTGCAGTTAAAGAGATGATCACAAAGCAGGCCCAGTCTTTGCTGTAAATGAGTTAAAGCTACAAATATAATACCATTCATTTACATTAATAACTGTTATGTAATAAATGAAACAAAGCAAATCATGACTTGACTTTTTGGTAGCATGCTATAGAATGCTATTGTTGGAAGGAAACTTTGAGACCTAAGTCTTCCCATATTAGAAAAAAAAAAAGCAAAAACAGATGGATACAGTTAAATGTTAACTTGCCCAATATTATACAATTTGATAGCAGCAGCTTCAGGACTAAAATTATAGGTTCCTTGAGCCCATTCTAGTGTTCATTATTATATAGGAATCCACTTATTAAAGAGTTTTCAATGTAATTTCAAGCCATTTCATTCTCATTGGTTATTGGTTTTTATGCCTCTAATTAATAATTTATGGATATATCTTCACACTTATAGTGAGAAAAAAGTGTGTGTACCTTCTAATTTCATCTCTTTTTTTTAAGTTTTTAAAATTTCTTTTGAGAGAGCGAGAACATGCACGCACAAGCAGGGAATGGACAAAGAGGGAGGGAAGGAGGGAATGAGAGAGGGAGGGAGAAAGAGAGAGAAAATCCCAAGCAGGCTCTGCACTGTCAGCATGGAACCTGACAAAACCATGAGATCATGACGTGAGCTGAAAAAAGAGTTGGATCCTTAACTGACTAAGCCACCCAGGTGCCCCTAATTTCATCTCTGTTCAATCTCTATGTTCATGTATGGAAGAATAAAACATGGAAGAATTTACATCTTTTGGATAATATTAGGAAGAATACAAAAACATTTGATAGGTGTGATATTATTCTTGAAACATGGTGACACACTGTGTTAGCTTTGTACACTGAAAAAAAGTAGAAGGACCCATAAGTCAATTTGATAGTCTAGCATTACTAACAACCGCCTACATGATTCCATGTTCTAATAGCACGTACTCCCTAGTGTTGATGGAAGGATTGCATGAGTGAATGTAGATAAACCATATGGAACATAGTTGGCATTAATTAAGTACAGTATCTGTATTAAATGTTATCAAATTTTTAAAAAAAAAGAATAAGAATACTGCATTCTTAGCATTATCCAGTAAAAGTCAGAGCTATGACTTCTGTCAAATAATTTTTAGGATTATAGTATGATTTCTTGAAAATAAAAACAAAAAATTCTAAGATCTCACCCAGTTGTTGTTTGTAATTGAGAATAATTGTGTAAGAAATTGCCTTGTCAAGGCATACCACATATTATTTTCATAGAAGTTTCTAATTTTTTCAGTTTTCAATTATTTTTACTCTTGGCTTTAACCTTAATCTCACCACCTGTGACCTTAATATTCACCATTTAATTCATATTATTTATGATGTTTAGTAGGTGAGGTGGTTGTGTATGAAAACTCAAGGCACAATTGTATAATTTCAGTTTTGCTGTAAAGCTAATAATTTAATGAAGTCCTATTCCTTATCCTTTGCCTACATTGCTCTTCCTCAATACACAGTGTTGGTATTTGGAATCACAAAAACAGCATATATTAGTACTGGAAGATATCATGGAGATCAATAGGTCTGATTCCTTCATCTTACAGATGAAACTGAGACCCCAACAGCAAAGATTCATTTTCCATACTGACTGTTTTCATTATAGGAGATCGTAGTCTCTTAGCTTTCTAAAAATAACTGAATCTAGAGAATCAGTTGTTCAATTTTACATTGATACCCTGAACCAATAGATTAACAATATAAATCAGTGTTATCAGTGAATGGACAATACACAGTATTTTAAACCGATCTATTCAATAGGACAATATGCTATGTATGCTTGCCATTTTGTAATTCCTGTCACTTTATAATGATGTTAAGACCCATACTGACACTCATAAGTGATTATCTTTAAGAATTCTTCTCTAGCCATGCAACTAAACAGTCTGGGTAATCAGACTACATGGTGTCTGCATGGTCTGCTAAATACTTCTAGGAAGTGGAACCCCCTTCTAGAGTTATGAGAGAAATATCACTTCGAAAATGCCTTTAAAAGTGCTCCGGCATAAACATTACACCGGAACATTTCATTAGCTTTTTCAGAACAATAAAGAAATGTGGAGCATAATAGGCTAATATGTTTAAGTGGCCTTGGTAGAACCCTACTTAACTCAGTGGGATTTTCTGCAGCATGCAGAGGTGGAAAACCATTCCCTACATATTTATTGTGTAGGACTGCCTCCTTCTTTATTGCATGCAGTTTATATCAAAGGGAAATGACTTTACCTGTAATTCTAAAATGAAGAAAGTCTCAAAATACAAGTTTTAGGAAAATCAATATTTAGATATGATGGACAACCAGCAGTGCTGGCTTTTGGTGCTCAGGCTATCTGTCAATAAAGGTGGAAGAGGCGCCAAGTTCAATGTCATTATTTCATAGCCTCATAAGACTTACATAGCCATCAGGGTATTAAGATTTATAAAGTCTCTAAATTCCTGAAGAAAAAGGCAAGATGTAAGCCAAATCTTATTGGTCACAAATTGCAAAAACTAATTAAATTAATAACGATGTTCAGTTACCTTAGTCATCAATAAAGCTTTTCTGCACAATATTTTGAATTAAGTAAAATGATAAGTTAATGAAAAATATAAAAGGGTAATTTTTATGTTTTATTAAAATTACAAATGACTGTACTGAATATATTCCTGGACTTGCAGTATGATCCTTTATGGTATTCTTTATCTCTCTGAGCTTCCATTTTCTGCCATAAATTGGGACTCATTAGGCTTAGGAACACTGTGATCATTGTGATTTCCTTGAGCTTGTAGGGAAAAAAGTGGGTGTAAATTAAGCCCACAATTATAATATTTTAAGTAAGTTCAACTAGACATACATGATGACAAATTAAAAGTTTCCCTATAGGTGTTGGTTTCCTTTGTGTAGACAACTTGTCACCAAAATTTATTGAAAAGTAAGAATTCCTATTTGTATGGCATTGAATTAATGATACAAAAAAAAACCTCTTGACTGACAGCTCTAGTGGCTGAAGTGGCATATTTAAACCATTATGTTTGTTTGTTTCACTTACTGTCAAACTCTGTCTTAGAATTACTATCAACTGGTTATAATGATAGATGGAATCTGTCTTTCAGTTTCAGGATATGTTTTGTATCAAAGTTTTTCTTCATTGGTTTTTGGAATCTATAGGCAAAATAATACATAAACACAAATGCAAATCCCAGCTGTAATTGTTTCTCAGCATTTGGTGACATCATAAATCCCTTAAGATTTATACTCGTATTGTATTGTAAATATCACTAGAACCATTCAGTAGGAGGATGAAAAAATCTAAACAAAACTTGAAAATAATGCATATGCTTCTTCTCACTATGAGGAGCGTTTCCTAGCTACCCTATTTACCCCAGTGGAATTTTACAAAACTGTTCCTGGCGCTCAAAGTTGATCTAACAAAGAATCAAGTGGGTTTAATTTAAAATTCACTCCTAAATATGTTTGCTGGTTTTGAAATTCTGATTTTGTGCTTATGTAATAAAAAAACAACTTTGGTTTTAAAACGAAAATTGGCAAAAATAGTAGTGCATTATTATGTGTTCTAATCACGTATGGTGTTTTGAAAAAAGATTCAAATTGACAAAATTATTTCATTGGCATTGCAGTTCAAAATGCATGGTTTTCCTTTCCCACAAGTTGCATAAAGTACAAATAAAATCAACAAATACTTCTTAAATGTGTAGTATGTGAACATACTGATTTTTATGCTATATACTCTAATAGTTGCACTAAAGACAAATTTGTATTCTGTGTTTTTGCATCCTTTTCCTTACAGAGTTTACTGTGTTGCAGTTTGTGGTCAAGTCTTTATGTGCTTTAGATTTTAAAGTGTCTGTGGTTCTCAAAAGATTTTGCCCCCAGTGATATGGATATGCTCAGATTCTGATATCAGTGGCCCAGCCTTCTTTGATTTTTCTTATAAGTGCTTTTTTTTTTTTTTTTTTT
>NW_027531334.1:1322614-1502614 GCF_008692635.1 Crocuta crocuta
ATAAACTTAGAAACAGAAGTTTCCTTGGCTCATATTATACTCAAGAGACAATGATGATACTGAAGTCCTTTTCATAATCAGGGCCTTTGTAGAGGTTGTCCAGGTAGTCTTAGCCAAAATATCCCTCTCATTGTACTCTACTCCAGGGCAACATGTGGCGTGCCAGCTGGATGCCCTCCCTACATGCCTCAGGTGGCCACATTTCAATGGTGTCTATAGAGCACAGGCCAAATTCTCATTCTCTGTGTTAATCAGTGGGAGAATTCCCATAGAAAATGGGATGGGAGCATATTTTAGGAAAATTCAAAGAGATTATCCAGATGATTAGGCCAGGACATTGTAAATTCGGGTTTTATGTAGGATTTCTATAGCATTATCTTATTTCACCAAAGAATGCTAGAAAATTTGGATATATTTATAAATTAAAAATAATCATGCTTTTTATTCCACTGTGATTTTTCCAAAGATAATCCTACAAAAATTTTCTTTGGATACAATAGAAGCTCATCTTGATTTATAACATCAAAGACAACTGATGTACCTAGTAATAGAATTTGATTGAACTTTTTCCCATGATCTTGAAAGGATCTGAATTCTACTTATAGAGGTCTCATTATACCTCTCTTTTCAATTAAATTCTAATCAATTCTACAAGCATTTAGTAAGTGCTTACTATGTACAAAGCACTGAGATAGAAGCTCTGAATAATTCTGTGTATGATGCTTTATGATGTGTAACATATTTTTCATGTTCATTATCTTATTGGTGTGGTAAAGAATCACTTTATAATTATTATCTAAATTGCCTAGATGATGCTATATTTTTAATTTAGGGTAGAGTGTTGTTTCTGGTGAGTCCAGAACCATTCGGGAAATATTTAGTTTCTCTTGAATGAAAAGATAAAGGCATATCATTGTATCATTATATTAAGCTGAGTTGGGTTGGAAACTGGTATTTCTGTTGGTTTTATGTCATTAGGCTCAGTCTCCAGTGCATTTGTAGTGATCTAATTGAAAAGATTTGTCAACATGTTCGCAAAAATAGTTTATTTTCAATTTTAAGGCAATATTGATTTATTGCATTTCATATAATATCTTTTTTAAGATAAAAAATGTTATTTCTCCAGAAACTAATCATATTTAAAATTATATCAAATTCTGCTGTTCAGCCATGAAGTCTGTAAGTGCTATACAACTAATGGAGAATAGGTCTGAAAGCTATTATTCTCCATTTAACATGTACACTATTCTCTAATATTGTTGCATCTGATGTCTATTGAAATGTTCTATTTCTATGTTAATATTACATTATAAAGTCTTATTTCTAATATTTCTGAGATTTTTCAAGTCATTTCTTCAAACCTACTTTGTAAATACTTTAAAACAACCCCAGTTTTATTTTTATTTATCTTATTTCTCTTAGCCATAGTGTTGAAATGGGATTTATCCTTTAGCATTTTTAATATTTCAAAAAATTTAAAAGGAAATCATTATTTTAAGCACTGAACTTATTCTTTTCACAAACCCAAACCTCAAAAACAGGTAGGAACATCTTTATTTGCTTTATTTCCAACATCAAATTTGCAAAAAGGCACTTTCTTGGTAACCTTCAGCTATTGTCACCCTGGGTGCTTGGCCAGAGGGCAGTCATGTTGACCCCATCTGCAAAGGCTGGCTAAACTAGAATCTTGGACTATTAGAATCCCATTCATCAAGGTCCACATAAAGTAAGGTAGGTGGGAAGCAGGAGGACAGATGGTAGGGTCGGCAGCAAGGAACTTGTTCATTGACATTGATATAGACCCTTCTTCTTGCCAGAGTGACTCCATGGACTTGTTTTGGCATGGAAGACTAGGCCAAAGCTATCATCTTAATAGAAGGTGAGCTGCAGGCAAACTGGAGAGATCCGTGCACAGTAGGTGTTTAGGGTTGGCTTAGATTTTGTCTATCAGCTTGACTGTCATACATACTTGATTGATGTGCAGTGGGGCTTGAAAGTGCTGCATTGATGTTGAGGACTGTGTCATAAGGTTCCTGATATGATGCACATGTCTGAATGGAGTTGGACATTGACTATCCTTGCCTATGCCAAGCAACACCAGACTTGAGTGCATTATTCTGCAGTTGAGTAGCAGATGGTGAGTGCAGACGTTTGGAGGGGGTGTGCCTTCAAACACAATATGGAGCCAGCAAACTTACTTAGAAGGTTACTGCATGTCTTGACTTTGGCAGCTATTTTTTAAGCACTGGTGAAAAATCCAAGTCCTATCCATTGTTACTCTCAGAATATTCAGCATGGCTGGTGTTCCAGGCAAAGGAGATGTGAAAATGAAAAGCACTATTCACTGTGTTGGTCACAGTTGGTTGAAGGTGACTTCTTGGTGTTGGCTTAATGGGCTAGATAATCATTCTTAGATTGAATATTACTGAACTTGGTACCAAAATAGTTATTAACGAAATAGGTAAACTTCATCTAGAAGTGATCAGAGAAAGGGCCATCAGAGAACTGGAAGAACATTGAGGTCAAATATGGTACTTAAGAGTGACTTTATTTTCCTTGGCTTTTAATTCAGGGGAAGTATTATGCTCTTTGGAAATAAAAATAAGAAAATCAAATATCTCAATAGAAGTTCCTTATGCACAAAATTATGGAGGTCCACAAATGAATGAGCACAGTAATTCCCTATGTGTAAGAAAAGTGATTTCTATTGGTGTTTGTTTTCCCCTGAGTGGGTTCTGAACACATATAAATTCATTTTAGGTTTAAAATACAGGTTTTGGGTTTTTATGTTCAGATTAAAACATGGGATCTGCTCATTGCATATAATTATGGAAATAGAAAAAATGTATAGTGCATAAATTTAAATCAGGGATGAACAATTCTAAGATTTTGCTCCACCTCCTTCCAATTTTATGTACATTTCTAAGTGGATGTGTGTGTATATACTCTTTAAAAATTTTGGATCATATAGTCGATATTCTGCTTTTTCCAATTAGCATTAATTACATTATTCTCAGAATCATGAAATTGTCACTTTTAATGGTTGTACAATATTATGTTTTATTTACGTACCAAAAAAATTTTAGACTTCTCCATATTTGACATGTCAGTTATTTTCTACCATTATTCCTACTGCTCTGACAACCATATCTTATATCTATATGCTTGTATCTACATATACTTTTATCTACATCTTGGATTATGTTTTCAGCATTATTTTTAGAAGGTTGATCTCTGGGGTAGTGTATGTAAACTTCTCAAGTTTCTTTTGATAACTCTTCCCAAATTGTATATGAGAGTGCTTTTCTAAGTACACTCTTACCTGCTTTGAGTAGTATTATTTTATAAATATTTGCTAATTCACCAGGAAAAAACCCACTCTGGTTTATTTTGTTGTAATTTGCAATAATTTGATTAATATGGAGCTGGAATCTTTCATATGCTTATTTACCATTGTTTTTTTTTTTCTTCTTCTTCTTACTGTAATTGTTTGTTCCTCTTCTTTACTCAAGTTGTTGTCTTGATGATTTGCAAGATTTTTAAAATGTTATATCACTGCTTTGGTCAAACGTAATGTAAAAATGTTTCTCCCAGTTTTCATATGATGTGAGAACACCACAATTCTATTGTAGTGCTTTCCCTATGATTGTGCCTTTGCTTTTGTCTTCTTTTTATCAACTTGAGGTCTGATAAGGACTCACCATTTTTCTGGTATTATCATGGCTTTATTTTGTATTTTTAACTCTCTGTTCCTTCCAGGATTTATTTTAGCGTAAGGTATGTGATAAGCAGTTTGATTTTGTTCCCCATAGTTAATCAGTTGTCCCAACACTATTTTCCCATTAGTATCATCTTTATTGCTCACTAATTTTTATCAACATTCAGATCTATTTTTGAATTATCTGTTCTTTCACTGGTTCCATACTGTTTCCATTAGAACTTCATAGTAAGTTTACACACCGGTTAAGTCAAACCGTCCTTATTTTTCTTTTTTCAAAAATACTTGGCTCTATTGTCACCCACTCATTTTTCAAAATTAACTTACCACATTCAGTTTGTAAAAATGTTCCATCGGAATTTTTATTAGAATGTTATTAAACCTATAAATTAGTATCAGTATCTTTGCAATATTCAGTCTTCACATTCAGGAGCCTCATATGTTTTTATTTATGTAATGTTTTATAATAAATAAATTGTGTCTTTCTCTTCATATTGGTACCCAGATTCTTTATTATATTTAAGTAAAGGCATGCTGTGTCCTTGTTATTGTCCTTTATTGTGTATATTCCAAGAAAAGCCATATTTTTCTTTACAATAGTTTTGTTATGATTTGTTAGGATTTACATAAATTTAAAAATTTTTTAATGATTACAATAGGTGCAGCTAACATTCATCTTCTCATATAGACACAGTAAAAAGAAAAGGAAAAGCAAAAATTTTTTCTTCATGATGAGAAATCTTATGATTTACGCTCTTAACAACATCCCTATATGTCATATAGCAGTATATAGTATTTATTATCTAGCTACTTTAATCAACTTTCTTAATAATTTTTTAGTAATTTTTATAAAAGTTCTCTTGAGTTTTTAAGGCCATTAAATTATCTGCAAATGGTGACTTTATCTTCTTTTTTCCTTTTTATTTCTGTTTAATGTCCTATTTTATTACTGGAAATTCCCAAACAGCTAAGTAACCATGAAGATAAGAAGTATCCTTGTTCTTGATTATGTGGTAATGTCTTTAGTTGTTTGTGTTTCTTTTTGTTTTCATAGTTGTAAGGTGGATATTAGTTGTAGATTTAAGACAGATATTCTTTAGAGTACTGTTTCTAACCCTTTGTTTATAAAGAATGAGTGTTGAAGTACATTACATGCCTTTTGGATAAATATTTTTAAACTCTAACTGATGGACATAGACTTCTATTATGATGTCTTTTTCAATTCAGGTCAATTCTAACACACGTTTATTCAGTACTTACACTCTATGCCAGAATTGTTTGCTGGGCATTAGAATTCAGTTGCATAGTTTCTTTCTCTAAAAACATAGGATTATTAGGAGCATGATAATTCAGAAAGGGATTTATAGTAATTGATTTCCCATTATTAAATTGTCCTTGCATAACTAGTAAAACATCACATTTAGTATTTTATGAAGTACACTTTGAAGGTTTTTATAACCTAATTGTATACCATATCAAAATGTGGATTTTAAAAATTGCTGAAAGTAAAATTATTATTTAAAATCAAAATTATGAGTTTTTACATCTGAAATAATAGTGTTAAGATTCTAATCAAGAACATCTATAAAACTTGGTATCATCTCAGAAAATTCATAGACCTCTATAATATAGATTGCTTATGTTCTATACAATCAGGAAATTGGAATTTCCAATCATACTTTATCACTCTTATATCAATGACACAAATGATATATGATTTAAGGACATATCTCCTTCATGATGCCAACATGGTGTTTTCCTTTCTCTGAGAGTCTTCTGTATTATCTGTGGGATTTAAGTGTCCACTTACATTGATTTATTTTTAATGAATTTTTTAAAATTAATTCTATTGTCTTAATGTAGTTTAGCATAATCTTTCTAGTTTTTCCAATCTACTGTTTTAATTTATTTTATTTTTCAGAATTCTTTATTTTGTTCTTTTATACAATATACATGAACATCTGATATTTTACCCTTTTGACCAGATTCTTTATATTTCACACAAATCAAATCAGCAAATATTGATAAAGAATCAATTTTTTAGTTAGCCTCATGCTAGTTACTATGAATTGTAGTACAGAAAAACGTAAATCATGTACTCTCAGGGAACTTATAACTTTCTAGTTGGTAGATAAAATATAAACAAGAAAAAATGCAAAAACAGCAAATCCTAATAAAATATTTATGTTTATAGTAACTAACATAAATACGGTCATAGTCTTGTTTTATATTCAAGCAAATATATTAGAATTTACAACACATCTTTTGTATATTGACCTCACCCTAGCCTTATACTTTTCCTATTCTATTGTACCTTTACCATCATGTCTTCACTTGCTGATTAAACTTTGTACTTACTTTTGAAAGATTTTTAAAATTCTCTTTGGAGAATAGACAGATAGACAACACCAGATAGACAAATGTCATGCACATTAATTTCTGAAATATTACCAGTGATAATTCATCTCATACAAACATGGCCCTGCTCAGCATTTGGAAATAGGAGTAGTACAGGCTACTGTAATTGTAGACTGAAAATCATTGCTTTCTGAATCTCTTATTTCATTAAAACACTTGCCCTGATTTTTAGAACCATTCACAAAAGAATTAACATGTAAAGTAGGAGAAATCCAAATGCTAACATGAAGTTAGCATCTCTACTAAATGGGAATTTTAGCAGTAATCTTTGGTGCATTAAGGAAGTAGAGTCCTACTCTTTGGGCTTTGATGAGATTTTTATATCATGGAGACATCTGTTTTAAACGGTAGCACTTGAACTATGTTCTAAGTTACAATCTTAATATTTTATCATATTTTGGAAAATTTATATCCCCCTCAGTTTTTAATGCCTGCATTGCATAATGTTTGTCACAGACCACAATACCTATCCCTGTGGAACTGTTATCCTATCTTAATTCAGAAGTAATAGTATTGATTAAGTAACACTTAACAGCTTCCAAACTTCAAGGCAGTTTGTCAGTCACCATTCTCCCTAACCTTACTGTGAGCTTCCTGTGTGGTATCATTCATCTGTGGTCTTATTAAAATGTAAATAAATTACATCCAGCACACTTCCTCTATTTGCCCAGCTTGTTACTACATCGAAACAACTGTCTTAATGAAACACATATTGATGTATTGTGTATTTCCGTGCTAAGCCAAAGTGAGAAGGAAGTTATGTGAATATAAAATAGAACCTACTTCATATCAGTTTTTGTTAAAGCATTTTATGAATTGGAGATAATCTGAGCCATGGGAGATGATGTAATTCTACATGACAGAGCTCACAGAAAGGGGATAGCTCCTCAGATAGAATTGGATTAGACTCTTGAGATATATGCTGTTGGCCTTTTATACTGCTCTACCTTTGTAAGCATAGCTAACTCTCAGGTTTTTATACTAATATTATAGTGTTGTGGTAAATATAGTAAAAATAAAAACAAAGAAACAATCTTATCTAAAATAATTTCCCTTTGGCCTCCATATATAATATTTGACTTCTTACCATCAAAATACCATTTTATTTTTGTTTTCCATGGGTTAAGGAAGCTATTTCTAACATCTATATTATAGAACAGAAATGCCCTAACACTTGTGTAATGTCATACTTCGTTATATATAATAGATAATCTTTACAGGGCATGATTGAATAAAACTCAACTCATGTAATAATGAGCAATAATAATGAATAATAATAAGAATGAATAATAATAGCTGACCTATGAAATACAGTAGTACTTGGTTCATTGCTAAATTAGTTTGTAGAAAATAATTATTATTGCTTGACTACATACCAGATAGTGGGAATGGAAGCAACCGAGTGATGTGCAGGAGAAAAAGAAGCCAAACTGAGATTAAAATTTGCCATGTTTGAATGAAATGCTGAAATGCCAGTAGTAATTGATAGTCTCTGTGATCAGACTTTGGTTTTCTTTTTACACTTTTCTGTATTTTCCTGTGTGTGTGTGTGTGTGTGTGTGTGTGTGTGTGTCTTCCAATGTGCATGTGTAGTTTTGTAGTCAGGAAAAATTTATGTACAAATGTGTTATGTATTATCCTCATTTGCAAATAATTCATTGAGTTAACTGTATAAAGTCTTCCGTGGAGAGTGGAAGCCACGAGTTAAATTTATTTTTTGATTTTTTAAATGTTTATTTATTTTTGAGAGAGAGACACACACACAAAGTGTGAACGGCGGGGGGTATGGGTGAGGGGTGAAGGAGAGGGAGGGAGAGAATTTGAAGCAGGCTCTAGGCTCTGAGCTGTCAGTATAGAGCGCAATGACGCAGGGCTGGAACCCACGGACCATAAGATCATGACCTGAGCTGAAGTAGTACGCTTAACTGACTGAGCCACCCAGGCCCCACCATGAGCTAAATTTAAAGGCAAAGTATTCCATTACACACAGAATCCAGTGTCTCAGAACTTATTGAAGTTTTGTTATCACTTTCTCAGTTTGAAACTTCCAAACTGAAGATAACTTAAGGAAATAGTAATGATATGAATAACATCATGTCTGCATCCACTGTTTGACTCAACTTAGGACAAAAACTTTGCTATGTTGAGAATATGACCTGCTATATGTTGTTGTCATCTATGGTGAAAGTGTTAGAAACACCCTTTACCTCCTGGTCTGTTTCAAAGTTAGTTTGCCTGAGGTGAACTGTATATATAATTAACATTCTGTTTAGTCCAAGTCATGGAGACTCAGGTTCATGTGGTGAGGGCATTACTAGGAGGCTTGCCTGAATATTTATGTAACATGTAACAGAGGGTCAGCTAAATATTAATGGAATTAATTATATTTTTGTTAGAAATACTATAGAAATGTGTTACCCTAGGCCTCTGTAACTTACATAAAGGTTTAGTGCAACTTAGAAAATGTGACCTCTTTCAGCACCTTTGTGCACATTATAAAAATAATTTGCTCCAGCTGATGCAGCTTGGGCCAGGGGGCATAGCTTCTAGAGTGGAGAACACCCCTAGATTGGGTGCCCTTGTGCAAGACGCAGCCTGCACACTTGGTCATGGCCACCCTATGTTCTATGCTTTATTAATGATTTGAAAATAGGTTCCATACTCTTCTTTTCTTGCACAGAAAGCCAAGAATCACCTTCAAGTGACTTAGCAAAAAGATGCTTATCTAAGCTTTAAGTTTGTCTGGGACCCTGATGATACAAATCTATTACTTTGCTTCAGACATCTGATTTGAATCGCTTTGAGGTAGAAGGAAATGAAACAAAGTCACCATGAAAGCATAGATGGGTTTATCAAGTCTGGCTTCTAGAAGATCTAGGTTGCAGTTTGAAATTGCATCTAAAATTTTAGGATATCTTATTGTAACTTTAGATGGCTTGATATACAAAAGGGCAGATAAAGAGACATAGATGGACATCTCTTTGTTCTGAAAAGAAAGATGGTTTAATGTTTTATTTATTTCTGAGAGAGAAAGACAGTGTGAGCAGGGGAGAGTCAGAGAGGGCGGGAGACACAGAATCCGAAACAGACTCCAGGCTCTGAGTTGACTGTTAGCACAGAGCCCGACACAGGGCTCAAACCCACCAACCGTGAGATCATGACCTGAGCCGAAGTTGGACGCTTAACCGACTGAGCCACCCAGGCACCCTTTAAAGAAAGATGGTTTAAAAGGATACATACATATATGTTATAATATATACATATATAACATACAAATGAATGTAAATAAAATATAAAGAAATATATGATATAAATGAAGTAATTGAAAGCTAAAAACATAAGGTAAAAATGTAAGAATCCGGCCTATATATTTAAAAATCATCTTATATAGAATCTTATACACATTTGCAAATTGGGTTCTTAACCGTATGTTTTGAAGAAATACATTGCTGATCCTCAGACTAGAAAGAACGGTTTTCCTCTATTCCTCTTCAATTTATAAAGGGATCACTATATTTATATCATGAATACCATGATCAATATTAACCTTCATGAGAAACAAAGAATATTTTATAGGAATACTTCTTTTATAGCTCTCAATATAGATCAATAACATCTCAGTGATGTGTAATTTGGTATTTTCAGTCTTATAAGATATGGAATAGGTAGATGATACTCCATTCTGATATAATTCAAAGGAAGATTTTGGAATATTTTAGATACTAAATTCCAATGGAAGAACTGTAATTTCTTATAGATATTATTTGTCTAAGTTATGCCTTTGATTGAAATCACAGTGAATTCTAGATTGTATGACTGGAAAACAGCTATTTTTGTTAATTAATAGCAGAAATAGTAATCAAGTTAGGGTTTGTGTTGAAATTCTCTTATAGAAATTGCAAAGTCCAGCAAAAGCATACAGCCAAAAAACTATCCACCCACTTTACCTGAGAAATTAGCTGGAGAAGTGCCATTTCATAGGATCAAAAAAAAAACTCCTTTAAAATTTATTTTCATTCTGCTATAATATACACACAAATGGAAGATGGAGACTCCAATTTCTTCTTTGTTATAGCCTGGATATTGCCTAATTCTCATTAGGTGAGGGAATTTTATCACATACTCCATCACCAGTCTTATCTGTGTCCTTAAGCAATTTATATAACGTCTTCATGCTTTATCTTATGGATTAGATTCCTTTTTTTCCAAATAGAAAGAGTAATATTTACTTGTTATAGGTTCCTGGGTTAAAGGTGAATTATTGTGACATTTTAGTAAGATGAAGTTTGGTGAATACTTTGATTTGTTTGACACTTTATAGATGTGAAGGATTAATGTTGATCCAAAAATGTCAGTAAGATATTCAAAGTTAATGCATCATAGATTCTGAATTTCTGCTACACAAAGTTTGCTGATTTTCCCATCCCTTTCAATCTCCATGAAGAAAAAAAAAGTTTTGAAAATCCTAAAGGCAGATACTACCTGTTTATCTCATTTTATGTGATGAGTGATTTTGTAAATCTATTCATAATTTAAATGCTCTAGGAGAATCTATTCTCAAGAGAATTTTATTGTGGATCATTATGTAAAGCAAAAATCATTTTTAAAGTGCATATTATTCCCTATTTCAATATGGGAACTTTCTGATTTACGAGAGTTATTTAAGCTCCCAGAGAAGTATATTCCTTTAGTATGTTCCTGAGGAGATATAGCCTGGCCATGCCAGGAAACTGAGTGAATAAGTTGGAAAATACTAACTTGATTCACTTTGGCATTTGAGCCTCCTTAGAGAGATGTTGGAGCTGCTATTTTGTATGAGATTGAATCTAGATGACATGTTCTCTACAACTGCTTGGAATGGGTTTATTCTAGCCCAGTCTAGCTCCAAATTTTCTAGCAACCCATTTTGAATCATGTAATTCTAGCTCTTCAATGTGAGTTATTTCTCTAAGGTCTATAAAGTCATGCAGAATTCTTTATCTCCCATGGGGAAAGTATTGCACCCTCATCCTCATCCCCTCCAACCACCTCCCAATCCTCATGATTAACAGACATTCTTAGTCTCCAAAATTTTTAGACTTTTTAGAAATGTAGTGAAACAGGCAGTTGAGGATTTGCTATATACATGCAACCATCATGGAAACGGGAAACGTTCATGCAATGGCAACTGGACCTCCCCACTCACCCATAACCCCCCCCTTGCATCTGGGCCTCCAAAACTTGCATTACAAGGAAAAGAATTAGGCTTATTGGTTATTTGGTAAAGGAATATTGTAATTTTGTTATGCTCACTATCTAAAAAGAGATCATATGTGACATCACCCAAACTGGATACATGAGAGTAAAAGGGACCATGTGAAAAACTGTGGTGAGACAACAGGCATAAGTGAGATCTGATGTTTTCTCTGGGACTATCTCCACTGCTTACCCTTACCCAAACTCCATTGGCACAATAGATATACCAGGACAGGCCAAGCCATGAAAATTCGCATCTTCCTGACTTGATGGAGTAGAACATGAAAAGCCACATGCCTATAGGTGTCACAAACAGTAGCAATCTCAGTAATAAACAAATCAGGAAGATAAATATTATAGCAATTCAGATTGGGGCAGGCAATAGACTGGCATATTAGCCAGAAATTTAACAAGGATAATTGGAAAATGAGACTACCATAGTGGGCACTAATGAGCACATATGCCTAGTGGTTTGGAAGTCTGCACATATTCCAGGAAAGACCAGAGAAGGGTCCAAGGTATCCAGATACGCAAGGCTAACCCTAAAGCCTATGCAAAGAGGAGATAAGAGCAATGCCAATGAAAAGAGCGAGCCAAGGAAGACATGTAAACTGTGTGAATTTGGAATACATTTCCAACCCATACATATATTTATCAGCAAAGGATGTTAGCTTCTTCCCCCAAGGTGTTTGAGTAAAACTCTAGACCAATTATTAGATGTGAACTGCAAACTGTACTGACACAGGGGCAAAGCTTAGCTAAAAATGAAAATAGGAATTATAAAAACTGATCAAAGACATCATTAGCCACACAGCCTGAGGAAGACAGACTGCACAGAATTAGATTGATAAGTCACTAAATAAACAAATAAGTAACAATAACAGCAACAATCCCCTGGAGGGAAAAATCAGAAGCCAGAGTTGCTATAATATATTATATAAAATGTTAATTTACAAGAAAAAATTATCACATATGTAAAGAAACAAGAGTTTGACCAATACCCAGTTATGAAAATAGTCAATAGGAACTATCTCTAGGTTGGAGCAGGGAGAGCAGATGCCAAATTTAGCAAAGACTTGAAAGCAGCCATCATAAGTATATTCAAATAACTAAATAAAACCATGTTAAATAATTAAAATATTAATATAATTACTTTTTAAATAAAGAGTATCAATATAAAGATAGATTTTTTAAATGTTTTAAATGTTTCTTTATTTTGAGAGAGATAGAGAGCCTGCCAGCAGGGGAGAGGGAGAGAGAGAGAGAGAGAGAGAGAGAAAGAGAGAATTCCAAGCAGGCACCTGATGCAGGGCCTGATCCCACAACCATGAGACCAAGACCTGAACTGAAATCAGGAATTGGACACTTAACTGAGTGAGACACCCAGGCACTCCAGAAATTATTTTAAAAGAAACAAAAATTCTGGAGTTTAAGAGCATAATAACTAAAATGAAAAATATTCTAGAGGAACTCACCAGCAGATTTGAGATAACAGAAGAAAGAATCAGTGAACCTGAAGATAAATTAGTATAAATTATCTAATCTGAAAAACAGAAAAAAAATGGAGAAAATAAACAGAGCTTCAGAGATCTGAGATACCTTCAAGCATACTAATGGGTGTAATGGGAGAAGCAGAAAGAAGGAGAAAAAGAACAGAAAAAAGATATTTGAAGTAATAATGGCCAAAATGTTGCCAGATATGATGAATGGCATTACTCTACACATTTGAGAAGCTTAACACACTCCAAGTATGATAAATGCAAAAGTATCCATATATAGACACATGATAGTCAAACTTTTAAAGCCAAAGAAAAAGAGAAATTCTGGAAAGAAGAAAGAGAAAAAAGACTAATTCAGGAAACAACACTCTGATTAACAATTGAGTCCTCATAAGAAACAATTAAAGTCAAAATGGAGAGGAGCAACCTAAACAAAGTGCTGAAGGAAAAAAGATTTTTAAAAAGTGACCATCAAGTAACCATTCAACAAAACTGTTCTTCGATAAAAGATGGGGCGCCTGGGTGGCTCAGTCAGTTAGGCGTCTGACTTCGGCTCAGGTCATGATCTCACAGTTAGTGAGTTCGAGACCTGTGTCGGGCTCTGTGCTGACAGCTAGCTCAGAGCCTGAAGCCTGCTTCAGATTCTGTATCTCCCTCTCTCTCTCTCTGACCCTCCCCTGCTCTTGCTGTCTCTCTCAGAAATAAATAAAAACATTAAAAAAAGAAGATAAAAGAAAGATACTCCAAGATAAGCAAAGAAAGAGACAATTTGTTGCTAGCAGACCTTCTTTATAAGAAATACTGAAGAAAATCCTTTAGGTTGAAGGGAAATGACAAAAGTAATGACAATCCAAAGAAATAAATTGCACTTATATTATTATGGAGATAAATGCAGACATGGTATAAATATACCAAAATTCAATTTAAGAAGAAAGAAAATAATAAAGATTAGGCCAGAAATCAATGAAATGGAAAACAAGAAAATGATAGAGAAAAATCAATGAAAATTAAAGTTGATTCTTTGCAGAGAACAACAAAATTGACAGAAATTTAACTAGAATAACAGAGGGAAAAGTAGACAAGGTAACAGATTACGAAAGTCAGGAATAAAAGCGGAAATCACTACCAACCCCCCAAAAAATTAAAAATTAAAAAGATTAAGTAATACTATGAACAAACATATTCTAAGAAATTAGACAATTTATGTACAATCATCTAATTGCTGGGAATACACAAATTGCTGAAATTGTTTCAAAAAGAAATAGAAAATCTGAATAGATCTATAATAGTGAATAGATAGAATTATTAAGTCATCCCACACAAAGAAAAATCTGGATGCAGATGTCCTCATTGCATCCCATCCAATATTTAAAGAAAAACAATACCTAACTTTTTCTGAAAATAGAGAAAGAAGGAACATTGTTTTCAATTCACACTATGATAATAATATTATTCTGAGACTAAAGACAGACAAATGCATCATGAGAAAAGAAACCATTATCCCTCATGAGCACGGGCACCCATATCATCAACAGAATTGTCACCAACCAAACACAGCAATGTGTAAATGAACTATACACCCTGACCAAGTAGAATTTTTCCTAAGAATGCAAAGCTGGTTAAACATTAATTAATTAATTAATTAATATAATAGACCATATTAGTAGAATAAAGGAGAGAACTCTGTGACTATTGCAACGGATACACAAAAAAACATTTGAGAAAATCCACTGTCCATTCATGATTAAAACTTTCAACGAAAAGGACTAGAAGAGAACTTCTGTAAGGTATTAAAAGGCATCTATGCAAAATCTACAACTAACATCATACTTAACCCTAATAAACCCTGTTTTAAACCTAAGATTGAGAACAAGGCAAGGTTGTCAGATCTCCTCTATTCAATACTGTACTGGGGTTTTTGTCTAGAAAGATAAGAATAAATAGATATAAAGAAAAAGAGAGGAAAGAAACCAAGGGAAGGAGAGGGGGAAAAGAACAGAAAAGAAAGAAATGCAAGGTGTCCAGATTAGAAAGTAGAAACTTAACACTTTTTATATGCAGAAAATAAGTTATATAGAAAAGCTTAAGGTATGCATTCACCTACGAGTAAGGAGTTCGGCAAGTTTACAGGGTACCAGAGTATTATACAAAAATTAATCGTATTTCAATATACTAGCAGCAGCAATGAAATTTAAAAAAACAATAGCATCAAAAAGAATAAAGGTATTTTTGTAGAAATTGACAGGCTGATCCTAATTTTCATTTTATATGAAAATGCAAAGGACCTAGAATGGTGGAAATGATTTTGAAAAGGAAAACAAAGGTAGATGGCTTACTATAAAAACTATAGTAAGAAAGAGAGTATAGTACTGGCATGTAAATCAATGGAATGAAATTGTAAGTTCAGAAAATTAACCTTCATGTTTTTCTTCAATTGATTTTGCCAGAGGTACCAAAACAATTTGATGGGGGAAAGAATAAGGGTTTTTGTATTATTTTTGCTTTTAAATAAATAGTGTTAGGACAATTGGTGCTAGGACTATATGAAATAATAATAAATATCCATGATCCTAGACCTCTAGGGAAAAAATAACTTTATGTCCTGACCTCATACCCACACAAAGATTAACTCAAAATGGATCACGAACCTAAATGTAAGAGCTAAAACTATAAAAGTTCTATAAAAAACTTCATGGGGCACCTGGGTGGCTTAGTTGGTTAAGCATCCGACTTTCGCTTAGGTCGTGATCTCACGGTTCGTGGGTTCGAGCCCCGCGTCGGGCTCTGTGCTGACTGCCAGCTCGGAGCCTGGAGCCTATTTCAGAGTCTGTATCTCCCTCTCTCTCTGACCCTCCCCTGCTCACACTGTCTCTCTGTCTCTCTCTCTCCTAGAAATAAATAAAAATATTTTTAAAAATACTTAAAAGAAAATCTTCATGACCTGAGTTGACAGGGTTCTTAGATAAGGCAGCAATGTGCGATATGGAAAATAAAAACTTGATAATTTGGATTTCAGTAAAATTAAAAATTATTATACTTCCAAATATACCATTAAAGAAATGAAAAGAATGGGAGAAAATATTTGCGAGATTTATTATTTGCAAATATATATCTGATAAAGGATTTTTGTCCTCAGAATATATAAAGTTCTTCAATCCAATAACAAAAAGACAAACAACCCAATTAAAAATTTGTTTGAATAAATATTTCATCAAAGAAGATATAAGAATATGAAAAAAATATTCATTATCATCAATCCTTAAAAAAAGTATATTAAAACCATAGAGAGATACTGCTTTACACTAACTTAGAGTGGATACAATAAAAATAGACATGCAATAACAAGTGTTAGTGAAGATGCTGAGAAATTGGAACCCTTATACATTGCTGGTTGGAATTTAAAATGATACAGCCACTTTAGGAAATGGCTTAACCATTCTTAACAGTTAAAATAAAGTTACCTTTATGACCCAGAAATTTCACTTCTAGATATCTACTCAGGAGAAATGAAAACATATGTCCACACACAGACTTGTATATATGTCAACATTCAGAGCAGAATTATTCATAATACTCAAAAACTAAAAAACAGTCTGCATGTTCATCTACTGATGAATGGATAAACAAAACTTAGTATATCTGCACAATGGAATATTATTTGTTAATAAACAGGCTACTTCTACATACCACAACATAGATGATTCTGAAAAACAGCATGATAAGCCACATGCATGACACCACATGTTGTATGATCACACTGAATATGAAATGTCCAGAAAAGGTAAATATATACAGACAGAAAGCTGATTAGTTATTGTCTGGGGCTCAGGGTAAGAGTGGTTGACTAACTAAGGACCTGAAGGGTCTTTCTTAGATGACAAAAATGTTGTAAAACTGGACTGTGGTGATGATCACTCTAAATTTATTTAAAATCCTTAAGTTGTACGCTTAAAAGGGTGAATGTTCTGTTATGTAAATTACACCTCAATAGACTGTTAAAAATGAAATTATGCTAATTAAAACTAAGAAAAGAGAAACCTGGCAGACACCCCCTTAACCAAATGACCAAGATTAACATCCCCAGTGGTAAATCCTATGGATATCATGGATCCCCTGATAGAATGTTACAAGAAGAGCTCTTCATTCATTTGTATTCTTTTCTAAAACTATATTCCCAACCTGATCATGGAAAACATCAGACAAATCCAAATTGAGGAATATCTGACCACCACTCTTCTAAAGTATCATGGTCATAAAAAAAATAAATAAATAAAAACAAGAAAAAACTGAGAAGCTGTCACAGATTAGAAAAGATTAGGAGAAAAGGCAACTAAATGCAATGTGGTGTCCAGAATTAGACCCTTGGCACAGAATAAAGATATTAGTGAAAAAAGCAGGTAACATCTGAATAAAGTATATAGTTAATAGTATTGTACCAATGTTAATTTCTTCCTTTGACAAATTTACCATAGTTACATAAGATGTTAATGTTAGGTAGTAAAGAAAATATAGGAATTCTCTGTAGTATCTTTGCAACTTTTCCATAAGCATGACATGACACTGTTCCAAAATAAAAAGTTAAAATTGAAAAAACAAAAAAAAGAGGAATGAGGATTTATCAGTTCAAGGAGAGTTATGACTTAAATATTATGTGTAGATTTGTTTAGATCCTAATTCAAACTAACCAACCATGAAAATAAAGAACAAAAAGCATTAAAATTCAATCACTTGACCTAAGATATGTAATAAATTAACTAATCACTATTATTTTTGACATAGGATGAGGATATTTGTTATGATTTTCAGAAGCCATTATTGTTTAGTAATACCTACTAACATATTTGTGGATAAAATGATATGGTATCTGGAACTGTCATTAAAATGAGCTGATAGAAGAAAAAGTGGGTGAGTATAGATAAAAAAAGATGGACCGTGGGTGATGAGTAAGTACATGGTAGCTCATTTTACTAAGCTCTCTACTCTTGCATGCGCTTGAGATTTTCCATAATAAAAATTTTTTAAGTGAAAAGAAAAAAAAAAGACTAAGAGAAATAATTAAAATATTATAATTTTCCTCTACACTGACCACAGACAGGGCTTGTCTCCTAAAAATCATCTGAGCAGTATCAGAATGGATAAATCATAGAGTGGTGAGTGAACTCTCAAAAACAATCTGAGCAAGATACGATCGATGCTGAATTGGGAGAACATTAAGAGAAATGCCTGAAATAGCATAGACCTCCTAAACTGGAGTGCTTTGTTGTTCTTTTCTTGAAGTTTTGTGACCTGGTGATGCCTGAAACTTCTATGCATGTGAAGATTTTTTTAAAAAGTAGAGTGTGGTCAGAAGCAGCCCTTTGTTACTAGTCAGTGTTAAGATCTTTAGTTCCTCATCCCCCTTCAGTTTTCTTTATTGTCTGGGGCTTTGTTTTTTGGACTTGTGAGTTATACGATAGGTTACTGTAATATAATGCATTTGCTACTTCTCTGGAAAGCCATTCAGAATCTCTAACTAGTGCAGAATGCAACTCTTTTGCTAAAGGGTCTCTGCCAAGAGAAGCATTCTTCCGGGCTTTGTAATTTGCATTGATTACTGACTGAGCTGTTTCCCAGTGCATCATTGGGTGTTGACTGTAATCTATAAAGCCTTACATAGTTTTGTCCTGATTAAAGAAGTCTAACACTGGTGGTCAATTTTAATAATGACCGAGATCGATCTTGGTGACTTAAAAAAACCTTAACAGATTTTAGATCCTGAAATGTCAAGAGCAGGTTATTCTTATTGTTCACACATACTCTGGAAATCTACCATTTTAAAGGTGGGTATAGTGTACAGTACTGAACTTGAAAAAAAACCCAGGAAGCTGTAAAGTAGATAGTAGTGCCAAAAATGTTCTAGCCCTGACTTTTGGTCCTTAATCTAATCCGACATGCCTTCAGAATATTTCACTTCCTTGATGACCATTTTCCCAGTTTCTATCCAATACTTAACCCCACTACATAGTGACAGAGTTAATGATTATCTCATGAGGCAGATATGAATAGGAACAGTATTCATATCAAAGACAACTGGTCCCACTTCCAGGTCCATCTTTGGGCCAAGATATGTAGTCGCCAACAGTGAGTTGGCGACTGTATTTTTTGAGTCCTGGCGCAAAGTAAGATCCATCTGTTTTGCCCAGCCGTTTGCCTGAGTACCACAAAATGGTCCTGTTATTAGTTTTATTTGTGGTCCTATTTGAGGTTAGGGGATAATATAAATAAACTTTAGTCTTCCTTGTGATGAATGTAGCATGGGAATTAAAAGTGGTGGTGTTGGTAGTGGTAAGTGATGTTGCGTCTCTATTTTCTCAATTGCTCTGTTTTCTTTGGATTGGGAAGCAGACATTTAAGAATGAGTTTGTCATCTGGAAGGATAGTTGTGACCAAGTTTCCCTCAACAGGATACAAGATGTTATTTTTGAGCTTAATTACCCTCACCGAGGGGGAAAAAAAGAGAGGGGGAAAAATAAGGAAGAAAGTGAAAGTAAGGAAGAAACATGCAGAAACAGAAGTGAAGAGAAAGGTCAAAGAGGAGGAATACATGAGGAAGGAGGAGAATGTAACATAGCAGACCCCGTGTTCATAGAAATCACTTTCTTATTTTGAGCTGATAGTTCAGTTGACTCAACATCTGGTGAATTGAGGAAAAGGAAATCTGACTGATTAAATTGAACTGCTGTTTGTCAGTTAAATAGTTTATACATAAATATACAGCCTAGTTTCCATCACATTTTCTTGTATGAACTAGTGAATCAGGTTTTCACTAACCTTGTTTAAGCGGTGAGTAGAACAATACCAGTCAGTAATTCAGGTTTATATAGAGGTGGGCAGTTTCTATATTTCTGAATCATTTATCGAGGATTATTGTTATTCCATATAATTCTGAGCATGAGTTATTTTTGTCAGTTTCTTTTATGAATGTTTTGTTGCCTTATAAGGAAATATGTGCACTCCCCTTCTCTCATTCAGTTGTCCCTGGTGACGCCTCCATAATTTCTGTCTTTACACTGGTGCGTTTTTAGTCTAATTCAGGCATGTGAGAAGCAGGGGAAAAGTTTAGTTAGTCAATGTCAGTGATTTTTTTTCTGATCCATTCATGGATGGATTTCGTGAATCTGAACCAGTTTGCATTTAAAATCTATATATATCAAGTAGACACAATACCTAAAATATTCCTCCATATACTTCAAGGGAAAAGGAAAATAGAATTCACGAGTCGGAACTAGATGCAATTTCTAATAATAGATGCAATTTCAGGGTGATTTATGATCACGCTATCATATGTGGAGATACTAAAATATTACCTTGCACTAATGTGAGAGTGGACATAAACATATAACATTTAGTACTACAAATATGCAAAAAATTTACTGCTGTGCTGTGAAGTAAGCTGAAGATAATTGTATTATCTTCATTTTACACTAAGAAAGCTATATTTTTCTAAATCCTGTAGTGTCAGTTATCTAAAGCTAAAAATAGGGATGACTTAATCTAGTCTGTGTCTTTTTTTTTTTTTTAACTGTTATCTTATTTAGAGATGGTGTCGAATGAAGAAAGAAAGGATTGAAAAAAAATAGTGTGACATTCTAAGCCCAAACATTTATGACGTAGTTGGAGATTTTAATTCCTGGACTCTTAACTGAAAGATTGAAAATACACGTTAAGAAATGCAGTTCAGTTATTTAAACCAAGAAGTCTGGTTCAAATCCTGAGTCTTCAAGACCCTTGTTGCTTCCCACAGCAGTGGCTGTGTGTGATGAGATATATGTATAGATGATGTGGTATACAGCATGCCAAGCCCACAAGACACTGCAGTGGGCATTTTGTATTGCTAAATATGTTCATTTACCTCTACTTCACCATCTGCCCCACCACCAGTTCAGTCCCTTGAAAGTAGTAGATCTAACATTTTTTTTTTTCCAATTCTATGTGAAGTCCTAATTTCCCTTAAATATGTGTATTCAGATAATAGATTTTCTTCTTTATTCTCTAAAATTAACATTTTATGTAATCTTTAGGCTGTGTAATTGTTGTTTAGGAGTATTTTTTTTTAAATCAGATAGAATTTAGCTAAAATTCAGAGGCTCTGAGCTTCTAGTCATATCATTATAAAGTCCTAAACAGGGAGGCATATTTTGTTTTTCAGAATTGCTTTTTTTTTTCCTCTTTAGATCCTTTTCTTTTCATTAAAAAACTACTCTGGAAAGAGGGTTTTTTTTTTTTCCTTAACAGAAAAAAAAAGCCACGCTTGACTGATAATGCATTGCTTTGGATGGTGAAACATTATGAAAGTTTAATTTTTAATTAAATCTGAAATACCAATTATAACTGAAAGAGATTTTAACCTGTTTCTTTTCAGACTGCCTGAAGTTACATTTAGAGACTAAAATCACTGCACCTTAAAAACAAAAGATTGAGCTGCACTGCATTCCTGTAAGTGAAAGCTTCCTGTACCTTCTTTCTCTGTGATTTTGTGACCAACCCAAGAAAAGACAAAAACATTGGTAACATAGTAACCAAGCATGAGTAAAAATTTGAATATCCCTGAAGAAATATATGTTTAAATGATTTCCTTCTATAAAAAAAGGAAATTTGCTGGGCACAATATTCAGTATGTCTTTTTTATTCAACCTAAATTGTGAATCCTTTTTTTTTTCTTTTTTTTCTTTGCCTGGTTTGAATTGCATTAGGGAGGGTGTCACCCACTGTGCATCCACACAGTGACATACACCCTGACAGGAAGGATTCTCACATTTTTATTTAAGTCTCATTGAAAGTAATAGATTTCTTATGGAATCAGAGTAGATTCCTTTTTCCTTTGTGATGTCATTAGAAATTTTTAGCCTTTGTGTCAATGGAAATGGAGAGAAAAAAAGTTCATGATGACATCACAAGATTCTGTTGCCTTGAGGACTTTGGGCAAAACTAAGTAAAATGCATAATTCCCTTGTGTGCGTGTGTTCCCCATTCTGCTATGAAGCAGTCAAAATAGCACATCTTATGTCTTCCCGTGAGCTACAAGGCTGTCTCTCAGAGCCCCATTGTTCCATAAATGCATGTCAGAGTCTACCACAGTCTGGTCTACCCTTATTTAGCTGCTGTTTTGTCAATGTACTTGGAAGAACAATTAACACTTGGGATTTCAATGTCTGAATAACAGGCAGTGAATAGAACCCGAGCATATAAAAGATTCAGACGCCCAGAAAACAGAAGCTTATAGTTGGTGGGGGAAAAAGCAAAGCATTTTAATGCTGCACTCAAAGGTTGTGCAATACTACAAGAAAAGTCAATCTTTTTTTTTTTTAATTTTAGATGAAAATGTACATTTTGGTAATGAAATCCAGAAGGTTATGATGTCTTCCTAAGTTTTGCAGTTAATGTGTTGCAAGGTCTTTCCTTAGAGAGTCTCAAAACACTTCAATAGCATTCATCTCCTTGAGTCATTGTTGGAATGCCGGATGCGGGGTTCACTGCACTGTGGTTTTCAGAGTGCCATCGTGTCTGTCCAACAGTGGACAGACTGAAGCACTAAAGGTGATTCAGTTTCTTCCATTTTCACTTTGGTTCACTGCACCCTTTCATTATTGGCTATAGTTCTTAGGTGTTGACTATAGAGTGTCCAGAAGTTGTTGAAATATTTCTACCTATGGTCTGAATTTCTGCTATGTCCATTTTTTAGTGGGAAGAGAGAGATGATGCATGGACAGGGCAAGATCATCTCACAATCAGGGCATCTGATGAATGGAAAGGGGGCTTGGATGGACAGCTTATGCATGTTGCCCACTGAGCACAGTGCTTGGCTGGTATGAGTGATAAATGATGCTTATTATTATTTTTGTCATAACTACAACAGTTCAAAGCCATAGACAGGAAGGTCTCCAAAAGTAGGATGTGTTTCTTACTCATTTTTGTAATCTCCAGTGCTTGGCATAATAATAGTAATCAAGAAGTAGCTACTGTTATTAATACAATTACAAAATTTATTAGTAGTCAGAACTTTAGGATGCATTCTTTGAGAGGGTATTATTCAGGGGAAAGAGGTTGAAGAAAGTTTTTGACAGGAAGACAGTTTTAAAAGAATTTGTCAAAGGCAAATGAGCTGTTCATCATATCACATCAGGCATCGGTCTCTCAGTCTTTCTCCTCATTGATTTTACACTTCTCTCTCTCTCATCACCAAGATGAAGGGCCCATTCATACTATATCCTTTTTTCTGTGAAATGGTTTCCAGGAATTTTCCATTTAGGTTGTGTGTCTCACATTCCATACAGCGGAGTTGTCTCCAAAGATAAATCTACCTGACTCCAGGATAGACTCTTCACCTATGGGTCTAATTGCCATGCAGTGAATTGTGCTTCAAGGAAATGGGCACACGGTATGATAGGTATGGTGTTAACAGGCCACAGGTTAGGGAAATTGCCATTAGAAACTTCAACTCTCAGTGCATAAACAGCCAGGACAAGTTCCTCAGCACTAACAAGACCACAGTATTTTTTAGAATTCAGAATCATTTGACCCCCTTCTAAATTTAGCTTCCTGAGTTTGTTTGTTTATTTGTGTGTCTTCTTTGCATAAAGTTCTTTGCTCTCCCCCACCAACTTTAATTTATTTCCAAAAGGGGTCCCTTTATTTTTATTAAATCAGCTACTGGTGATGCAAATTAAGGCTTTCATAAAACGTGGCCTCTAAGGCAAAACTAAAATGATAAAATTTAGGCTTAGTGAATTGTACTGTTATTGTGTTGAATAGCATTTAAAGACATCAAAGAACTTTATAAACACATTTCACATTTTTTAAGATTAATAATTGAGGTGAAAGGGATTTAAAGGTAGAGCTTCATCAGACATTACAGGTTGAAAGTCTGTTAAGTAGAAGTTCAATAGTCTCATTTTGAAATAAGTAAATTGAGGCCCAGGGTAGGGCATGCAAATTACCCAAACCATAATGACCGCCAATGCAGATCATCCTTTAGACATCTAGGCCTGAGAGTAAACTTGAATTGAGACTCTGGGGCTTTGATCTTTCCTCTGTACTCAGGGCCTGAGCAGTGTTTCCTGAGGAACAAATTGCCTAGGCTTCATTTTATGAGACCCATTGAACTGTTAGTCCCCTCCACTGACCAGCCCAAAATTAGTATATAAGGGGTATTCTGAAAACATTCATTGTTATCAAAAAGAGGGTTTTTTTTTCCATTTTTAAAATATATTTTAATATCATGCCTCTGGTTGTGCAGTGAATCACATGGAAGCAAATTTATTTGGTTGACTTCATATTCTTTATGATGATTTACAAATTGGACAGAAGACCGTTAGAAACTTCAGTAGTTTAATTGCGCTGATAGGCATGATAAAACCAGTAATCTGAAAAGAGCCATTGTGATATGGAATTCAGACTTCCCAAGAGTGTGCATCACGCATGGTGTCAGAATGTCACTGTTGCCAGGGGTCATTTCTGTCAGAGAAAAGTTTTTCAGGGTCTGAAAAAAAATGAAAAAAACTTTAATAATTTAAAATGAATTACTTGCCTTAGTAATTTATTTCAGGTTGCCTTTATTGGATTCTGTCATTTAGCAATCCAAAGAGACCAGTGTAGGAACTTTTCTATTATTTTACCCAGAGCTAAGTCCTAGATATATCTTACTTTCTTCCTCAGATTTATTTTATACCTTCCAAACCTTCCCATCCCCACTGTGAAGAAGCTCAGGTTTCTATGGACAAAATATTAGTGGCTTATGTCTTTGTGCTCTGAATGAGGAGATGGTGTTCTGCCTTAAAAAAATCAGTGGAAGCTTTGGCATTTAGAGAAGGAAGAATTGAAGCATTCATGAGGATCCCTTGACAGGGCCTTGGATATAAGTGCCCAACAAGTTCTCTCCTCAGACAGCTTCTCTCTTTTCTCTATAATAATAAATTAAAATTTATTCTATGCCTCTTATGAACAAGTCATTTTACCAAGGTAAATAACATATAGTTCCTGTCATCAAGGAGTGCATAGTCTGGGCAATAGATACATCTCTCTCCTTCTCTTTCTTTCTTTTTTTTTAATAGTTTATTGTCAAGTTGGTTTCCATATAGCACCCAGTGCTCATCCCCACAACATCTTTCTTAAAGACAGAATGTTATACAGATACAGGAGAGTAAATAAACAGTTATCATTTCTTTTGGACCATCAAGAAATTGTAGGATATTAACAAGTAGCCCAAGTAGAGGAAGTGACAAAAATGCAGGTTGAGGGAACAGTGTATAGTAATGGTGAGATCTGAGTATAGGATGCTGGTTGGAACCAGTGTTTTCCAAAGTGTGGGTTGCAAGTCATTCATATGTCATGAAATCAGTTTAGAAGATCACAGTCAATATGCTTTTAATGAAATAGTGTCACAGGGAAAAATTTATAAGAAGTGTATTACGAATTTTTAAGATAATGGATTGTAAAATAAATATATTTCTTACTGGGAATCATGCCACCAAAATATGAAAGCATATCTTAAAAAGATAGGTCCTTTTAAATACTTAAATCCTGTAATCCTAACTAAAGAATAATATCATTTTCCCCCCTCTGTATGTATGAGAAAGTGGAGGGATTAAACAATTTGTCCCAGGTCATATAGCAGGTAATGTAAAGGACAGAATGTGAATATATCTGTCAAACCCCACATTCATAGTCTTCCCATAATTTGACACTGCTTTTCAGGGTTGCATGACTTCAGTCATTTCACTACTGATAACTCACATTTATATCTCTAGTCCTGATATCTCTCCCAAATTCCAGTCTGTATTTCCAGTGTCCTTATATAATTCTCAGAGTCAGTATATCAAAATTGAATTTATCCTCCTACTTAAAAATCATCCTCCTTTTGACTGTGTTATTTTTTTTAATCTCAACTGTCCAGGTCATCTTGACTCAAAATCTATCATTCTTGCTTTCCTCCTTCCCCCGGGTGTCCAGTAAGTGGCCAAGTCTTACTAATTCTCCTTTCTTGGTACCTCTGTCTTAGGCTTTCATTTTCTCTTGACTGCAGTGATCTCCTAATTGAGAGAGACAATAGAAGGGAGACCAGCTCATCCTAAACACTGCTGCCTCATTAGGTTTTCTGAAGCAGGAGCTGTAAGATTATGTCACCGGTGTTCACACACAACTTTAGTAATTCTAGATTAATTACCAAACAACTTCTAACCAATATTCATGACCATCTAAAATCTAATTCTAACCTCATTTCTGACTTAATCTTGTGGTTTAATATACCACACACTCGGGCCAAATTTCCTCACTGTCCCCCCCCCCCCCCTTTTATTAATATTGTTCCTGCCATCTGGAATGGCCATTATTCTGTTTTTCCATGTGCAAATCTAACCCATCCTTCCGGGTCTATTTTAAATACTATTAATTCCATGAAACCTTCCCTCCTTGACCTAGCCAGAAATAATCCACTCTCCCCTGCTTACCAAACTCACTTAGCACTGTAGTGGCCCTGCTGACAATTTAATTTTGGACTTCTAGCATTCAAAATTGTGAAAGAATATATTTCTGTTAAGTCAACAGGTTTTTGGTAATGTGTTACAGTAGCCTAAGAAACTTATGTAGCATTTACCTACACTCTGTTTGACATATGAATTACTTTCTATATTTTTAACAATACTTATGCACGTACATTATCCCTTTATTGGAAAATAAATTCTTTGGGAATGGAGTCCATATTTAATTAACGTTTCTAAACTCTACAGAATCTACCACAATAGAATCATTAATTCATTACCCAACCATGCTTAATCCTGGGAATATAGAAATGATCCCTTAGGCTCTCATGGAACTTATAGTCTCCTAAGGGAATCAGACATTAAAATAAACAAATAATTACAAAATTACAAATTTTAGTTCATGAGAAGAGGTGATAAGTATGTAAAATAATAATGCATGGAGAAAATCTGCTATACTATACATTGACTGCTTAAAAAGGAATTCTCATAGAAGGTGTCATTTAAGTTGATAGTTGAAGCACAGGAAAAATCAGGCAGGTGAAGAATTTGGGGTGGGGATTGAAACATGGAAGGAAGAGAATGCTCCAGACAGAAACAGCATGGACAATGCCCTCAACCAAAGACAAACTTTGTGTGTATTCAAGGAAATGAATGGATTCCAGAGTGGCTAGAAAAAAGTAAACAAAGGAGAAGAATAATTAGAAATGAAGTCAAAAGAGTAGCCAGGATGAGGAATTTGGATTTTATTTTGAATACACTGGGAAAACACATCATAGATGTATGTATAAAATAAATTAATAAATGAAATACATAATAAATATATAAATTGAATAGAATAAGATGAAAATGATTCAAAAGCAAATAGTATGTACAAGCTCATAGCATCTATACATTTATTTCAAATCCTTGCCAAGGTTCACTTCTAAGTTTGAGGAGGGTTTGGATTTCTGAAACTAAAGTCTAATAGTTCACAACTTATTTCCCATCTGCATAATCAAAGTTGATTTCTGACAACCTTCTAAGATAAGGTCAAGTTAATTTTATTTCAATTTTAGTTAATAATTGTTAAGATTCTGTTGTTGGTTAATGAATCTCTTATTTTTGTTTATTTTTAAGTGCTCATTGCATAATGTAGGAATGAGTACCAAAAATGTGTTTTACTCCTAAGATGTATTTTTAACTGTTAAACCTGAATCTTATTTTTAATTTTGGTATATTTTATCATGTGCAATGACCAGGAGACTGGAGGCATAGAAAGCCTTGGAATGAATCATCATTTATTACTGAATTTCTGGATTAAAATAAATCCAGATATTTTATTTTATTTTATTTTATTTTATTATTTTATTTTATTTTGCTTTAATGTTTGTTTATTTTTGAGAGAGAGAGACAGAGCATGAATGGGGGAAAGGCAGAGAGAGAGAGGGGGGTTGGGGATGGGGAAACACAGAATCTGAAGAAGGCTCCAGGCTCTGAGCTGTCAGCACAGAGCTGATGCAGGGCTCAAATCTGTGAACCACGAGAGATCATGACCTGAGCCAAAGTTGGATGCTTAACCTACTGAGCCACCCAGGTACCCCGAAATCCAGATTATATCAAAGTATGATATATTCATATCATAGAGTACCACTAAGTCAGAATGGAGATATTGGTTTGTTTGAAAAGTGATAGAAATTATCCCCTTTTGAAGAGGAAAGAATGAAAGAAAGAGACAGAGAGAGAAAGAGAGAAAGAAAGAAGAAAGGAGAGGGAGGTAGGGAGAGAGGGTAGAAGGAAAGAAGAAGAGAAATACAGCAGAGGGAATGTGAAAATTAAACCATAGAGAAATAGGTTAAGCTCTAAAGATATGAGGATTTATCTGCTATAATTCAATAAAAAGACACTAGAATCATAAAATATTATAGCGACAGGGAACCTTAGGAATTATTTATTCCAGCCTCCTCATTTTACAAATGAACAAAATTCAGGCCTAGAATTCCTATCTAAGACATACAGTTAAATAGTTAATGGCAAGGCTGGAACTGTAACCTTAATTCTTAGGAGCTAGAGTAACACAGCTAAACCAGCTACTAGGTGATCAGCCCCCTACCATAACCCTTTCAAGGTCTTGGGTGGAAAAAGGAATATTAAGTACAGGAGATGAGTCTATAGACAAGCTTTAATTAATAAAAATCTGAACAATATGTATTACTCACAGTCTGTTTACTTAATGTACCAGATGCTTTATAAAAGTCGTCTTTAATCCTTGCTACCATACTCAGCAACCACCCTGCAAAGTAGGAATCATTTCCATTTTATAATGAGAATACTGAGCTCCGGAAAGATTAAGTAACATCCAAGATTGCAAAGCCAGTAAGTGAGTTTGTATTGATGCCAGGCCGAACTGATTCAAACTCTGTACTATCTCCTGCTTGGTGTTTTTATCTATTGCATTTTGTTATCGCCTTAGCTCATGTGGCCACATAGGTCATTAGTTCTCTAATAGTCCAAACTTTGAAAAAAGGAAGGAAAGAAAGTTGCATTTAACGGGTGCCGTCTCTGCTTAAAGCTCTTCACATTCAATTCCCTCAACAGTACCTCAAGATCAATGTTATAATCTTTAGTTTAAAGTTTAGGAGACTAAGGTTCAGTGAGATGAAATTGCCCCACACATCTTAGTAGAAGCTTCATCCAGGATTCAAACACAGCTGTCTAATCCCAGGTATTCTTTCCATTGTTCCACCAACCTTCTGAATGCTAGTTAGTTTTCTATGGTCCTCGAACGTCAGATCTTTATCTGGCAAAGTAGAATTGTAATGAATGCTCTCATAGACTTCCCAAGAAGGAAGAAAGTGTGTTGGAAGGGTGCTTTTATAATTAAGTTATATCACCTTGTCTGGAAATAAAAGCAATGCCCTCTGCATGTTTCCTTTGACACATGAGGAGCTGGGAAGATGGGTCAAATCTATGACATTAGTCTTTCATCTCCACATTGCCTTGACTCACTGTACATCTGTGCCCAAGACCGCAACCATATCATAGACAATGGTACTACTAAGCTATACCATACTTTAACACACCTTTGAATAGTAAAAGAAGTAAAATTATTATGTGTATGAGGCCAATAAGAAGGAAGAAGTTTTATATTTTCCTTCTCAAGGTTAACTTATTTGAAGTCTTATAAGGCTGATCAGAGATATAGGTCAATGAAAGAGCTCATTGTTACTTCTTCTAAAAAAAGTGCAAAACTGAAAATCCAAACATACTTATGAATTGTTAGATTGTTTTCTAATGACCAGTGAGAACTACATTAGAACTGAACTTCTTGGTACAAGTAGGAGAGACAGAGACAGAAAGAGGGAATGAGGAAGGGGAAGAAGAGGAGGAGATTTGAAACACTTGTTAATGGCCACTCCTACTCACATACCACACTACATTTCTTTCTATGTGTCAACTTTAGCAGCACTGCATGTGTACACCTTCATTTCTGAGAAGGTCATTTTCTATTATCAGTACACTTGAACAATTCTTCTAAAACTAGTTGTCACTGTAGAATGGCTCCAATACACGTAACAAGTTCATGGTAATTAGAAGTGATGCCTAAATCTTAGGGTTCGACTGCCGTTACTTGGTCCTCTCTGTTTCTTGAGTTTGACTTCCAAGTCTTTCTGTGTGAAAGGATCCGTTCAAGTCTACTACTCAGTGAAAACTGTGTTTCCTACTTTGCAGAAGGGACTTTGTTCTTTGGTTCATCCTTGCACTTTGCAAAATGTTGCTATTAGCCCTAAATCAGAAAGTGCATTAATACATCTTTTGAACTGCTAAGTCTTTTCAGGAGAAAAAAAAAAAGTATTTTCAACAATCTTATAATATTTTGTTAAAACTCCAATTCTGGGGGTTCCTGAGTGGCTCAGTTGGTTGAGTGTCTGACTTTAGCTCAGGTCATTATCTCGCATTTCATGAGTGAATTCAAGCCCAACATTGGGTCACTGCCGTCAGCACCCAAGCTGTCCATGCAGAGCTCACTTGAGGTCCTCTGTCTCCCTCTCTCCTCCCCCACCTCCTCTCCCTCTCAAAAATAAATAAACATTTAAAAAAATCCAATTCTGGTTCAGTGTTTTGTTCTCAAAGAAACTTTGAATGAAGAAAAGCTTTTGTAACTGGGAGGAAGCTTATCTAATCTCTTCAAGACTGGTGAGAAGCAATCAGGAGACTTGTGACTCTGAAACAGTAAATTTCCAAGTAATTAGGCACAAGTTTCTGAAGAACAATAAAGAGTTTTACACATCAGGTGCAGTACGTTGGCTTTAAATGCACCCCTTCATGTATCCCAAATGGCAATGTGAAAGCACCATTCTTTGTCATCTGGAAAAGGGAAGAGGCCATGCTAAACTGACATTCTTTCAGGAGGTCATGAAAAATTTAATATAGAATGAACTCAATGTTCTGGGTAGTATCAGATTTTCTGAGTTATAAACGTCCTATGATAAAGTGTCCTCAAAGATACAGTAAAATAAGTTTGCTCATGTTGACAATTTCTGAGTACTCAAAGATGAAAATTTTTGACATTTACTTGTTTGCAGTTTTGCACTAAATTTGATCATATGAATTTTGCTATAATTTTACTGAACTGTTCTTTGCTTAACTTACTTGAATATTGTAGGACTTTATTTAATAGACAGTAATCAATATATGTCTAACATTGTTATCACTGCCACTGCTATTACTATCAGAGTTCTGTTATCTGGACTAGGGCTGGCAGGAACAGCTGTGAACTTGGGTTACACATTTAGGGCTTTGTCTTATCTTCTTGCAGCACTGGACAGTGGGAGGGGCCCACTAGATTGGCTACTCTGTAAATTAACTTAGACTCATCTCACCTAGAAAATTTGTCAGCAAAGCTTTATTAATAAGCCTTTTAATTAGACAAATATTTTGCATGAAAAACTCTTGTTTTTTATTTAGTACTGACTCTTCTCATGCTTCATGAGACTTTCTGTTTGATTACATCATAATATCCACAGTATCATTGTAGTTACCACAAGGGAGGCAGTAGGTGTAATGGAAAGGAAAGAGCATGAGGCTGACTATCTAGAGACTTGATTCAGGCATTGTCAAATATTTTTGTCTTAAGATCATTTTCCTTATCTATAGGGCACACTTTTCTCAATCTTGCAGACATTATACAAACAAGTCAAATATACATATGAGGTATTTAGAGTTCTTCGGAATAAAGATAGTTCATAAATATTAAGTATTACTATTACAGTAAAAGTATTAGTAGAAGTATAAGTCACTTTAAGGTCTCAGGAGTAAGTTGCTTTATCTGAGGTCTTACTGTTTAGAAAATTTGGTTTTTTTGAGTTGCCATATAGGGAAGTACTCTGTTGCTGCTATGCACTGTTCCTACATTGGAAGCAATGACTAAGAATGAATTGCCAGTAATATTTTACTCCTTTTAAAGATTTATTTTATAAGCATTCTTTACTATAAATTCTCTGAGGAGTTCTTCTTAAATTAAAAAAATTAACGGTTTTATCCCATATTAGACAGTGAATTTCCTGAGGTAAAGAACCATGAGTAATTCACTAGTTTTCTCAGTTTCTAGAACAGGTACCAGATAGGTGTTCAGGGTTGAGTATCCTGTGTAAAATTTTTTTTAATTTTAATAAAATTTGTTTTTAAAAAGGTTATTAAATTTATTAATATAACCATATAGATACAATATGATGTGGACAGATGATATTGAAAATTATACAGTCATTAGAATGAATTTGGGATGCCTGGGTGGCTCTATCAGTTAAGCATCTGACTTCTGCTCGGGTCAAGATCTCACGATTGGTGGGTTTTAAGCTCCTCATTGGGCTCTGTGCGGACAGCTCAGAGCCTGGAGCCTGCTTACGATTCTGTGTCTACATTCTCTCTGCACCTCCCCTACTTGCACTCTGTCTCTCAAAAATAAATAAATATATATAGCATATACGTAAATATATGTAAATATTTATATATTTATATGTATGTATATATAAAGAAAAAGAATAAATTCTATCTACTGCTATTGACCTGGGAGGATGACCATATTTATTAAGTGAAAAGAGCAAATTTTCAGAATAATGAATATATGAATAAATTTAACGAATAAATGTTGTGCATGTTGTATGACCAAATTCTTCACAATGGTCATCTCACAGGGTTGAGAATCAAAAAAGACTGATGGAAGATTATTAACTTTTTCCTTAACCATTTTTATTGTTTCCCTAGTTATAATGCATACTATGAAAATAACTTTGAAAATGAATATGTAAAATTATTTTTTAAATTACCACCTTTTATTTCTTGGAAAAGCAGCCTGAGAAAAATAATCACCATACAGAACTTTCAACTTCACTGTAGTGCCTCAACCTCTGTAAGACGGAATAAAGTACATATTCTAAATAGTTTCGTTTACTCAACAGATGTTTCCTGAGCTTCATGATGGTACTAGTTCTTGTTAACAAGTGTGATGTATGTGCCCGTGTGTAAAGCTGAACTCTTTCATGATGCAGGTTCATACATGAATCATATACAAAGAATTAATAATTGAACAAACAAAAGTTGTTCAAAGTAATCTGAGTCTTTAGTATGAATATATAACCTATAAATGCACCAAAAAACTTTTTGGGGTATTTATTTATTTATTTATTTATTTATTTAGTTCATCTCTCTCATCCACAATACATCTCCCACAATAGCTGGCCCAGTGTTCCTGCCACCTTTCGCTCACAGTCCTTTTCAAGGGCTCTCACTAACCCTCCATGGGCCCAGATCAATTAACTTTTCTGCTCACTTCTCAACTCCTTGCTAGGTCTGTCTTTTTCTTCCGTTTCTGGTGTAAATCTCACTAGACTTTCAGACTTCTTTAACTCACTGAGGGGGACAAAAAAATAAAAAGAGGGAAAAGAAAAACACCTCTGCAAGATAAGGTTTCAGGACTATATTCCCAACAGAAAATTCACAGGAATTTTAAGTAATCAGAGGGGCAGACCCAGAAGGGTTAGGTTAAAGACAGGCACCAAAGGCCTCCCCCTTTAGAATGTACTTAAATAGACCTGAGCCTCTGCATTGGGCAGAATATCTGAATTGGAACCAGGCAAGAGAGGACTGTGCAGTCCGAGATACTATATTTCACAGAGTCAGTACATTCTACATCCCATCAGAGTAGTCCTGACAATGACTGACCTTTAAGGATAGAGGACAGAGACACCATGAGCTAAATTTAAAACACAGGAAAGTTGTAATATGATAACCACAACTAATGATAAACAGGCATATTTTACTTCATGTTATAGCCAATTATGATAGAAGCTTTACAAAAAAGGAAGAAGAGAGGGGGAGGATTGGAGAGAGAAAGAAAGAGGAATGAACGGAGGAAAAAAAAGAGGCAGAGAGAATCCTTCCTCCCAAATAAAATGAGAGGATGGAAGAATGGAAGAAGGTGATTGGTTAAATGAATAGGAAGCATGAACAAATAAAATGTATTTTGACACTCCAGCCCTTTCTTTATATCTGCACAAATCTCCCCTGGTCCCTCATGGGCCCTACCCTGCATGGGCTGGGTCATCTTGGCACTTCCAGCCAGCCAGCTGTCTTTTCCTTCCATTTTCAGAGTGCTGACTCAGAGTAAACCACTTACAGGTGTGGGGAAATCTCTAGAATATGCTTGCAATTATGTTTGTTGCTCTTATTAACTCCAGGGAGCTGAAGAAATCAATAAGCAGCTGATAATGGAAAGCTTGCCCAAAGATGTAGGTCCCTTCTCCTCCCAATGCCTTCAGTTGAGGGGATTTACACAAGAATGTGAATTTTTGTCACGTGACTCCTACCAGTGCCCCAATGAGCTGGTGAGAACAGTAACTCTAGCTAGAAAGATGTCAAATAATAGAGGTGTGATTGGAAAAACAAATAATGTTTATGAAGAGATTTTAATGAGACAAGTAATGCTCATATAATATTAGGTAGAAAAAAAACAAGGCCCGATACATATAAAATATTAGGGTTTATTTCTAAGACGTTATTTATTCACTTCTTTTCCATTCTTTTCATTTTCCAAAATGTCCAGAGAGAAAGAGAGAGAGAGAGAGAGAGAGAGGGAGAGAGAAGGAAAAGTGCTCTTGGGTTATCCTTCCTTATTTGCTGTTTTGTTTCTTTGTTTTGATCACTGTTAATTTTAATATTGGTACCTTTTATTGTAAAGAAATTTCACCTCAAATTTGAGTGACATGATATTGTTGCTGACAATTTTTTATAGACTGCTATTTTACCATGTTCTGGTCATTTCAAATGCTCAAGCATCCCTTCAGTTCTGGTGGAGTGATTGGGGAAGAAGGTTGTGATGGAGATGTTATGCATTCTAGCATCTGGTGATGGATTAGGACAATGCAGTCAGGACTCTTATCATTTCATGTATGAGAAGCCCAAAGGAAGTAAGATAGGTCAGTGGATATACTCAAACTATGCTTTTGTTCATAAAATAAATGTTTACTTAGATGATAAATTACACCTATCAAGTTCAGTTAGTACAAACATTTAAATAGAACAAAAACTACAATCAAGAAAGATGATATTTCCAAAACTCTATAAACCTCTTCCTCTAAGTGTTTACGTATTTATCTTCTTCTCAGCTTAGGACTTTCTCAGACTGTTTTCATGGCTTACATTCTAGTTTAGATTCTGGAGCTCTTTAGAATATAGATGTTAATTATTCTTGTAATTGACAACTATTCTGTTTATAACTAAAAGGCTATTTACTTTCTCCTTGTTTAAGTGATTCTTCTGCCATTTACAATTCTGAATTTCTCTTCCCTTCATTTTGATGTACCAGGCCCCATTTGCTTTTTGCATTTGCTTTCACTTGCTTACTCTTACTCTTTCTAACTCAGGATCTCTTCCTTTAGCTCAGAGTTTCCTAATCCTAGCTACATATTAAAATCACCTAAAAAAACAGAAAAGAAAGAAAGAGAAAAAGAAAAAATCTTAAAAAAATAAAACAAATGAAAACATTGCACTGGCCCCATCCAAGGTATTGTTTTGTTTTGTTTTTATTTTAATATTTATTTATTTTAAAAGAGAGAGAGCACAAACCGTGAGATCATGACCAGAGCCAAAATCAAGAGTTGGTCACTTAACCAACTGAGCCACCCAGGCACCCCCCAGATACTGTTTTAATTTGTTGGAGGTGGAGTTTAGCTGCAAGTTATATCCTTAAAGGAACCAAGCTCTTATTTAATATCAGAATTTTCAGTTCAGTTTTGGTTTAACCTACTACTTCACACTAGAAAGCCATTTTTCTAGATAATGACTACCTTCCTAACCATAAAATAATGCTTTAACATGCATAATACACCTCTATGCATCTCACAGACAAGAATGTCACACACATTTTTAAGCTAATGACCAAACTTGAACAAATATTTGATAAACATAAAATTGCTATTACCATAGTTATCAGTTAGAAACTAAATATAGCTGACCAAGTTTTTAAAGTTCCCTTTAAACTTGACTATTGTAAATGAAATGTCTTGCATGCGGAAGAGCATCAGAATATGCCTTGAGTCTGATTTACATGGAGGTCAGGAGGAATGGTGGCTGACAATAATGTCAAAGGGATGTGCATTTGATAGAAAGTGGAAACAACTCAAATGACCATCGGCAGGTGAATGGATAAACAAAATGTGGCATATAAACACAATGGAATATTATTTAGCCTTGAAAAGAAATGAAATTCTGTGACACATGCTACAACATGGATGAACCCTGAAGACATTATACATTATGCTCAGTGAAATAAGCCAGACAAAAAAGACAAATACTGTTTGATTCTATTTAAATGAAGTACCTAGAACAGTCAACTTCACAGAGAAGGAAAGTAGAATAGAGGTTACCAGGGGCCAGAAGGAGTGAAGAGTGGGGAGTTACTGTTTAATGGGCATGGAGTTTCATTCTGAGAGATGAAGACATTCTGGGGACAGATGGTGGTAATGTCTGCACAACTTATGCCCCTGAACTGTGGACCTAAAAATGGTTAAATGGTAAATTTTTCATTACATATATTTTACCACTAAATAAAATAAAGATAGATAGAGGAATGTACATTTTAAAGCTTAAGGTTTCTCAGTGCAAATGGGTTGTAGTTACCTAAGTGCAAGGTTCAGAGGCACAACTGAACTGAGTAGTCTAGTCATAGATTCATGAAGGCTTTATGAAATATAATAATTTATTAGTTTAAGTAATCTTTACTTTTGAGGCCTGTTTTATTTTACTATTGAAGCCTGTCATATTTATGATATTCAAATGCTGGTATTATCTTTGGTTCATAAGCAGTAATGACTATAATAAACTATAGAGACCAAATCGTAAATAGTATTCTTATTAAGTGCTTGTAGCTCTACTAGAGTTCTCATTTTCATTAGCTGATGATAGAGACAGAGCTGCCTCTAAGAGTATTGTCTCTTACCAAATTATTTTCTTGGTAGGAGAAGCCATGGCTTTGTATGAGTCCATATTTTTAAAATATTCCATATTTTCCAATAATTCATTATGTAAGCCAGTCATTTTCTCTTTTTTCCTCTTGAAAATGTTGAACGATTTTACTATTATAAATTTCTTGGCTTAAAACTCAATGAATTTTAATACATATATACATTTGTGTTACAGCTGCTACCACTATCAGGATGCAGAGCAGTTCCATCACCTCAAAGAACTTCTTTATGCTATCTCTTTGTCCCTCTCCCTGCCAACTCCTACAACCACTGATCTCTCCTTTATCATTATAGTTTTGTCTTCCTGAGAACTGCCATTCACATAAATAGAACCATATATAGTATGTAACCTTTGGAGGCTGGCTTCCTTCACTCAACATAATGTACCTATGATTCACCTAGGTTGGTGCATGTATGAATGCTTGTTTTGTTTTGTTTTTAGTATGAAGTGATATTGTTTTATTTATTTTTGGGGGTTATTTTATTTTTTAATAGTTTATTGTCAAGCTAGTTTCTATATAGCACCCAGTGCTCATCCCGCACAAGTGCCCTCCTCCATGCCCATCACCCCCTTCTGCTCCCCCCACCATCATCAGTCCTCAGTTTGTTCTCAGCATTCAAGAGTCTCTCATGGTTTGCCTCCCTTCCTCTTCCAACTATTTTTCCCCTTCTTCTCCCCCATGGTTCTCCGTTAAGTTCCCCCTAATTCACCGATATGTGCAAACATATGGTATCTGTCCTTCTCTGCCTGACTTATTGCTGAGTAGTATTCCCTTGTATGGTTGTACCAGACTGTTTATTCATTCACCCGCTGAAAACATATAATTGTTGTTGTTGTTATTGTTTTCCATTTGAGGGAAGATATTATAGAACTGCTATAGTCGTTTGTGTACAAGATTTTGTGCAGACATAAGTTTTCACTCTCTAGAGTAAATACCCAGGAGTCGGATTGTTAGGTCAGATGACATACGTGTGTTTAATTTTATAATAAATTGTTGAACTGTTTTGCTGAGTGGCTATGTCATTTTGTATTCCCACCAGAAATGCATAAGAGTTCCAGTTGTTCTACAACCTTAACAACAGGTACTTTTATTACCTTAGTCAGTGTGATAGACGTGGAGCAGAAACTCTGTTTTCATTTCTTAACTACATAGTTTAAAGGTATAGGTGAGGGCCGCCTGAGTGGTTCAGTTGGTTAAGCATCTGCTTTGGCTCAGGTCATGATCCTGCAGTTCTTGGATTTGAGCCCTGTGCTGGGCTCTGTGCTGACAGCTCAGAGCCTGGAGCCTGCTTTGGATTCTGTGCCTCCCTCTCTCTCTGTCCCTACTCAGCTCATGCTCTGTCTCTCTCAAAAATAAACATTAAAAAAATTTATAAAATAAATAAATAGATAAAGCTATAGATGACTGTGATTCTGTGGCCATAATCTTTCTTGATTTATTTTTAGAGATATTCTATTCCTATATACTTTTTTTCTCACAGGAAAAGAAAGTGTGGTCTATTAAATTTAGATTTCTGATAAAGTTGCTTTTTCTCTACTTTTCTGAGAATTGCTATTTTTTTCCCTATGATAGTACATTCATTTTTTCATTTTGGGGAATCTAAAAAAACGTCTCTTTATATCTAAATTCTAACATAGCTTAAGATAGTGTATGTACCTATATAAATATGAGATATAAGAAAATTACTATACTCATTCAGTTATGGTTTTTTAGTGTTTGCTGTATTTTTGGCCAGTTAAGTGAATAATATATGATACAACAGGAGTGGGCAATCTGAAGAAAAAAACAAATTATAGCTCTATTTGTACTTCTAATGTTGAGGCAAATTATATTTGAGAGTGTGATTCCTGAAATAAAATTCTTCAAGATCACCACATCAGGTATTGAATGGGTCTTAATCTCTACTTTAAAATAACATTTTGGAAAAATGAAAACATATTTAAGTTAATGAGTACACATTTTCTTTTAGAGAAAAGAGCCCTGTTCTGGGAATTAGAAGACTTGTATGACAGCCCCACTTCTGCCCCTTGGTAGCTTTGGAGCTGGGGCAAGTTATTTTACCTTTCCAAATTTATTTCCAGGATTTACATCTAGCTACTAGTGATGTCAAGAAAGGCAACATTTTTACTCTTCTTAACAAATATTTACCTTCTATCATAATGTGGCATACATAATTCATTAATTTGTTTATTATTCCTTACTGCAGGACATTGTACCCTGATATATAGAGGCCTATTCTCATATTCAAACTCTCAGAAGGGTTTCAAAATGTGATTTAATCCTTTAGGATGTGTGTGTCAGGAGTGGAGGGAGATAATGACTACCCTTGGCTTCTATGACCTCACACTCACCTGATTTTTCTCCTATCTTATTTATTTGTCAGCCTCTTGTGTTAGATCCTCCTTCTCTGCTCCATAATGTACCCCAGATAGGCTCATCCAACCAGTAGCTTTAAATACTACTCTATGCTGATGATAACAGATATTTATATCAAGTCTGACCTTAACCTGTCACCTGGGCTCCAGACTTGTAAAAACAACGATTTACCTAATGTCTTCATTGGATGTCCCACTGGGCATCTTTAATGTAGTAAGAGATCTTGATTCCTCTTGCCATCTCTGGGAACAGCACTATCCTGCTGGAGGAGGCCTGCTCCAGTTATGCTCTGTCTCATCTTTTTTATATATACATATTTTTTTTCATATTTTTGTCAATATAGTTTCCTCAGACGCTTAGTTGGTCTGGTCCATTTGTTTTAGATAGTTTCTGTATGTGAGTAACCACAGCAGAAACTCTCAACTAGGCACATGTTTTTGTTTATTTATAAATATTTATTTATTTTGAGAGAGAGGATAGAGAGCAAGTGGGAGAGAAGGAAGCAAATGAGATAGCGGGAGAGAGAGAGACAGAGAATCCCAGGCAGGCTCCATAATGTCAGTGCAGAGCCCAACATGGGGCATGATCCCAAGAACTGTGAGATCACGACCTGAGCCAAAATTAAAAGTCAGACTCTTCACCGACTAGGTTCCCCCAAATAGGCATAGTTTTTAAGCCTGAAAGCTCTGTTTATTTTTTAAAGGGCCTTGTGCTCTTCCCATACTTTCTTTCTTCAATTAATAGTAGCTATCTGGAGGCCACTGGAAATAATAGGCAGGATGGCACATCATGTTCTTAATCTGCTATTGCTCTGAGCAAGTTGCCATGGTCTGTCTGACAGATACTACTTGAGGGGAGATGTGTTTCTCCTGTGAATGCTGCCATTTTGCCTTAGTTTCGATACAGAAGAAGTTGGCTCTGTGTTAAGCCTTTTTCACGTTAGCCTTTTATAAGGATTGTTCTTTATTGTCTAGTCCCAGGCTCACTAGATACTATTTAATGCCTCCTCCAGCTACTAAGGTCTCTTTCCTCTTTCCTTGCTGGAAATGATTTATTCTGAGTGAGGAAAGTCGGCCATTCTTCTACTCAGAAACTTTCACTGACTCCTCATTGCTTATAGAGGTACAATCCAACTCCAAAGTGTGATCAGGTTGGCAGAATTCCTGTATGTAATAAACTTCAGATGTTGAAATGTATTAATGCACTTAAAGGGCATGTCACACTGACTGTAATGTTAGGTACTAAAGAATGGTTGTTTTTTATTTATTATTATTTTTTAAAATTTACATCCAAGTTAGTTAGCATAGACCACCGCTAATATCATCCTCAATGGGAAAAAAATTGAGAGCTCCCCCCCACCCTAAGGTCAGGAACAAGACAGGGAGGTCCATTCTCACCACTGTTATTAACATAATACTGGAAGTCTTAGCCTCAGCAATCAGACAACACAAAGGAATAAAAGACATCCAAATCAGCCAGGAAGAGGTCAAACTTCTTTGCAGATGACAGGATTCTCTATATGGAAAACCCAAAAAATTCCACCAAAAACCTTCTAGAACTGATCCATGAATTCAGCAAAGTTTCAGGATGGTCATTATTTAATTAATGAAATTACTTGGTATTTCAAATGTCTCAAGAATCCACCTTCAAAAAATAAGTTTCTCAAAGGCATTTATCTTAAGGCCTAGTAATCCACTTGTGGTACTTGTGGTTCCATATTTGCACATACATTGCAACAATTTTCATTGCAGCTTTATTCATAATAGCAAACATTTCAAAGCATACTAAATTTCCATCAAAAAGATGAATGCCTTGGAGTGCCTGGGTAGCTCAGTCAGTTAAGCAACTGACTCTTGATTTCAGCTCAGGTCATGATCTCAAGCTTGGTAAGATGGAGTCCCACATGGTGCTCTGCACCGACAGCACAGAGTCTGCTTAGGATTCTCTTTCTCTCTCTGCCCCTTCCCAGCTTCCCTCTTTCTCCCTGTCTCTCAAAATAAATAAACATTAAAAAAAAGATAAAGGGTTTAAAACATTGCTATATTAGACTACATCAAACTATTACAAAACATAAAATAGATCCATACATACTGCCTTGAAGATATATGCATTGCATGTTTTAAGTTTAAATAGGAAGTTGTAGGTTAATATAGGTAATTCTCTTATCTTACCTTGGTATAGAATGAAATACAGTTTTCTGAAAGATATGGGAAGAGTGTGCTCCAGACTGGTTATCTTGGGTGGTAATTGAAGGTACAGAGGGAGATTCTTTTACCTCTTATTAAAATTTATTTTTTAAGCGGTGGGAATGTTTGCAGTTTTTAAAAACTTTATCTTTTGTATGTTTATGGAGGAAGGACACTTTTCAATAGTTTCAAATAAAAAGCCTATGCAAAATTAAAAATGTTGCCTTGTAAGAACCATTAGAAAGTATATACAACATAGCTTTAATTGATTGGTTGATTCTTTTTTACCTGGGAAAATAAACTGTAGTATTTGGAGTAAATATAAAATTGAATTTTGCCAGGGCCAACCTTATTTAGGACCATCAAAAAATTTGCATAATGGCACCATTTAATAGATCTTTAACTCAGCCAGGAACCAGATAGCACAGACTTACTCCATCTATAAACTTCCATAAAGTCTTCCAGAATTGTTAATTTTATTACTTTTAGTGTTATGGAAGTGCCCAATTATGCCTGCAGTGATTGACAAATCATGTGACATTGACCTCAAATCTCATAGATTGACTTTTTATTTTTTTTGAAAATAGGCAGTTTAGTATAAATGAATGTGTGACAGTAAGTTCTTGATATTTTTTCTCTAAGTAAGGACAAAAAATGTCTACTTCTTTTGGCGTGTGTTGAAAATATTCTGTGTATGCTGGAAGCCATCTGTTTTTACTGCTTCCTATGAAAGCTGACAATGAGTCTAGAAGCTTTTTGGGAAATTCATATGACTAACCATAGGAGTTTCAGCAATAATAGTAATAACAACACCAACAACAATATAATAATAATAATAATAATAGTAATAAAACAATATAACTACCACACTTAGCAAATCCAGCTATATAAGTATCATTTTAGATTATTAGTTTAAGGTACCAAATATTAGTATAGAAACACAGAGTTAAGTAATTATGGGGATTCTCATAAGTAGGGAAACTATATGTTATATTTACTCTTATTTCTCTGTAAGACTAAGCTGATTTTCTCAGTGCCATGTTTTCTCTTACCACTCAAATGCTTTTTCAACAGAAAGCTTATTCCTCTGTTACGACATTGAAAGGGGCCTGTGGAAATGCAGTAAAATCTAAATTGTCCTAGAAAAATAAGATAACAATAATCTGTAAGGCAAATACAAATATTTGATGCTATTATTGCATTCATTCTGTTCACTTAATTATTAGAATGTATAGACTATTGATAGGGTTTATAGATTTCACTTTTCATCTAAATTTACTGAAGCCACTGAAAATCATAATTATTATGCTTTTAAAAGTAAGATAGTACAATCAAATCTTAAAGTTGGAAGAGTTCTGAGAAATAATCTATGATAGTGACTTTGTTTTCTAGACCAGGGTTTGGTAAACTGTGGCCAGTGAGCCAAATCCAGCTTGCTGCTTATTTTTATATGGCCTCTGTGAGGTAAGAATGTTTTTACAGGTGAACATTTACAACTGACTTTATAATAGGGACACTGTCTTTGAACCCTAACTTAATAAAATGTTATCCTCTAGAAAAGAATTCTATTCTTATAATTGTATTACAAAAATATATTTAATTATTATTTTATTTTACATTTTGTTAATAAAATGATGTGATTTATGTTAAATAATTTTACTTAAAATTAAAAGTTTTACATTAAATATTTTAAATTAAGTAGTTTTATTTAAAAATATAATACGATTTGTATTCTTGTTATATAAGTACCAATATGATACAGCATTCCTGATCTTTGCCTCTTGACCCACAAAGCATAAACTATTTATGATCTGGTTCTTTATAGAAACTGTTTGCCCAACCCTATTCTTGACGAAGAACCTAAAGTCCAGAAAAGCTGAATAATGTCCCCAAGGTATTGGTTAGACCCCTTTCATCTCTTTGGGTCAGAATATTCTAATATTGTATGGGCTATGGAATGTATGGATTGTTTCCTAACTCCAATTTGTACTAGCATGTTGATATTCAGCAAGTTACATAACTCCTCTTTGCCTCACTTTCCTTATCTGTAATATTGTGTTGTCTTGATCATTACATGAGAGAATGTGTGGAATGATCGCAGTAGTGCCTTTCACAAAGTTATTGCTCAGTAATTGTTACTGTGACAATTAGTGTCAATATATTTAATTAGTAGGAGATCCTTAAGAGATTAATCTACATCTGATCTTGTCTTTTATTTTCGTATCATAGGACTGAGGGTATTCCATCTCCCATCTGGGGAAGAATTGGCATTTATTCACATTCTCATTCCCACAGCATGATTTGTTCATCCTTTAACACAGCTCCACGAATTAATCTAAAAAATTATGAACTTCTAAAACACAAGCATGCATACATAATTGATAGGACTGATGGAAAAACTTAAACACAGAGCAGTTAAATAATACCCATACAGCACACTGCCCTGAGTCCAGCAGATGAGAGTGAGACATTTCTGTTCTCTCATCCTGCATGTCCTAAGAACATTTTCACCATATTTAAGACTACTTGAACTGATCACATTTCTTTCAATGATGGGGCAGAGGGTTGGCTGCTGTTGTTCTTTTCTTTCTTCTTTTTTTAAATAATATATTTAATTGTATTCTGTGCTGTGGTGAAGTGTTGTATTTCTATTCATTTTTTCTATGCTATTCACATAAAACATTATTTGCCCAGCTTATTGATGGTTTTCATCTACTGCTTAGACTACGAAGCCATGATGTTGAACTAGATGAAATCCAGTGATATAAATGCCCTATGTATTGGATCATTTAGTGTTTAACCCTGTTAGTCCCCTAGTCTGTGGCAGCTCTAGTTAAGTATACTTTTTCATTCAAAGAAAAAAAATGCAGTTTTCTTCCTCCCTAAGGTTGAAATGAAGGAGGACCAGATGTCTGCTTTAATAAATCTAGACTTTTGGTTTCTAAGGCATACACACTTTGTGGATGACACGTTGTGTGTTGGGGGGAATATTTGTTATAAGGTATAGGCTATAGCTTGAATTTAAAGAAGAATCACAAAAAATACCAACTGAAACCTTCACTTATTAAAATGATAAGAATTGGCATTGCCTGTAATTGCTTCCTCTAACTCCTATGTTGTTTGTTCAATTTACTGGTCCAAACAAGATGTTACTTTTCTTGGGCTTGTAGATATAATCTCACAAAAGAGAGCATTTTTTTTTTTTCTGTTTCATACATTGTCACCATCATCTTCTTGAGGTTACTCTCATTTATAATTAAAAAAAATGTACTTCAACAGAAAAAAGAAATACTGAGGTAGGAAAAATGCGACCATGTTTAGTCTTAAAGAAATTAAGAAAACAAATGTATTTGTACTTGATGTATTCATAATTAAGTAGGTAGTTCAAAAGACAAGATTTTGAACACCAGACAGTGTGTGTAAGACCCACATATGGCAATTTACTCTGTACATAAGCAAGACCAAATCAGAAGAAATCCAAGGTCAATAAAAACCACTAGCACTTTATATTTGCCTAAATATAGTGCTGCCATATTTCTGGAATGAGTTAAAGTATAAATAACTTATAAGTATGTTTTCCCATAGCATCCAATTCTTTGCCTAACATAGCATGTATCATATTGTAATTATTAATTTAATTATCTGAATCTACTTCTTGGGCAGAATCTACTTTAGTTTTAACCATAATATCCAGTGTACTCAGCACAGTTCAAAATCTGATAGGCCATAGGTCCTAACGTTAGGTTGAAAGAATGAATGTGTGTATTCATGAAATATCCTCTTCTAAGGGGCATTATTATTTTCTTTACCAGACTGGTTGCTATTACAGAGACATATGCATCAACTAATATCCAGATTTTCATATGTATTGATACTCTGAGTTGGGCATGCCTTTGATGTTTATGTCATTCATTCACATATATTTTCATATATATCTTTGCATCATTCAGTTTCCAGATTAAGTGTACAATGCTGTATTTTTACAGATTTAGATTAATTATTATTAATTAAGATTGAGGTCAAATTCTTCCCCCTCTACTAAAATTATCTTAATTCTACCAGCTATCCGTAGTTACTTATTCTCTGATCTACCACAGCACATTATCTAGGACTTTTATTAAATTTACTTTTAGATATTTGCCATGGTTTGTTGGTCTGATTATATTTGTATCCTGTGTTGTACTTAGGTCTTCTACCTTTTGTAAAGTACTGCGTAGTAGATTCTCAAATATTTGTGAAAACTTTTTTAAGTTTATTTACTTATTTTGAGAGAGCAAGCATGAGCAAGGGATGGGCAGAGAGACGGGAGAGAGAATTCCAAGCAGGGTCTGTTCTGTCAGCACAGAGCCCAACACAGGGCTTAATCCATGAACCTGTGAGATCATGACCTGAGCTGAAATCAAGAGTCAGACACTTAACCAAGTGAGCCACCCAGGTGCACCAAATATTTGTGAAATTTTAAAAAAATGAAGGTATGGTTAAAAAAAAAAACCTTATGAAAGTTATAGAACTTTAAACTTCAAATATACTTTATTCTTACTAAAACCATTTGTCTCCAGCACAGAGGTCAGAGATCCATAACAGCCATCATTTCTACCTCGACACTTCCCTCCATTGAGGTGGAGTACCTGTAAAAGCCTTACCTTTCCCTTTGGGGACTGCTAACTAGCTTCCCCTGTTGTAGTATTAACTAGTTAAGTAACCAGTTAAGTCATTCATTCAGTTACTATTTTACTAAGTAACTATTAAACATAAATGAATGGAACAATTTTTGTCCTCAAGTAGATCAAAGAAAAAATATAATCTGTATAATCAAAGAAAAAAATGTAAACAGATAATTACACAGTAGAAGGCTAATTGCTTTGAGACCTGCACAAGCTACTGTGGGGTCCTATAAATGGGGCGTTCACTCGCCAGAGAGTCAGAACCATCACTTCCCTTTGAGAGTGTTCTCTCAGGCTCCCACAACATCAGAGGATATATGCATCCTGCTAAACCTCCCCTGTTCCCTCATTTTCTCTCTTGCCTTTTAAGAATCCCCTCTCAGTTGCTTACTTTAAGCCAGAACCGAATGTAGCCTTTTAGCTCATTCCTTTCAAAAGGATGATAATCCTTGTCTCAAACACATCTAAGCAAACTAAACTGAGGCTTTTCCTCATACTATTTCCTTTTTCATACTGAGATGGAATATTGGCATAAATTAAGTTAGGCAACACACTGAAACACAGAATACTTAAGCAAGTCTCATTAATGAGAATACTCTTACCCCCTGAAAATGTTTAATGGCCTTGTATGCATTAGCAGTAACAGCTCTTTATTGAGTAATTAGTATGTGCCAGTCCCTGTTCTAAGATATTTATACGTAAAGATCTATGATTCCAGCCTCACTTAAATAGTTACCATCATTATCCTAATTTTACTGGTGAGAAAACTGAGGCACAGAAGAGGAAATTTGCTCAAGGTCAAGTAGGTGGTCAAGCCAAAATTCAGTCTCAGGAAGTCTGATTCCAGAGTTTTCACTTTTAACAAGTTTACATTCTCCTTAGTAGCAAGTAACCAAATTAAAATTTATCTTTACACAGCACTAAAAAGTATTCATATTTTCTCTGGATTAATCTTTATTTTAAAATAAATTTTATAGGTTAATCTTTATTTTAAAGTAAATTTAACTATGGTCATTGTGTTTCCCTTCAATTTTCATGTGCTGTGGAAGCGAGTGCTGATACACAGTATAATGAATTGACAGTGTCTGTGTTAGAAATATAGATCCTGCTTGTTTATTTTTGATGAGTCATGTGAATTCTCAAAGGATAAACCTGTCTAAACTGTTCATATGTTAATAATCTAAGCAGTTTTTTAAAAAACCAATGGATGCTACCATCTTTGTAATAATTAAGCCAGTCTCCAGCAAAGACATGGATACATATTAGAGAATGAACCTCTGTTTAGTGTTCTACTCCATGAAAAAGCCTTTTTATTTTTCCTCTCTTCTTCATTAACCTTCTCCTGTTAAGTATTTCTGCTTCTGTCTTCATGTAACAGCCATTTTGTCTCAATACAAATCTTCAAATAGGCTTTATTAAAACACATATATTGTTTCTTCATCTATAAAATGAGGCATTGGATTAGATGATCTTAAAGTTCCCTATGGGAAGACTGATCTATCTATATATTTGATGGTGATCCCATTTTATTAAGAAAAAAATACAGTAATTTGTAACCAAGACACATTATGACAGTCATTGATGTAGAACATTTTTACCCAGAACTTAAGTTCTGATTTTATTCATTATGGATTTTTTAAAATTCACTAAACAGCTTCAAAGAAAAAAAAATATTAGCTTTACTTTTTTGTGTCTGTGCATAATTTGCCTGTGTATAAGGGGCTGTATAAATCTACCCAATTTGAAGATCTAAGTGCATAATCAAGGGGGTGTTTACTGGAAAACTTATCCTAAGTAACTGATACCCTGGGAATTTGATTAATTCAGGTCCCAAGAACATGATGACTAAAATGGTAGAGGCAAGTCCTTATCCTTTTAAAAGGTATCCAAGTACATCTTATATCTTCCCAAATGTCCTTGACTCTTGATTTTTAAAGCCCTATTCATCTCAGTCATTTCCCTACCATAGTAAACTGTATCACACTAAACTTGTTCTCCTATATTTGTTTATGGCACAGTATATTTGTTATAGAGCAGAATAGATTATTAGCTTTCAGGATTATAATAACTGCTAACCAAGTTAAGGTTCTTTTGTATTAAGATTTTTTAAAAAATCCTTACATGTTTTATCCCTTCAGCACTCGGTGTTTTATTATAAAGTTTGCAAAGTCAAATGCGCCAATCCTCGTTGATCCTGGCTACCCCTTCTCCTGTACCTTGAATTATATGACAGCTAGTTTACTCTTTAAGAACTTACTAGATGTTGTAGAGCTAAGGGGAACTAGTTAAAAAGAAAACATTCCCTGTCCTTTAAGAGCTTATAGAAATAGGTGGGATGCTGATAAATGAGAATGTTAACAACTGCCTTCTGAGCTGTTGGAAGTTAAGGCTAATCAGTGAGTAAAGGGTAACTGCAATTATATGGTACTATGAAAACCTGCACCACACTCAAAGCAAAGATAATTCATTCTCTTCTTCCAAAGATAAGGTATACATAGTGTTAAAGCAAATAAAACATTAAATGATGAGAGTATGAAGGTGGAATTTATATTGATTGCTCTCCATTCCAGACAGTGAAACACTGAAGTCCTGAGACCTTGACTTCCAACAACTGTTGGAACTGTTTCCTGCCTCAGGTCAGGACACAGTACTGGTAGGAAATGGAAAAAGACAATGCTTTGAGATTCTCATTATTCATGCTTCCCCCAAATGTATGTGCATGGGAGTAACTACTGTTTTCCTGTTTTTGTTTTTTATTGTGTTTTGTTTTTTTTTAGCCTCCTGGTAGTTGGAATGCCTTGGGATATATTTCTTCAGTGCAATAGTTGTATTAATCATCAGATTATCATTTGCTTATTTTGTTAAAAAATAGAGTTCTTTCTGTTCTTAAACCCACTGTCAAATGAATGCTGTGTGGTAACAATACGAAAGTAGCAAAAAATAACCATCTTTTACATGTTGTCTTTAAAGTGTTATCCTCAAAAGGACAACTCAATCTCTATTTGCTTTTCAAAGGTACTGAAGAATAGTCAGCATTTCTACCCAATTTTCTCAGTTCTTCTGATTTCCTGATTGATTTGGATGTCTTTAGGTCCTCCAGAACTTTATTTCTTCATCTATATCAGTGGCCTAGTCTACAGATCATGTCATGTTGATTATGAAGATTAATGATTTGGTTGTTGAAAAGCCCAATAACTGAAAAGAATTATGGGAATTTAGGAGTCCTTCTTGGTCTTTTTTAATGATGCAGCTGCTATAGATTTTTTTATGATGAGCTGGAGAAAGTAACAAGCTGGGTGATTTGGTCACACAATAATCATTTTGCTCTTGGACTTTTCTAGATTTCAGTTATTGTTTTAATACATGTATTTAAAACTTCTTCAGTTTAGGTATCAAGAATTTTGGTTTATGTTTTGGTTAATCTACAAAAATCTATTGTCTTTTAAATAACTAAAGGAAAGTTACCTCAAGTGCTGACAGAGGATCTTTACTTTTATAGCATCGTGTATATGTGCCAAATACCATATATGCATGCCAAATCAGTGGTCACTAAAATTCACTCTGCTGATGAGTTAGAAAAAATACTCGTAATACATTATATATAAACATTTACTTTAAAGAGAAAATATGACAGACTTATCCTTTTTCATAAAATATGCAAATTTGTATTGGAAAATTAGAGCCTTTACATTCAGAATCTGTACAGCCTGTTAAATACCCTCATGTTAAATGCCCAACCTGTTAAATGCCTCTCTTTGCCCTATTTATCTTCACTCATGACTTGCTATTGATCAAAAATTCTCTTAAGAAGTCTAGCATATTGGAGAAGTCTGGATGACTCGATTGAGCGTCTGACTTTGGTTCAGGTCATGACCTCATGATCCATGGGTTCGAACCCCACATCGGGCTCTATGTTGACAGCTCAGAGCTGCCTGCTGTTGCTTCTCTCTCTCTCTCTCTCTCTCTTTCTGTGCCCTCCCCCGCTTGTGCTTGTTGTCTCTCTCTTAAAAATAAATAAATAAGCTTAGAAGAAAATAAGTCTCGCATCTCCATAAAGAATTTTGACTTAAAGTTTGGGATCCTATTTTCTACTCCTCCTTGGATCTTTGATGATTTCAGGAATGTGCCCAATGGTGGGGTCTTAAAGTTACCCTCTGTATTAATTTCCTCATGGCTACTTTAACAAATTACTTAGAAAGTTGGTGACTTAAAACATCAGAAATATGTTCTCTCAAATTCTGGAGGCCAGAAGTCCAAACTTAGTATAGCTGGGCTGAAATCAAGATGCATTTTTTCTGGAGGCTCTGGGGAGAAATGCATGACCTTGTATTTTTTAGCTTCTGGTGACTGTGAACATTTCTTGGCTTGTGGCTGCATCCCTTCAGTCTCTGCTTCCATGGTAACCTTGACTTTTCTTCCTGTGTCTGTGTGACGTCTCCCTCATATAAGGTTACATGTGATTGCATTTAGGGCCCATCTAGATAATTTCCCCATTGCAAAATCCTTAATTACATCTGCAAAGTTCTATTTTTCCATATATGGTTAAGAGTCATAGGTTTTAACGATGAGGATGTGAGTACCATTGGATGGGTGATGGGGTTATTATTCAGTCCAGCACATCATCTTTACTTGTGTACCTACTTTCTATCTCCTGCCCTGTCCCCCTTCTCATTTCTACCAGCATCCTTAGCCAGACCAAGAAAATACAAGAGGTGTCCAAAGACTTTACTTTCTTGGCCACTCATTGTACTTTAGCCTTTAGATGGAACAATTGGACAAGTAAAGTAGTATGACAGATCCAAGTATTAATAACTTTATAGGATTGGATAAGACTAGGTCCGTGAGCAGTGGTCTGCAGATTTGTATGTTTTCTTTGGCCTGATTCACATAATATCCATCTCAATTCTAAGGACACTTGCCTAAAGAGACCCAGTTCTGCCTTCCTCAGTGTTAAGCTTCCTCCATCATTGTGCCTAAGGCAAGGACATCCCAACAGCTCAATCAAATGTCAATTCCCTGTCACACTCCATTCAGGAAAACTGTATGCTGTAGCAGTGGGTCGTGAGTGTTTATTCTTATGCTACATAATGAAGAGGGACATTGCAGAAAGGTGGCTGTGGGGAAAACATCTGGAAGAGATAAATTTCCTAGGATCAAAGGGCTCCGTGTGCAGCCCAGAGGGTCCTTAGGGTGCTCCTCAGAGCAAACAAACAATTCTCTTGATGAGTCACTGCAGTTTTTTTCTGCCAAAAGCCCACATGTGTTGCAAGATCTCAAGGAAAAGGGGTGGAGTAAGGAGAGAGAAGGAAAATTAAAGAAGGCAACACAAGTAATTTTTAGAAGAATTTAACCATATGAATGAAAGAAATCCTCAACACTGTATCACTTATTTTGCTGCAGAGTGAAATGAAGTATAACAAAATATTTTTTTAAACACACACACACACACACAACAGGAGAGCAAAGAAAGGATGTTGGAGAAGAATACATCACTCTGAAACAACATTTTTTTTTCTCTGATACATGAAAACTGGCAGAGAAAGGTGAAGCCCAGGACTATGTCCCAAACCCTAGCCAGTGGCATTTTACTGAGAAAAAAAAGTTACTTATGAATCAGTACAGCCATGCTTTGTTCTGCATGAGTGTTTTAATAGAGCGAGTGTAATATAAGGATCAGGTGGGCTCGTGGGAATGGAACAAAAGGTTTTGTAAAATTAAAGCAAAATAATTATAGCTCTAGGTGCAAAGCGAGCACACTCCAGCAGTTGATAGCAAGGACCTGCTCAGAATGGAGAAGGGAGGGGGCATGCTGGAAGTTTTTTCCTTTTTTTTTTATTCACTAACAAAGGCTTTTAATAGGTAACAGTTGTAAAGCGTCTTTGAAAGTAATTAATGCACCCACACAAAAATTTATTAAAATGAAAATTTAAGGAATTGTCTAAAGTGAATTAATTAACAAAAAAAGAACATCATGCCTTTCTTATTTTTTTAAAGAAGGAGAGAGGTTAAGCAAAGCAGATTTTTGTGAGATTGGATTTTTAAATGTTCCTGTTTTATTTAGTATCTGAATAGCCCTAAAAGAGAGAGAGAGAGAGAGAGAGAGTGTTGGTGGGATTTATTATCCATCCCCTTTAGAAATACTAAATTGGGACAGACATAAAATGAGTATTAATTTGCTGTGTGTGAGGCTCAATGTCTCTCAAAATTATATTTCCTTGTAAAATGACCAAAGTTTTTAATAAGTTTTTAGAGGTCTGTAGAAGCAGTATGTAGTGTTCACAAGAGGAGAAAGGTGAGTGTGTTTTCCTCCAGTGGCCTTCTCTACCCAGCACTGCCCTAACCAGGCCAGTAGAAGTATACTTCCTGTATAGTATATAGTTGTATATACTATACGGCCTCATGGAATACAAAAGGAAAGATGCATAGTATGTCATTAGTAATTTTTAGTGTATTTTCTGTCTCTAAAGAAAGACAGTTAACTGCATTTAGCCTGTTTCTACAAGAATTTTTAATCACTATATTTGTATTTCCTCCTATTTTCTTTGGTATTATTTCATACTGTGATATAATTATAAAGTAGGATATGTACAACCTGCTGAGAATTTACCCTTTACCATGGGAATCATTTCTAGCTGATTACAAAAGTGTCCATTTTCAGCATGTTGTTATACCTCAAAGGGTTTTAGGTTATGAACTTGAGTAAATTTTCCAAAGTCAAGTTCTAAACCTTCCATGCTTAAAACAAAAACAAAAACAAAAAAACATTGGAAGTTACTGCCTTTCTCCCAATATTGTTATATTCTGTTGAAGTCTGAATCTGGCTGTATAAAAATGTGAATAAGAAAGAAAATTAATTTTGGAAGGTGCTTTGAAAAATAGCTCTGGTGATGCCATGTAAAAATATATAATTGTAGCCTAGAAAATAATTTCCTTTAAAGATATGGTTATAAAGCAACTCATACAGCACACCCTAGTATACATACGATCTTTGAATTTTAGAGATGTTTGCTTAGATTTTCTTTACCTTCTTTTCACTGTCTCCTAAATGACCATTATCATCATGTGTTTATAAACCTCTGACTATTCTCATATTTTTCTTTTTCAAACCAGGATTTAATTGGTGTGAGTAATGTTACATTAGTAGGATAGTATTCTTGCCTTAGAGGAAAAGACATATTAGAAGCTTCTTGGTGAGGACACTCCGCACTAAGCAGATGGACGCTCTTATGATCCTTGTCCTTCAGTCCTGTGTCATTAAAAAAGAAAATCAAGAAAAAAAATGTGTTTGTAGTATACCAAGAATCTACTGTGTTCATAATAGTGGCTCCTGTTCCAGCTCTTCACTGTATAATCTTAAACTATTGTATCTATTGGCCATTGGATTGGAATGGTATATTACTTGTCTATTGCTGCTATAACAAATGACTGCAAATGTCCCAGCTGATAACACCACAAATTTATTATTTTATAGTTCTGCAGATTAGAAGTTTGGGTTGGTTCAACAGATTTCTCTGCTCCAGGTTTCACAAGATGAAAATTAGGTGTCATAGGGCTGGCTTCCTAACTGGAAGCTCTGAGAAGAATCTGCCTCCAATCTCACTCTGTTCCTTGTGGTAGTGGGACTATGGTCCCCATCTCTTTATGACCTGAGGGCATCCTTAGCTTCTTGCACACAGGTCTCTGGGTCTCAGTGCCAGCCAGAGTGCCTCGAATCATTATCACATGTAGAATCTCTCTGACTTCCCCTTTACCACATCTTTTTCTTCAAGTTCCAGCCAGAAAAAAATGTTCTCTGTCTGCAGGGTAATTAGATTAGATCCATCTGGATGACCTAGGATATTCTCCCTATTTTAAGGCCCATAATCTTAATTATATCTACAAAGTCCCTTTTCCTTGTAGAATAACATTTTGCCATGTTCTGGAGGTCTGGATATTAGAGCATGGGCACTTTTGAGGTGCAATTATTTAGCCTACTATAGATGAATTCTAGAAGAATAGTTCATCTCTATTATATATTCTAGATTATTCTGAGTATTCTTTTCTTGATCTAGAAGTAGAAGAAAAGACTCAATATGAATACTTACAAAATCTGTCAGTACATTTCTCCTAACAAACATTGATTCATTGATATATATATATATATCACTGAATTTGGTAAAAGTATTTTTTTTTCACCTGATACATAGAATAATGAGGGCACAGGAAATCAAGCTGACCAATAGGACCTGAGCTAGACTGGAGGTTGTCTGGCTTATGGTACAGGTTTTACTCATCAGCACCGTTTTATTCTCCATGCCAGAACCACAGTAGTAGCCCAGCTGGGAAAGGGAAGCCAGAAGAAGCCAAGATTGAGTGAACCAGAAATGGGGTTGCTGAAATCTTAGTAAAGATGATTTACCTGGAGGGCTGGGATACATACAGTTATAATATGCCAGAAAGTAGGAAAACATCAAGTCTCTTCCTGGTATCTAAGAAAGTGCGCCCTGGTAAGTGCAGGCATGACACAAGGCAAAGTGAAATTAGTCAGATAGATGGCAGCATTTCAATTCGGGGACTGGCAAATTGGGCTAAGGACACAGTGGTAGGAATCCAAGTTGAATAAGGACCTCAGTTTACAGCTAGGATTAAAGAAGAAGGTTCTAGCACCCAAGGGAAAAGGGACCAGAAATAAATCTTTTGATAAAGTTGAGGGAAGGGCTAAAAAGATCAAAAGGAAACAAGGTCAAAGGGATGTAAGGGATAATAACTGGGGACAAGGTTCATCTACAATTCACAGTTTTGCTTCAGGTGGGTTCTGAATTCTGTGATGTAAGAAAGATTAATAAATTTTTTGTCAACATGTGCCATTATTGAATGCAAGATTAAGAATAAAGTGCAAGTCCCTCCTACACTGTTGGTGGGCATGTAAACTGGTACAGCCCCTCTGGAAAACAGTGTGGAGGTTCCTCAGGAAACTAACAATAGAACTCCCCTATGACCCAGCAATAGCACTGCTAGGAATTTACCCAAGGGATACAGAAATGCTGATGCATAGGAGCACATGTACCCCAATGTTCATAGCAGCACTCTCCACAATAGCTAAAACATGGAAAGAGCCTAAGTGTCCATCAACAGATGAATGGATCAAGAAGATGTGGTTTATCTATACCATGGAATACTACATGGCAATGAGAAACAATGAAATCTGGCCATGTGTAGCAACATGGATGGACCTTGAGGGTGTTATGCTGAGCGAAATAAGTCAGGCAGAGAAGGACAAATATCATATGTTTGCACGTATAGGAGGATTAGGAGGAACTTGACGGAGGAACAAGGGGGAGAAGAAGGGCGGAAATGGTGGGGGAAAGGGAGAGAGGCAAACCATGAGAGACTCTTGAATGCTGACAAAAACTGAGGACTGATGGATGTGGGGGGAGGGGGGGATGGGCATGGAGGAGGACACTTGTGGGGATGAGCACTGAGTGTTATGTGGAAACTAATTTGACAATAAACTATTAAAAAAAAAGTAAAATAAAATATGTGATACGTGTCAAAAAAAAAAGAATAAAGTGCAAGTTTAACTTGATATTATTGTTTTCTAATAGTATGAGTGAATAAATACACATTAGTTTCCACAGACATATGCATGGATGCACACATGCACATGCATCAGTTGTAGAAACTTTACATAACATAGTCAATATACATTTAACTATATCTACATTCACCTCTGAAACAACTAATATACTTTCTGTTTCACTCCACTGCATCCACCGTATCCTAATGTGGGACACAAATTTCATGGATATGAACTCAGTTGAGGGCATAAAGCATTTTCCTCATTTTCAAAGTAAGATGACACATAAGTCGTAACACATATGTCCTAACACATAGGTTATGTATAATGAACATATCTTGGGTGAAGTATAAGATAGCAGAAAAATCCAAATACTGGGGGTGTAGTCTTTGTTTTGCCACATGTTACATACGTGATACTAAACATGTCACTTAATCATTTATAGCCTCAATTTCCTCATTTATAAGATAAACTTAACTCTCCTATTTACTTTCCAGTGTCAGTACTCAAGTCAGATGAGTTAAAGATACCCTAAGGCATTTAAAGATTATGAAATACTGTGAAAATTATTATGTTTTAAACAAATGTAAACAATCCTCATTAATACAGTTATGGCATGGTCTTTGTCTTCAAATATGTACACTCTAATTAAAATGTTAAAATTAGTTTATTCCCTTTTTTTTCCCTTCATTTCTACTGCCAGGTCTTCTTCATGTCCTCTCTTATGTGTCTTATGAATTGCTATTCACACTATTAAGTAGCACTGGTTTTCAATGTATTGTATATGTTAGAGCTAATATTCAAAATCAGGACAGTATTACATGTCAGTGCATTACCAAAGGCAATTAACAGGAAGAATGTAAATTAATGATTAAAAATATACAGAATCACTATAATATTATAGATCTTTCTCTATATTTTTCTTTATTTTTGTTAAATAGTTCATTACTGAAGTCATAATTTTCTCTAAGTTCCAAAAATAATGAAAACAATCAAAAGCTTAAAAGTTGACTTGGGAACAAGGAATATCTCTTTTATGGATGCGTTTGTTGGTTGGTTTGGTTTGTTTTATTTCCCGTTTTTCCATGTCCCTATCCTCACATATTTCTTTTGGCTTGGTTCTGATTCTAGAGGCAGTGGGTCTTTACATTGAACTAATGGATGATTGGGGTTCAGGGATCAGTTCAGAGTTTATATGAACCCTTTGAAAATGTATGCAAATGTACTTTATATGTATGGATATGAATATGGTTATGTATAATTTATATGCATTTGTAAATATGCCCTTTATTTCTCCCTTGGAGAGGATCATAACTTTTTTTATTCTCAAAGGGGCACATGAGCTTAAAAACACTTGGACCCAGTGCATTTCAAATTTTGTACCATGTGAACATTAATTGAAAGGAGAAAATTTCCTCTTCCACTGCCTTTTCAACTATCACAATTTTGTCCCAAACATTTGGATAATGTAGGTAGTGAGGAAGGAAGATCAGAGAGCCAACCACTAAGAAAAGGATGATAGAGTACCTCCATTAGTGACTTTTTAGCACTTTCTTACTTTCTTGCTTTTATGCTCACTCAGTCATTTTTCCCTGCTTCATTCCACCCTCCCCCTCCCACTATTTTCTTTCCCTTCTTTCCCCTTCCTTCCTTCCTTCCTTCCTTCCTTCCTTCCTTCCTTCCTTCCTTCCTTCTCCTTTCTCTTTTCAATTACTTCTCTTCAGAGGAGAACATTTCAGTAAGCATTACTTTGAGTAAGGACCAAAAACATTTTTTTAATGCTATAACATTATCCCTTTCCTCCTCCCCTTCTCATTTCTTTTCCCATTGGTGTGAATTTATTAATTTTACTACCATCTCAGTTTGGAGAGCATTCTTTCCTATCCACCAGAAGTAGTGAATCTCTGCAGAAGACACTTCTATAGCAAAAATCATACAGAAGTCAGTAGAAAGAAAAGGTAATACCCACATAAAAAATATCCCTCACCTTCCTTTTCAATGTTTTCACTTCCTATTTGAACACCATTATCTAAGCTAAAATGTCCCCCAATGGAAAAAAAAAAAAACAAATAAATTGATTTGTGAATTGTTTAACATAGAAAATAGATGAAATTAAACTAATTTTTCTATTTAATGATATAATTGAGTTATTTTTGAAATGTAGACAGGGCCAGCTCCTGCTTCTATGAAGAAAAGAAAAATATTACAGTTTTGACCATCCTGAGTAACAACTTTCTATTACCATAAAGAATGAATAGCTCTCTTTACTTTTTCATTTCATCCAACATCTCTGTACCATCATTAATTTTTTTTTAGAGAGAATAAGTTTGGGAAAGAAAGAAAAAGATGATTGTTAGTATGGATTTCTGTTGGCAGTTGAAAATGTTGCTGTGCAGAGTTTTCCCTGTACCCTGTTTTTGTAGGATTTGAATTTTCCAGTTGGATTGACTTGGCTGTCAAAAAGTCAAGTTGATTTTTCTTTCCCAGATAAAGTTGATAATTGGCTGAATAAAATGTTAAGAACAATTAAGAGAGGTAGGATTTTAAAGCTATTTAATACAAAAACAAATTTTATGGGACTATTTTATCCTTGTTTATTTTCTATTTTTATCTTTTGTAACTTCTCCAGGGAACACTGTATGAAGTTATAGCTTCCTGTTCCATGAGGTATTTTATTTCTTCATTGACCTCCCTTCCATAACTCCTTAGTTTACACTTAAAGAAGAAAATAAAGTGTTTCCATTCCACAATTAAATCCTTTTAAAGAGAATTCAAGGTATAGTCTTTCTTATTCACACAAAAGCATTCAGAACACCAGTTTTAAAGAATGCTTAATTCTTGGGCTACACGTTTTTAACTCTCCTCCTGTTCAGAATACAGGTTTACTACAATCTCTTGTCTTTGTTACCACCAGAACTTAGTATCATTTTCTGTGCCCATTTCAGATTGTCTCCATACCAGCTAGCCTTCTTTCATATATTCTTTCCACTCTTCCTTTACCTCAGTTTCCTTATTTTCCCCCAGCATTCTCCATGCTTAGAACTGTGTGTAGCTTCTCATCTGCATGAATACCTCTTAATTTCAGTCTAGACTCAAATTCCATTTCTTTTTTTTAAATTATTTTTAATAGTTTATTTTTGAGACAGAGAGAGACAGAACAAGAGCAGATGAGTGGCAGAGAGAGAGGGAGACACAGAATCTGAAACAGGCTCCAGGCTCTGAGCTGCAAGCAGAGAACCCAATGTGGGGCTCGAACCCATGAATTGCAAGATCGTGACCTGAGCTGAAGTTGGATGCTTAACTGACTGAGCCACCCAGGCACCCCTCAAATTCCATTTCTTAATAATTAAAATTAAAAATGGTATGTTCCATGTGTATTAGTTATCTAGATGCCACTCAAACATTAAATGATTTATTTATTTAAAGCATATTTTTTATTATCTTTTAAAAATTTTTTTAATGTTTTATTTCTGAGAGAGAGAGAGCGAGAGAGTGTGAGCAGGGGAGGGTCAGAGAGAGAGGGAGACATAGAATCCAAAGCAGGCTTCAGGCTCTGAGTTAGCCGTCAGCACAGAGCCCGATGCATGACTCGAACCCACGAACCGTGTGATCATGACCTGAGCCAAAGTCGGGCACTTAACCTACTGAGCCACCCAGCCAGGCGCCCCTTTTAAAGCATATTAATGACACTTTCCTCTGCAATTGGTCTTATATTTTTCAACTTTCTTGAACAAAGTGTTCTTGAACATGGTTTAATATTTACATAGAGATTCCTCAATTATCATCACTAAATTAATGTCCTAGAGTTGTTAAAATAAAGTACCACAAACTGTATGTCCCAGACAATAGAACTGTATTGTGTCTGAGTCGTGGTGGCTGGAAGACCAAGATGAAGCTGTCAGTAGGGTTGGTTCCTTCTGAGGGCCAGGAGAGAGAATCTGCCCCATGCCTCATGCCTAACTTCTTATGGTTTTCTGACAGTCTTTGGTGTTATTTGGTTTGTAGGAGCATCTCCCTGATTTATGTCTTTATCTTCTTTTTCTTTTTTTTTTTTTACATTTATTTATTTTTGAGAGACAGAGAAAGACAGAGCATGAACAGGGGAGGGGCAGAGAGAGAAAGAGACACAGAATCTGAAGCAGGCTCCAGGCTTTGAGCCATCAGCACAGAGCCCGACGTGGGGTTCAAACCCACGAACCGTGAGATCATGACTTGAGCCGAAGTCAGACGCTCAACCAACTGACCCACCCAGACACCCCTGCCTTTATCTTCTTATAGTGTTCTCCCTTTGTGTGTGTGCGTCTGTTTCCAAATTCCCCTTTTTATAAGGATATCAGACCACTCTTCTCCCATATGACCTCATCTCAACTAATTACATCTGGAATGACCTTGTTTCCAAATAAGGTCACATTCTAAGGTACTGAGGATTAGAACTTCAACATAGCAATTTTGAGGGGACACAATTCAATCCATGACAATTAGGAACATTATTTTGTGTGGGTAGAAAGCTCTATTACACTGAGTTTTGAGAAACTCAATTATAAACCTGTTTGCAAGGTATACATAGCTCTCAGCCTTGGATACTCCATCCCTCCCCTCCTCTGTCTCCTCTTCATTCAGAGATAAAGAGTGGTTATTGCTTATAGTTATCATTGTGCTTTCTTTTGGAAGTGTCCCATCTTCCCATTGAATATGAATGGAGAGTTTCAATATCTGTTACTGTGTATTAAAGATGAATATATTGGTTCTAAGCTAAAGTCTCACTGATGAGTAAAGATGAATTTGAGCAGTAGTGTATATATATTTTATAACATCTTTTTAAGTTTTTCAAGGGCTCTGTTTTCCTTTTCTGGGTTTCCTTTTCTACCATGTTAAATGGAGATAGGCCTATAAGTGAATATAAGCATGCTGGACTATTGAGGCATGAATGTATTATTTTCACCTGATGTATACGTAAACTAAGGAAATATAGCTGATAAAAATATTGGAAATTGAATTATCTTTACTACTTGTTAACCAAGATTTTACCCATTAATGTAGGAAAATCAGAGTTCTCCTTAGAATTCTGTAAGGTGTGAAATCTGAGTAGAAAGAAATTATGCTTTTCTGTGATTTGTATAGGGTCAATCCTACTGAGACATCCAATAAACATATTACTAGCACAGCATTGTATTGAAATCAAATGCTGTGAGTAGGTAAGGAAATGTACACATTCAATTTTTAGCGGGTAGTTCTCCTAAGCAAGATGAGGGGTCTGCACCCCTGGGTGCAGACGTACCAGGAATGGCCCTTGGGGTTCTCAGGGCACCATGCTGCTGAGCCACCCACTGCAGCAGAATCTGGTTTGGGCAGGCATAGCCAAATAGGCCATTTGATCTTTGGAGTGGATCCTGCCACAGTGAGTGACTCTTTTTGTTTTGCCCCTCCCTTTGGTCATTACTGCGCCCACCTGGCACTATAGGACAAAAAATGAGAGGTGGGAGGGGTTATGAGGGGGCACTTCAGGAACACAGCTCTGCCAAGTAGGAAAAGCTGCTTAAACAATTCTGGTTCTACAAGCACATGTATAACATTTCTGCCAACCCATTAGTGAATACATTGTATTTTCTATATCATTCAGCAGTCTGCTAAAAATCACTTTCCTTGATTCTGTTTTCTCATTCTTGGGGTCTTAGATCTACATAAAATGTGGCCACGCAAATAAAAAGATTTCTCCCTATCTTTTAATAGGCTTCCTTCATAAGTATTTGAACATGCTTGGAAACATTTACTTCATTTTATGCCTCAATATTTTGAAATGAATTCCTCTACTATATTTGAAAATCAGGTTTAGTGGGTTGATGATATTGGTCAAAATGTTGACATTGTATGAAATTTTTGTTGAAAGTTTTAATAGATTAGGTGATCGTTTCTCCATTTCAGGACACTGTTTGATGGAAAATATAAACATGGCTATACCCATTTTTTTTTAGCTGAAAATGTGGAGACACTGAGGTGCTAACTATGTTATTTAGGATTGTGCAGGATGTTAGTGTCTGCCAATTTGATGCTGGTGGTAACATTCAGATATTCTGAAATTTAGAGTTTTAGCTTATGCTCTATGAGACAATCAAAATATTAGATCCACATTGTCTTCTTAATGTCATTTAGAAATTGAGACATTGGAGAATATTAAATGACTTATAGCAAATCACACAGCAAGGTCACAGGAAAGCTGATAAGATTTTGGACTCCTTCACTCTGAACTAGCCATGACTAGTTTTCTAACAAGAAACATTTTTCTCCTTCAGGGAATCCCAATTTTCACATTTATAAAGGTTGGAGATTTTCACTGAGGAAGCAATGCCTCAAGGCACTAGGAACTTTTGAAAAACTTTAAGGTTTTTAACTTCAACCTAGTAAGCCAACTATATTGATCAACATTTAACAATTTGAGGATGTTAGACTTCTAAAAATTCTTTGTTTAGACAGGAATTGAAACTGAAAGTAAATCATTTTACCCCTCCTTCATTATCTAGTTGTCACTTAATAAAACATTTAGGAATTAGGTATTTGTATATGTATGCAAAAATGCATACATTTGTAAACTATAAAGTATATTTGGGAAAAGGTTATAAAAATAACGTCTACTTGGAAGTGTTTCTGCAACAACTTTTGCTTGTCATCATTTTCAACCAGAAGATTAAATTTCCCTCTGTAAGGCTGAAGACTCAGTTAGTAAAGAAGGAGGGAGCCAGCCTGCCAAAATTCATTGTCATTGTACCACTAAAGTCATTGTTACAAGTCTAGGGAAAGAACACAAGAAGTAGTCTTCTATACTTTAACTCCCTATCAATTAGGGTTTCCAGCTGAGAAATGAGCAGATTCTAGAAAGCTCTGGCTGCCCAGGTGAGTGTGGTGCAGGTATTCCCTATGCTCACTAACCCATCTGCTAGTTTTCCCATACAAACCTGATCTCAGCCAGAGGCCATAGAATAAGGACCAATTATGCAGGATCTAAGAAGTCCCTTATCCCAAAGAAATCCCAAAGGAGAAACTTTACATACATTTTCAAGTAAATGAGAAGAGCCTTTGTAAAGCCATTCTAGTGACTCCTCATGAAGAAATATCCCATTTCACCTAGAACTAGCTTTATCACCATCAATAAATGTGTGTTCCAATAATATTTGCTCCAGTAGTCAGAAACTGGAGATGGCTGGACTTAATCAAGGTCCAAGAGAGAAGAAAGTATGTGGAGAGGGCATCAGAGTGCCTGGAGTTGGAGAACAATCAGGTTGTTAGCTGATGGTTAGTTAAGTTAGCAGCATTGGGTTATCTGAGAAGAGCATATGATTGTGCTGAGGGGTGGCTTCCCCAGTGAATCCCAAATAAGCTTTTACATCTCCATTAAATAAGATGCAATATTTATTATATTATTCACTTGGAAATGTAAGAATTTTTTTTCTATTATTAACTGGTAAGTTCCCATGTCTTCTATTTTGTCTGTCAGCCATTTTCTTAAACACAACCATTTGGCTATATTATAAACATTCTCAAAGGATATTCTGCCAGATTATCAACTCCAATTTGCGTTAGCTAAGACTTATTTACATTTATTGTCTAAGGCAGGCTTAGATAATCTATGTGTGATTTAGTCCAGAAATAGGATGTCTTCGTTGTATTTGATAAGCTCTAACTTTGGATTCTTGAAATGCCATGTATCGTGCACCTATTCAAAGCTAGTTGCTGTGCTGTGAACTTTGCATATACTATGTGCTTTAATTTTCCCAAGACATCATTTTAGAGATGAGAAAATGGAGCCTCAGACAACCCAATTCATTTGACAGAGGACACACAGTAAGTGGCCAAGCTAGGATTCAAATAAGCCATTCTGACTTAAAGTCTTCTTCCCCTTTTTTTAAATTAAAAACAAAACAAAACACATTTTTTTAAAATTTATTTATTTTTGAGAGGCAAAGTGAGGCAGAGCACAAGCGGAGGAGGGACAGAGAGAGAAGGATACACAGAATCTAAACCAGGTTCCAGGCTCTGAGCAAACATTCAGCACAGAGCCTGATGCAGGGCTCAAACCCACCAACCGTGAGATCATGACTTGAGCTGAAGTTGGACACTCAACCAACTGAGCCACCCAGGCACCCCACTTCCTTTTTTTTAAATCACTCAGTCTGCTTCTAAAAATGGAGACATTTCTGAGTTATCTTCTACAAATCTATGAAGTTTTAACAAGGGAGAGGGGGCATATGGCTTTATGGTGCTAGTTTTTATCACCTAAAACATTCCAGCTTGTTGTCCGTTGATTTCTCAGTGCAGCCTACTAGCCTGTTGACACCATAAACACTATTTTCCGTCTTATTTTGTGAGACATGCCTCTCAGTAGATATAGTTTAACTTAATTCTCAAATTAACCTAAAAACACTTTAATTTTGCTAGATTAAAAATAATAACAAACATTTGTGTGACTGTGTAACTATAAAGTAATGGAACTGATCTTTGGTGAGTATTAACAGCACTGGTCTCATTATTTAGAATGAATCCACATAGTGCATAGCCAGTTTTGCTATCTGTGAGTTTCATAATCTGTTAAACGGAGATGGTGCTAGGACCTACTTCCTAATATCATTGTGAAGGTTGAATAAGGTAATACATGCAAAGTTCTGAGATCAGTTCCTAGCAAATAATAAGTACTCCATGAATGATAACTATTACTATATATTGAGCATTACAGAAATAAAAATCGAATAATTACTGGTAAGTACTTCATACACAGCAGGAGTTCAATAAATATTTATTGAATCGATTAATACTTGGTATCAGTTCTTTAAACTATGTGTTACTGATCTATAGCAAATGTCATATTCTGGCTGCTGCCTCACATTTTGTATTTAATATAAAACAAAATGTTCAATATCATTAAGAATTCTATACAGTTTGCAGGAGCACTTATTGATTCTGAAAGAGCCTTTTTGGGGAGCTGGGTACGGTATCATTACTTTTCCTCAAGATTTTTATCCTTAGTACAGTATAGCATGCCTTTTGTGACTAGAGTTGTATGTTTGACCACCAAGTGGATATAGATTCTCCCCTTTCTTTAATGGTCATGTAAATATGATTTATCTTATGGTACAGTGAAAGCAGAAGCTGTACAAGTATGTACAGTTAAAGAAGATAAATAGCCTAGAAAACCAAAAAGACGGTATGTGTCGCGGATGCTTCCTACTTGTCTGACCCAGTGGAAACTCACTGAAAGTAACACATTTTGTAAGAAAGACGTATATTGTCACTGTCTCCTCCAGTTTTGGAGATGTTGCATACTTTTGATGATGACATCAAGATATTATAGTTTGCAGGAGCTTTTTTTCCTTTGTTAATTTATTTTTAAATCCTGAAATGTTTGCTATTATGGATCTGAAATTATCATGCTTTAAATACCGGTGTCTAACTGGTCATCTAATTCTAGTAAGAGTTTTATAAAGGGTTTAAAGGTTTGCCTCTCCCTAGAATATTCCTCCTACCAGTGATATTCCCACTTGACCATTAGAAATAGTCCATATATTACTTCAGGGAGCTCTGCTTCCTACTTTTATGCATATTTGTATCATGGCTCTTGTTATGTTGCATTCTTGTGTTTTCTCTTTAGATATGTATTTTCTCTTTTAGAGTCTAGTGACTAAATTGTAAGTTTCTTGAAGACAAGGTCTGTATTATTATTTTTTTAATATCTAGATATCCAGTGTTACTACTTAGTTGTTCCCAGCTAAGTAGGAACCTACAATAAAGTAGGTGTTTAGTAAATATGTATCCAATAAATTAATGAACTTGCAATCACATACATACACACACATTAGCTTAAAGTCATGAATAAAATTTCCTGTGTCTTTGCATGTTTTTCAACTGCTTATGAATGTTTTATGCCCCAATTTATAAACAGATTGATATATCTCTGAGTGCTGTAGTCACATTGGGGTAAATTTTCTAATCTTTGGAAAAATTTTTTTTACCTGTTCCATGTTCTTTGCTTTTAGCTTGAGCATCTCTTTTTCATGTGGACTCAGGTGTGCTATCAAGTACTGATTACTTGGTTGAACCACAAAGGCATTGTTAACAAATCTTTATTTTTAGTTGCACACTGTTTGGTGGCTTTGTTCAAGCACATTATCTGTATGTGGAAAAAAAATTATGGGTTGTGTCAGTTCACTGGAAAAGTCTTACTTCCATAAAAAGTTCTCAGCCTTTAATACAGTGCTTGACATATAGTTGGGATTCAATAAATGTTCCTTGGATGTATGAACAAATCAGCCATTATTATCAACTGTTTTCAGGATGAGGCATGAGATTTCTTTTAAAAAGACTAAATGAAATGCCCAGTGTCAGACAGCAGAATAAGAGTGAATCTGACACTCATACTTCTTACCTCTGTGTTTCTAGACTGTTACGCAGGCTCACTGAGAAGTGCCTTATATGTCTGATTTCTCAACTTCACCCTGCAGTAAACTTTTTGCAATCTGGAGGCTAGAGACCTCTTTTGTAAATGTTGTCTGCCGAACTGCATTGGCACCGAGGAGGCCTTAGCAGATAAAGTGGAGGAACATATGGCTCCCATCTGAATACAAATTGGTGGACATAACGTGGTAATTCAGCTGAGATGTCCTCTATATTGTAAACTGAAAGAGTATGATTAGAGGTGTTTATAAACGGCATCTGAATTTCCCCCACACACCCCTCCCCACCCCCTTTCACCGTAGTTTTATCGGCCTGAATCATAGCCATCTAGCGTCCCAGTCTCACTGTGTTATTTGTTAAAATGGCCAGCGTGAGGAATTATTAATTAAAGCTAACAAATCACCCTGACGAGCTGTGCCCTGGCATGGCTGAAGGTTGATTGGCGAAAGTGTTCTTCTTTGGAGAAAAGACTTTTTGTGCTCGTGACGCAGTCAGGGACGGATTATTGAATATGCAAGTTAGAAGAAAAATCACAGGACAAGCAAATTGAGTATTTACTGGCAAATAATTGCTCTCTTAAGCTGTGGCTCTCTTCCTAAATTCTTAACATTCCCGAGGGTTAGAAAGAAACACAGAAAAAATGCATCGGTACAGAGTACATTTCAAAAAAAATACATAGACTGATGTTTCAGACTTGTGCAGGTAAGTGTGATTGTGTGTGCATGGAAAGTGAAAGAACAGGAGAAACAAGGGAAAGATGGGGGGAATTTTTAATCTGGTGGGCTTTTAAAATCAATTTGTTGTTTATTGGAATACTGCTTGGTGTATTTATAAGTTGACTGAGAATTTAGTTTCAGTGCAGCATTTGTGGTGAAAGTTAGAGAAATGAGAGAGACCGTTTTCTCAGAGTTACTTTATGTCTTTATCAGCAGAAGGATATGTGTTAATATTTTGCCCCAATAATAGTTTTATACTTTGCTCGGGTATTTGTGGATATATGTATAATATTATCTCCTGGGTTAGAGCTCTTTAGTTATTCTCAATATTTAATTATGACCTGTTTTAACAGTGTCCCAAACACATTTGGACACAACTATTGCGTTTATTTTTCAAAGTAAACTCAGTTGTGCATTTACACCAGGCTGGTCCTTGTTCAGAATTTTGAAAGGGACATCATAGTTCTGGAATAGTTACTTAAACGTCAGGCTTCTATAATAACAAAAATGTCCTTATTATCAATTGTGTGCTCTTTTTATCTGAAATGTTGATCACGTTACTGAGTTTTGTGGACATTGTGAAATAAGTGAGACTAGTTTAGAGGCTGCTTCAAAACCAAATCTAAATACATCAAAATGGAAGTATAGAAATAAAGTCTCATTCTATGTATAAAATGTGGACAGTAGGAAACAGAGATACTCTGCTAAGTATAGCTAGTTTTATATGAACAGCATTATCAAAATATGTATATCCACTGAGAATAAATTCCATATTCTGTGAAAACCTAGAAAATTTGCTTTCATTGACAACAAGCTGTTTTTGAAATGAGAATAATTGGCTGGCGAAATAGCATTTTAGGGTTATAATAACTATGACTAACATGGATTTAAAACAAAGACATAAACATAATTTAAACTAAATTAACTAATTAATAATTGCAAAATGCTTTAATGATAAAACATCTACATGATAGTAATAATAGTGGGAATAATAATACAAATGGAAAATCTGACAGTCACCCAGAAATTAGATCAGATGACTCAAAAAGTTTTAGAGAATGAGAAATTTAAAATATAAGTATATGAAACATATTTTACCTTCTAATCTATTTCTTGACCCATGCAATATTGTGTTGGTCAGGATTTTTCCTTATTATATCTTATTTTATTAAAAAGTATCGTTTGTCTTAGTAGGTAGACTAGAGCTCATAGGAAGGTTTAGAAAATATATTTTTTTAAGGTTCAATTCCCACTGGATAACCTTCTGTCCTCAGATTTCCTCCTTAAAGTTTCTTATGACTATTTGAGGGCACAATTTGGTCCATTATTTTGAAATAGCAAAGGGGGCATTTAAAGCATATGTTCAGAGACTAAACCATCTGCCGGCTTTATTATGAATACCACAGAATTATGAGGACTTGGAAAGGCTCAAAAATTGAACCAGAGTTCTATGCAAGATTTAAAAAAAAAAACTACAGCACTTTGATTTTTAAAAGTGTTTTGCAACCACTTACTTTTGCTAAGTATTTTCATGAGTATTTTATGGGAGAATAGTATCACTGCACCGTTTTGATATGTAAGGAGTGCCTGACAAAGGGTAGTCAAGTGACAGGAACCTATGGAAAGGTAATGGTGATATTTTCTTTTTTATTTAACCCACTAAATTTAAGTGTCTTTTGGAATTTGGGGTTGACTTGTCAATAGTGAAACTCTCAGTGAATTGGAAAAACATAAAATGGCGACTGCTAGAACAAAAATGAAGTCCAGCTGCTAGCTTCTGGACTATCTACAAATGAGTTGCAAGAGACATGCAGAGGTCAGACTCAAGAGCACTTCTATAATAGAACTGTGATGTAACAGAGGTATGAATCAGCTATTGGTTGTCCATACTGGGGGGAGCCACCCTAAAATGAGCATAACTTGACATTATTCCAGGGTAGTACTATGTTCCTTTGGTATCTGGAAGAATATGAGATCTAGAAATTAATGTAAGAACAAAAATCACATTCAAATCCCAAACATAATGGCAGTGCAGCCCAGAGCCATCACATAAAGACAAATCAAGATGAGTATCATTGTTAAGATATCTAGTGCCCAGTTAGAGTTCTTTTAACGTACCTACATTTTACTAAAATCAGTCTGAGGCTAGCTAGATCATTATTACAGAAAATGCAGAAAATAGACTAAACCAGCTTGACTATAAGCTTTCGGTGTTGAGATGACTTATCAGTCCTTGTTGCTTAATGAAAATTATTTAATTAAAAGAAAATAATAATGGAGGCAAAAGACTGAGTCGTTTGGTTTGAAGATTCTAAATGTGTGTGTAAATATATATAAGTAAATAATATATATATACACATATCATTGCATGTATACATATAAAATTTTGTGAAAGCAAAATGTTTTCAAAATTGTGTACTTTGTTAGGCAGATTAAGCCTAGGAGTTTTTTTTGTACAGTTAGTCTAAAGACTGAACAACACATATTTTAACACAGGTATAGTTGGCTTTCCATTCTTGAGGGATATGAGAATGAATGATCTGGTTCTGAGAATACCTATATTGAAATTCATATGGATTTTCTCATAGAGATATTTTAATTTTATGTCTTCCTAAATTGCAATCCTACAAATAATGAAGTGAATATATTAGCCCAAAGACTACAAAATATCTCTGTTTCAGGAGGTTAGTTTGTTTTTGTTTTTGTTTTTTAATTTTGGGTGAGTTTGAAATATATACCTAACACACACACACACACACACACACACACACACACACTTTTTGTTTTGTTCATTTCTTTCTTCCACCTTGTTCCAATGAGGGAATTAAAATGGCTGACAAAGGAAACAAAACAGACAGTACAGTGAAATCTATGAATTGGCAGTAGATAAGAACAAAAAACAAAACCATAAACAAGTGCAAGGACATTAAAGTGGAATCAGGAGTGAAGTCAGCATACAAATTACATTCAGAGAAGTGCTACACATTTGTGTTTAAACTTCCTTGCAGCCAAAACAAAGAGACAACCATGACAGGTATTCCAACATTCATAAGAATAATAAAATAAATTCCCTCATTGATTGCTAGAGCTCTTAAAAAATGACCGACCCTGTTTTTAGAACTCAGTTGTAAGACAACTCCCCTTGAAAACAATCATAGGCTGCAAAGACCTAAAGGCCAGGGCAGTAGCAGAAGCCATACCTTCCCTGGGACATGTGTGGAGAAGTAGACTAATCTCCTTTCAATCCTAGAGGATGAGTTTCTAGGGGAGGAAAAAAAGCTACAGTTAGTGCAGTGATGTTGGCAAGACCAAGATCTTATGGCAAATTGGGAGTTAAGGGGGGAATTTTAAAAATTATTTCGTATAAATATATATGTATATTTTATTAGCAAACCAAAGATTTAGAAGGCACCAGCATTTATAATAGCCATTAAAACACATTTTATCGAATAAACCTCTTGAATCAACATTGCTTCCCTAAGTTGGTCATGAAACACTGCTGCCCTGCTGACATTCTTCCACTTTTATTTTAAGCTCACTGCCAATCTTTGTCAAGTTTTAAAAAGAACCTTTTTTCTTTTACAATGTAATGTTCCTTGCCCTTACATCCTCCCCTGTTTCATTTTCAAAAGTCTTTGCAAACTGCCTGGTCTTTTCACAGGTAAATTTGATGGTTAAGTCACATTGAATAGGCTAGTCTTTTCTCCATATTGAAAAGGTGAAGCATAAGGATTTTTTTTTCACATTATCTTTGTAACCCAATCCACAGTAAGTAGTCCAAGGACCACCTGTATCAGAATTTCCTAGGCTGCTTGTCAAAATGAGGATTCCTGGGCCTCATTCCAGAATTTCTGAATTAGAAGCTCTGAGGAGGGAGTCTAGGGAGATATAATTTAGAAAGCTATCCAGGTTAGTTATGCACACTCAGGTTTGAAAAACCACTGTTTCAGGATTTTAACTTCAAAATTTCTGGTATATGAGCATAAAATGAAGGATTTCCATACCACAGTTTATGGGAGTTTATTTTATTAACACTAATGAAAACACTAATGCATGTTCAATGCTAATAAAATTGCAAAGATCAAGCTTAGAGAAACTCTGCATTTGAACACTTTAAGTCATATCTCAGAGTTATATAAAACATTATTTAATTTTTTTAGCTACCGTTTATTGAAAACTACTATATGGTAAGTCATATGTTGAGTCTGGGTCCTAGAGATACAAAAGTGGATAGAAATAAGACAGTCTGTTGTCTTAAAAAAAACCTTATAATCTAGGGTAATTTATTATCAGTAGAATATTTTCTTCTCCATACTAGGGTAAGTATGAATTGCCACAGAGTCTCCTCTTGAACAAAACTCAAGATTTGCATTGTATCTTATCAGTATAAGTACACATTTGCTGGTAGCAATTTCATATAGAAGGAGCCTGCTACAATTTGGAAACTGCAAAGCATAAGTAAACATTATAGGTCCACCATCTTCCCTCTCAGCAGGAGATAGTATCCCCCAAGACTGAGATGGGAAGTATCACTGGGACCTTCATTTCTCCCATCACCACTCAGTGATTTGTTACCACTCTACTCTTTGAGAGGAGGGAAGGAGTGTGTTGGTGAGTGTACTTGACAATATGAGGACTTCCATGTCTCTTTCCATTGGCCCTCTAGGGGCTCAGATGATGCATAGGAAAAACTGGAGTCTGTATGACAGTGGTCTCGCTAGTTGGCAGGTAGGGCAAAATATGGAGGGTCTCAAGCTGCTCTCACCTAGTACTCTGCTCCCAAGTCTCACCAGTGTCAGAAATTGGGTATTAGTAGGCTAGCAGGTATGTATTGTCCATGAAGGAATTGGGTGCTTGGTCTGAGGCACAGGATGAGAGCTTGCAATCTCACTGCTGATTCATGTTTTTCTGGAAGAGGAATGAAAACACCCACCCCTTTTATTATTTCCAGAACAATATGAGAAATATTGTGAGAACTTCTATATTGTTTTTTTCTCCCTTTAAAAAAAAATATACTTATTGGATGTTTAGTGCATGTTCTCCTCTAGGAACCAGAGATACAGTGGTGAATAAAATAAAGTTTATACCTTCGTGAAGATTATATTAGGGTATGTAGTATATTAGTGATAGAAAGTAAAATTTCTAAGTGTAAAATGTAAAGTAATATAAATATGATAAAATATGCTTCACTTTTGAGACTTTGCTTACTGCATTTGCCATGACTTCCATTTATATTTATGACATTTCATAATGTGTTTGCATGAATCTGTGTGTGTATCTATCTACCTACCTACCTATCTACCTACCTATCTACCTTAATGCATTTATAAACTTGTCTGGGAACAGACCAGACAGTTCAGGATACTCCTGGTTCTGGGAAGCCCTTTCTCAGGGAGACCTGCACATAATATAAAGGGAGAAAGCAAGGACCAAAAAAAGTGTGGAGTCAACCACAAGATCATTCTTTTTCTTTTTTCTTTTGTCCTCCTCCTACTCTCCCTTCCCTCCTCTTCCTCCCCCTCTTCCCCCCTTCCTTCCCCTCTTCCTCCTCCTCCTCCTCTTCCTCCTCCTCCTCCTCCTCCTCCTCCTCCCCGTCGTCGTCGTCGTCGTCGTCGTCTTCTTCTTCTTCTTCTTCTTCTTCTTCTTCTTCTTCGTGGTGTGTGTGTGTGTGTGTGTGTGTTCTGTGTTGTGTGTTTGTTTTTAATGAACTGAATGCAAGTCATCCTAGATGCCCAGGAGTCTAAGTTAAGGTAAATAAGTTATGGGATCAGTCATCACAGGACTACCGATAGAAAAGACAAACAGGTAGCAGTGGTATATAGCTTTGATAAGGTTCTGTGGATGACAGAGTAAGCAGTACTGTCCTAGAATGATCAGAGTAGAGCAACAGGAAAGGTTTCCCAGAAGGAGGCATGTTTTAACTAAGACTAACAACCAAATACTAAAACAAACCGAAAGAATTTTTTTAAGTAAAGCTCTAATTTTTCACTTGATCGCCTAAGTAACATATACCCCTGGTGAAAATATTTTAGACAATTGGACAACATGTTTTTTTAAGAGAAGGTGGGAAGGGAAATCACCTATTAACTCCGCACCCAGAGAAACCATTGTTAACATTCAGCAGATACTTTTTTGAACATGTATTATGTTCTAGGGTTATGCCAACCAGCCACTGTCATCTCAGAAGGGAACATTTTAATTAGCAGGCAGTATGAATAGCAGCAACTCAAATTTTAACTCCTGTTAGCTGTCTTCAGATTTGGACTTATAAACCAGCTGGATCCCATTCTGGTTGATGTAGACAGAATGGCACGAATGTAGTATCCTCCTGCATACACATCAGAGCACCAACTATAACCCCTACCTCATGTTGGGGTGAAAGTCAGACTCATTGGGTTCAAATTTTGGCTCTGCTTCTTCTCCATCTGTGTGGTCTTGGGCAAGTTACTTGATCTCTCTGTGTCTCAATGTTTTTCTCTGTTGAGTTGGATTGTCAATAGTATATGCTTTATGACTTTGAGAGATATTTTGAGAAATGAATAAAATAGTACATGTGAAGTGTTAATCACAGTACTTGGCACATAGTAAAGTATTCAACAAATGCTCTCATTATTATGATGCTGATGCTGATTATTATTACTATTACTATTACAGTTATTTTCATTATCAAGAAAACTTGCCTAAAATACATTTTGACCAGTGCAACTCCATTATCACCACTGATAAAATGACTCAAAACACATTTCCTACTGGGGGGTAGGTCAGAGATATCATCTTTGTGACACACATTAAGAATCTGGGTTTATAGCTGAAAATTATAATTTAGCTCAGTAGATAAATGACATTATGCAGACTAATTTTCTGTTTCTAGGTAGAAATGATGTTTAAATCTGCCTTAAATGACCTTCATGTTACAAATTTTGTTTCAACAATTTGTGACTAAGTTTGTTTTATTAAAAGGAACTTTTAAGTCCAAAGCTCATGTTTTTCACACAGTGCTACATTTCTTTATATCATCAAAAGCTGAAAAAGAGGAGAAAGACAATTTTAGCTAATGAGGCATCTTCAGGAAAGAGTAGATTCTACATTGTACATCTGTATTTTAACATGATAGTGACAAAGATACCTAGCCTAGCATGCGCCGCATAGTAGGCGCTTAAAGAATTTTTTAAATTGAATTACACTTTATAAGAAAGGGCATGCGCACATCAATGTAGATGTTCTGTGGAAATGTAAGTGATTTTAAGAGAATGATGACACTAGGAATAACAGTATATTAGAAAAAAGCAGTTGTGTGAAATCTTGACAACACTTGATGGTAACTTTCTAAAATTGTAGACCTATTTCTGTATGAAAGGAAGAACTACATATTGAAAAAGAATGTAGATTCCATACTTGCAAAGCCGTGTTTTTGATTATCACCTCTACCACTCAAATGAAATGTTCATGGATGTGCTCTTTCTTGTGTCTAAGACCTCAAATGGAAATTGGAGCAATAATGGGCTCATTACATGGTATGTGTGAATAGTGCCTAGAAGAGTTCTTGGGACATAATGGTAACTCAGTATACCATGGAATACTACATGGCAGTGAGAAAGAATGAAATCTGGNTAACTCAGTAAATGATATCCACTAGGGACAGCAATGACAACAAGAAAACAAAAAAGTCCTGGGTACAATGAATATAATCTCATCACATAATAAATATGTACTTCATATGTATTAGTATAAAAATACTAATACTTAAAACTGGCTTGCTTAATGTTTAACACATAGTAGGAACTCATTGCATAAACTTTACCTGTTTAAATGCCTTCATGCAAAGATTTGCTATTCTAGTGAAATGAAAATAGAATTAAAATGTAAAACTAACTTTATCTTTTGAGAAAATGACAATAAAAGCAAAAGCCACCAAAAGATTTATTACTAAAATAGTCAAATAGTTTGGACTTTATGCAAATAAAGAACAAGGATAACTCTCTACTTCAAATAGAAGAAAAAGTGAATTAACTTGAGAAACTCTTGGATGACCCCTAATTTGAATAGTATTAATTGGAAGTATTTTAAAGATCAAAAGGCTATTATTGCTAGTTGCAGTGGTAGCTACATATGGAAAATGGCTGCAGAGATTCACAATACAAAAATAGTTCATTGCTAAATTCGAAATTCTGTTAATGTCACAAACAGTGGGATGTGAAACACAAATGAATTGTGATGACAGTTGAGTCCCAAGCTGCCTATTTTTTTCCCTCTGAGCTGTCCATATTTGGTTTTATATTTTCCTCAGTCCTGATTTAACCCATCAATATTTGTATTTTCTGAAGCTAGCACCACCTTGGAACATCCACTTAAGGATTTTACTCCTAAATACTTCTCAGTTCCTAGGAATTTTGCTCTCACTGCTTTCCTTCCCACCCATCCCATCAAGGGATGTATTCTTGAGCCTTTACCTCTCACCTCACAGTCAGAGTTTCCATCACTTTTTAGCTTACAGTCTTCTGAAACTCGATATTGCTCTTTATTCCTCCATTTCTCACAAGTGTTTAAAGTGCCATGCCATCCTTCTTCATCTGCAAGGCAGATTTCTTCTCCATGTTACTTTGACTAGGGGGCACTTCCTGTCATCCTGATCATCTGCATTCATTTCCTGCCATAGTTAAAAACAAAACAAAACAAAACCTTGTTTTCTAACTCTCTTAACTTTTGTGCTTGAAGGTCTCTATGATCCTAGATTTGGGGGGAACAAGACTAGATACACTATTTTATGAACTGAATAAAGCCCCCTTTTAAATACAGCAATTCTATGTAACTCTAACTTGACTTCAGGAAAATGTCATTTTAAAAAACCTATGAAAAGTATTGTTAAAGTGACCAAATTATTTTGTCTTAATGGATTTTGTAGCATGGATACCAGATCTACCTCACAGAGCAATAGTGCTGCCTAGATATGTTTTATCTGGATCTTACTGCAGGAAGTGATTTGGCTGCCTTCTCTTGAATGACCTCTCTACACCAAACATTTTACTTTTAATTCTTAAAACAACCTGTGAGATAGGTACCGTTATCTTTACTTAATAGGTAAGAAAACTTTGACCTAGAGAGGTTAAATGACTTCTTAAAGGGTGGAAATAGGATACAAACCAAAGGTTCTAAAACTCTGAAACCCATCCTTTCTCCATTACCAAATGCTTGTGCCATTTTATGTTTACCTTATTGGTAGTAGGAAAGAAGTGTGTAGTATAATTTAATTGGGGGCATGGCCAATTTCATCAAAGCAAACAAAGTGGTGATGAGATTTTACTGTGTTATCATTTTAATAGAAACATGAACCCCAGGCTGTGGATACACTGGATCTCCAAAAAGGTGAAACACATGAATCTAGGCAGCTTTCTGGACTGTTTCCTTTGGCTTTAGGAGACAGGTTATTACTAGCTCTGAAGAAACTGGAACTTCCAATAGATGGTGCATAGACCAAGGGTTTTTGACTTCCTGTGAAAAGCCTTCTGTGACTTGTCCTAGGCCTTTTCACCAGAATTAAAATCTGCTGATTATTCTCAACAATTGTATTCATTTTTTCCACCAACTTTTTGGAAAGATGAGTAGTAGTCGTAGTACCATAGTATTTAGTATTTTTATAAAGCAAACACTTAATACATTTTTAATCCATCCATTGTCAATCTATATATTTCTCTTATGAACATTAATACCACTTTTAGATAACTCTTTACAGTTTACAGTTTGGAAAATATATACCCAAAAAAGGCACATTGCATTTTTTTCTTAGAGTCACTGAAAATAGAGATGTAATTTAGCCAGTTTCCGTATACAGTAAAGCCTTGATAGGATTACCCTTATGATTGAGAATCTTTATTTTTCAGGGTAATACTAAGGCCTGATTTTCTAATTTGCCCTGTGCAATTGGACCATGAGGTGCCAGTTTGCACTCTGAGCCTTGAGACATTGCTTTGAGTAAGGACTTGGGGGTTAGTATAGATTGGCTTAGTGTATCATTGTACCACAACCACTTACTTCATTTGGGTCAGTTCTGCTGAGAGGAGCTCCTGAAATTTCCCTAGAATTTGGAATGAAATTTTAGCTAAAAGAGGAAGGAGGAAAAGGAGGAGAAGGGGGATGGGGAGGGAGGGAGGAAGGGAGGGAGGGAGGGAGGAAGGAAGGGAGGGAGGGAGGAAGGAAGGAAGGAAGGAAATAAAGACAGACTATAGCAAAAACCTTGGAACCATCTTTCTTCAAATACTTACCTGAAAATAAAAATAGAAAAACTTTATTGTATGATGCCGAGTTTGGGATTGCACAGTATGTTTTTCTCAGGCTGCATCTCTTGTGTTTGCCTCTCCTCCAGTCACAATGAATGTTTCAATGTCCTTCTCTCAAACTTGAGCCATTGCCAATTTTGGTATGTATCTTCTCCATTTTTCATTACTCTAAATTTGAAATGAGGTAGGTATTTCATTCTTTTACTTTTTGAAGATTCAGTGAGTTATATTATGTATTTATCAATAATCACTGTCAAACTTGACCCTAAATGTTGTTTTCTAAAAGTGCCATTTTCTATAAAGCTGGATAGCTTTGCCTATTTTCACCTTTTCTCTTGGTCCCCAAATTCTCCAACTTTTGTCCTTTTCTGGAGAACACTGAGTCCTGAAAATACAAGTGAAAATTAACTGTTTTAGAAAATTAACATAGGAAAGTGCTGCTTTCAGTTATATTCAAAATGGACTTCCTGTCATGCTGTTTGTATCATTTTCATAAGTGTAATATTACACAGATATTATATAGATATAAGGCATATTCATAGGTATTACTAAAAATATGGAGGAAAATGCCTCATATAGATATCCTCACCCACGATGAATTTTTTTTAAGTTTATTTGTTTATTTAGAGAGAGAGAGAGAGAGAGGGAGGGGCAGAGAAAGAGGGAATTCCAAAGGCTCTGCACTGTCTAAGGCGGAGCTCAAACTCTCCAACAGCTAGATCATGACCTGAGCCAAAACCAAGAGTCAGACGCTTAACCGATTGAGCCACCCAGGTACCCCCCACCCCCACAATGAATTTTGAGCATGAGGAGATATCTTTCCAATAGCGAGATATTATGTTGTGCTTGGTAAACTTTAACATTTGTATCCCTTGGTGTTCATGTTTATGAAAAATACTGAAGCCTTATGACCTCTATTTCCTTTTAGCTGCACAGGCTCAATATAATACATTTTGAATATAGATTCAATATGATTAGAATCCCAATCATACCACATTTAAAAGCAAAGTCCTAGACTGTGTTTCTTTGCCAGCATGACTCCTCAAAGAAAACGAAACCAGCCCTAAACAAACCGTCCTTAAAACAGTGTAAAATGGAGTTTGCATGAGCTGTTTTGAAAAATGGTTTGAACAGTGACTAACAACCAATTTTTCAAACACTGTTGCAGCCATTTCAAGCTGTAGAGTGGACAATCCACGGGGGAAAATCAATAAAAGATCTCTGTCACAGTAAAAAAAAAAAACAAAAACAAAAACTAAAAATACCATTAAGACCACTTCCTTCTCTATGCATCTATTATTGTATTCCACTAAAAGGTGCTGAAAAAAATCAACCAAGTTCTACTAAAATGAAGTGTCCAGACAAGCGAGTCTGTAAATAATTAAAAGAATAAACTAANACAAAAGAAAAAAAAAAAAAAAAAAAAAGGGAATGGGGGTGGGGTGGGGAGGAGATTAAGTAATTAAAATGTTAAAGGTACCAGAAGCAGAAAACTCAGGAAGAGAAAGAACTTGTTCTTCAAAAGAAGATACTTTCCATCCTTCACCAATAACACAGAATTGATAGTCTGATAATAAGATCCCTTTTGGTAGGGTTGGTGGGAAGAACACTGTCTTCAAAAAGGCTTCATGAGGTATTCAGTTGCCCAGGGCAATCTGATCAGAGTGTGCTTGTTTCTAGAATTGAGTAAAACAAATGAGGATGAACAACATATGGTTTAATAGTTAACTTTTAGAACAAGGGACAGGAAGATGCTTTTATGCCACGGTCCCAGCATTCGTTCCAATCTCATTACTAAGGTCTGTTCTGAGAGCATTTACAGCTTTCCGGAGAGTCTGACTTTGGCTGAATCTTGAAGATAGAAATATAACCTTAACGACCTCCTTGTCCTGGAATCTCCCTTAATACAGGTGAATCTTTGTGATAAAGCATGCTCTAGGATCCCAAGTATTTGTATCAATATCATTGTTAATATTATTACTCCTTTCTTATATTGGTAATTATCTCTCCATTTTCCTACTCTAGAAATACGTGAAAGTTTTGTGAATATGCAGAGTTGCTTTCTCTGAGTTTCTCTGAGAAAGTTTATGTGTCTTCTTCCAAGTTGGAAATTTGAGATGTTTTGAAATATAGCTGTATGTGCAAGTCCAGTCCTGCTATTTAAGACCAGAGACAGAAAAGATTTTAGAAACAGTCTTTTATTTGACAAAGAAAGAGGACAAAGGAAGGGAGAGAATTGTATACTTTGGCTGATTCAGTTTTCAGTGCTCGGTATTATTTGGCTAGTGGTCTTTTTATCAAGGTCTCTACTTTCTCAGAATCCTGATCAGACTCTTGCCCTGTGACTAGGAGAATCTCCCCAACTCTTAGCATCTTCTCCATGTTTTCAAAAGTAAAGTAACCATGGATTAGGATTTAATATACCTAATGAATGGGCCTTGGATTATAAACAAATACAAAGGGAAAATAACATCAAACTCAAAGGCAAATCATGATAAGCACTGAGGTCAGGGAACTGTTGGAAAAACTCTAATATGGAGTTGCTGTGAGTGATATAGATAAACTCAACAGCAGTAACAACAAACAAAACTCCCTCTCCCCAATTCCATTTTAAAAAACCCAAAAAACAAAAACAAAACAAAAAAAAAATCATAAAAAACCGCCCAGGAGAGAGACAGCACATCTGTATTTTTGGTGTATGATCATATATCTTCATTGTAGCTCTTCTGCCACACATTAACAGTTATTCATCCCTTGTGTTTCTCAAAGATCACCTGTGTGCATGTCTCCAAAGCTGTTCTACCAGTGTTACTATTTCTTCTTCATCCTCTCCTTTTATTTGAGCTTTTTTTTTTTCATGTGTGCAAAGAGGCTCTTTCTCTAGTCTCTTTGAACACATTCACCATTTCATTAGCACAGATGGGTGTTTCTATATGATGTCTTTTAAAGTGATGAGATGGCAAGAATAGATTTTGAACAATATTTTACCAGTATTATGGAAAAATTAGCAACTGTATATTCTATATACACACAGAGAAGCTGCATAAAATGCAAATTCTATTCATGTCTGATCTCTTCTGCATTTATATAGTGACTATTGCTATGGCATCTAGGCACTTTATGTTATTTCCTCTTATTATTATTTACCACCTGATCATGGCAAAGTGCTTTTTACAATCAGAGAATTTCATTAACAGCCCATTCCCTGTCTTTGTTTTTCTGCACCCTTGCATGTAAAAGTATCAAGCATCTTAGGAGCTATATCAGATAAATTACAGCAAAAAAAAAAAAAAAATTGAGTGCTTCTGACAGAAGCATGGGGGAAGAAAACCATTCCATAGCATATCCTAAAATCCAGTTTTTTATCTTATCTAAGTAATAATATTACAGAAATAATTACAGAAACATTAAAGATTGAACTCAAACAATAGATATGGACTTTTATTTATTGTGGTTTACACCACTGCAGTAATCAGAATTATGAGGTGAGCAAGGGGAGTATTGTCTGCACTTCACACATAGAGAGGTCTGGGCAATTGCACTTTCTCACTGTAGAAAGCTTGGGACTTCTTATTGCTTCCTGAGCTGCCTTTAGCCCTTAATTATAGAAGTCAATCCATTTTAAAATTCGAAAAGGTACTGTTAAAATTTTTTTAAGCTAAGAAGATAGAGATTTGTTTATAAAAAGGTTCATTATGATTATAGATGAAAGTGCGTGGTTGGTACCTTAACAGTTTGATTGAATTAAAATCAAGTTCACTCTGGGGTTTCCTTCTCAGTTCTACTCCTTGCTTTCTCTTTGACTCCAAGCTAATTGCCTAACCTCTAGTTGACTTGTGCCTCGTCTACACACTCAAAGCGAAATTCAGAAGTGAAGTTATTAATCTAACTAATGTAGACTATAACATTATTTCTCTAAATATTTCTTTGAGAGAATTTGAGATTTCTGACAAGCAGACAGGAATAAAAACTAAAAATTTTATACACAAGCTCCTCTTATCCTTAGACAACAACCCTATGGAAGTAGATACATCAGAGTCACTTAGAGGGCTTGTTAAAACACAGACTGCTGGGCCCCCTCCCAGAGTTTCTGATTCTGAGTCTAGGGTAGGGACTGATGATTTACATTTCTAACAAGTTCCCGGGTGATGCTGGTGGGAACCACACTTTTAAAATCACTGCACTAAAGGAGATATAGCTTAAGTACAGAAAAGGAAACTGAGTCCCAGTGATCTCAAATCATGGCAGTAAAGCGGCAGAATGCAGTCAAAAACCTGGGACTTCTGACTTGAAATCTTACTGTCTTTGTACTGCACACATTTTTCTTTACTTCTTCTGCTTTTATGTTTTGAATGACTTTCAGTTGCCTTGAGATCCTCAGTGAAATAGCTTTGTAAAGGAGTGGTAATTGGATCTTTTCCCCTTGGATCTAGTAGCTATTCTTATTGGATTTGTGAAGAGAAGAAGGGGCCATTCCAAATTTTAGTGACTTGCATTGGTATGAAGGGCTTTTAAGGCCAGCCGTATACTTCCCTTTTGGGAATAAGAGTAATAAACTTGAGTCTTCTTTGTGTTCATTCATCATAGCCCATAGATAGATATGAACAGTTTCTCTGGTAGACTTGTGGCCAAATTCTGTTGTGACAGTGCTTTGTAAAAGTTTCCACATGTATATTACTCCTTCACATAGTCATGATGAATGAGTGTGGTGATGAATATATGGTGGGGAAGGAGAGGAGCCACTGCAGAGAGGTTGAGCACCTGTTTCTAGTGCTGCCTCACCCTGTCATGGGCCTATGATCTTCACAAGGAGCAGGACAGAATAGTGCTGTGGTTCACAGTCCAGGCTGTATGTTACAGTCACCCAGGGGAGCTTTGAAACAGATATCCAGTCTGGGCCCATGTGCAGGAACTTCTGATTAACTCTTCAGGGGACAGGGTCTGAGCATCCAAAGATTTTAAAAGCTTTCTGGATGATTCTAATGTGTAATCTGGATTAAAAACTACTGGCCTAGGGCTTAAAAGCCTGGTTTTTGAAATTAGAGAGACCTGAATCCCTATCTTGATGCTTCTACTCAGTTACAGTGCACCCTTGAACAAGTTACTTAATTTCTGTCAGCTTTAGTTTTCTCATCTGTCAAATGCAAATAATAACACTCGCCTTGTAAAATATTTGTGAGAATTAAATGAGATGATACGCTGAAATGTTTGACATAGTTACTGGCCTGTGGTATGGACCTATTTACATGTTAGCCAATGTTATAGTGCACTTTGATTTCTTTATCTGTACGGTGAGAGGTATTTTAACTTATGAAATGGAAGACAGATATTTTAGGATTCTCCATAGTTGCTTGCCTGTCACCTTATCCATAGAGTTATGCTCCTTTCCATCTTGCCCTTTCACTTCCTCAATATGCATATTTTGTTAGGTGCAGTCTTTGACAGACTCAGCCTTTACTGTTATATCTTACCAAATATTGCTACTCTGTCCTCCTCCTTCATATCAGTACTAAAAAACTTGAAAAATAGAACAAATCCACTGTAATTCCCATATGGGGTATGGAGGTGTGATGTATGGTTGACAAATATGTTTAAGAAACAAATGGCAAAGCTTTGTAAACATGTACAAAAATATGGCCTTCGGGGTGATTGCTCTGTTTTCTGCCATCACCCACTCAGAGAGTTCAGTCATTGGTAGCTTTTGTTAAGGTGGAAGAAGGGTGCCCACACCCCACTTCTTGAAGATTATAGTTTCAATTTCCTTCATTCTCCCTGATTTCCTCCTGTGAGTCTTAAAGAAGCTTTATTAATACAGTTGAGCAATAACAATTTTTAAAGTCAGCCATGGTTTTTCTAAGCCTATTGACTTATCTGTGTCTATGATGACTAGGTTATATGTTTCAGATTATGTTATATCGCCAATTAAAAAATTCGATCTGTTTTGAAAAAAAAAAAACTCCCCTTGTTTCTTCCTTAAGGTATCCAATTATATTTTTGGATGGACAGAGAGGAATTATTTGATTGTCCAATAAAAGTACAGATGGTTCCATTTTCCTTGACTCATCTCACAGCACACATTAGTCAGGTCACATGCCTATTTGGGAATTTTTGTAGCACTAGGTCACTTGCCGAGCTTTGGGGCACATAAAAGACTATTTGCCTGGCTTTTAAGTTTGTGGATCTTACACTGTGCCTGGCATGGAGATAGGAAGGACATTTTTTTTCCATTAAGCTTTTTCACTGTGTTTTGAAAGGAAAAGTTGAAACAGAGTCCCTACTGAGATTTTAACATGTTCCATGGTGGTAACCATAGGAAATGAGGAAACAAAATTTTTGGACAGAAGGAAGCCAAGGAGTCCATCTCAGCCTGTCCTCACCTCTCAGATACCAGTTGGATTCTGCAATATTATTTTTATCTAGGTGTATATCTAATGCTTTGTATGTCTATAGCTTACTTTCTGGTAGAAGGGAAATATTGCTACCAATTATCATGAAAAAAAAAAGCTCTCTAAACCATACTCAGTCCCTCTTCTGGACAAATGAATGGAAACATTCATTCAGATGTTAATAAAGCTAAATCATGGGATTTTTTATTTGGAAAAATCCATTTTGATGTTTAAAGGGATTCTCAAAGGGTGTTATGATAGAGCCTATGTAAACTCCAGTTATGGTGAAAAGTACTTGTTTCACACAAAGATATATACACACAGAATAATGAAATTTCTCTTCATTAAATTCATGGTGCTTAAATTCACACAAGTGCACACACTTCAACACACACATTCTCTGCCTACTCTCCTTTTCCTTAGCTCACCCCTCCCCTAACCTCCGGGGATCAAAGTATACTAAAATCTAAATCAACTTCCATTTGTGAAAGATCCTCGAATGCCATTTAAGCAGAAGTGTTTGACAAACAGATTTATTGGTCTTCTTCCCTGGAAACTCAAATATGAATATTTTTGATGTGTGTGTGTGTGTGTGTGTGTGTTGGGGGTGGGGGGTGTTCTTCCCACAGGTAGGGAACATTTTTCAAATAATCTAGCCTGATAAAGCTCTATTGAAAACTCACCAGTTCATTAACATTATACCTATGCTAATAGTTTCTATTTCCTTTTGTTATATGGTCTTTATTATGAATGACATTCTAGAATACCACTTATCATAGTTACATTCAGATAGTGAACTATAACTAACCAAGTAGTAGTCAAGACTATTAGTAATTTTTTGATACACAACATGGCAGCAGTTATATTTCATTCTTAAATCCATGCTAGCACCAAACCTTAAAATGAATTACAGAAATTCAAAATGATAAGTTTTTAAAAGTGAGCCATTATCTGGTCAGAAATAGTGCCTCAGAAGACTAGCATTAGCATCACTGTTATTGCCACTTTAACTGGACCATCCCAGATTGTATAATCCTACAGTTAAATTTATTTTTTCATAGTTCATTTTTGAAAGGTAAACACCAAGTATACCAAGTATAAATGAAATACCTCAGAGCCCATAAAATGGGCATATTCTATAAAGGCAGGAGACAGTTTGCTCAAGGAGCAGGTTGAAAGGCAGGGTGGTATAATGTTAGAATGTACATGTCTAGTTCAGATTCTGCCACTAAATGAGTTAAGCTTAGTTAAAGGATTTAACTTCCCTGTGCATCAGTTCCCAAGTTTGGCTCAATGTCAACCTACAATCTCCTATACTTTAATAATGATCAAAATAATTAAGGTCATCAAGTTATTTTGAAGTGTTCAGTATCATATACAAATACAGCCTGTAAATAATCAAGTTTTAAATGGACATTGGGACCAAATCCTTGGGAAAAGTTTCTTGTTCCAAATGATGGAGATTAATTGGGTGATGTCACAGCCTGAATGATGTGTACAGGTTGACGACAAAGGTAGAGCCAGAGAGAAGAAGCTGTCTTAAACAAGGCAGTGGCAGTGGACTATGGTTTTTGAATTAGTAGGAGAAATGGGAGACATTGGAATCTTGGAGGAAGCATAGTATTTGTGTTATGTTTCATGAATTCTCCAATGTTCAACTCAAAGGATGAATTGAAAAGGCTTATCTGCCAAGGGGAAGCTCTAGGGAAGATGCAGGATTTTGGGCAGAAGACTGTTCTCAAAGTTAATTCTACCTCAGGAGCTGGCTGCAAATTCTAGAGTCATTTCCCTACAGATTCTGATTCCACAGTAGTTCATGGGCGGACCTGTGATTCTTCATTCTAACTAGCTCCTCTTGTGATTTGGTTGCTGATGGCCTTGAGACCACTCTCAGGATTTACTGTCATAGCCATTCAATATCCTAGCCTTCAAACTATGTGGCTTCTGGTTATGGGGAAAACTGAAGGAGTTATTTAATGCTCTGTAAAGCCCTGCAAGACAGAACTTTTTATTTGTTTTAATGTAGATTCCATATCTTTGAAATTTTCTTTGTTTGTTCTTACTAAATTTGCATGTTTTAGCATTTAGGAAAGAATACAAAGAGATCTGTTTGGTCAGAATTTTTACTTAATTTGGCACTATAGGATCTATCAGAATAAGGAGTCTTTTACAAATTTTGTTATTTTTTGTTCTCTTTTTTACGCATGTACCCAGCTGTCTTCACAAAACTGAAATGAATTTTAAAAACATAAATGAACAGTTCCATTTAATATGTCTGTTACATGTTGTCATATGAAGTACTGGTGCCATCTGATCTAACCTCTCCAAAATTTTTGAGTCCATAAGGATAAGCAAGAAATATCCCATTGCTAAGAATTTTTTGTCATATGAAAGAAAATCTCTCTCTTATTCCACATATTCAATTTCCTTGTCATTTTACATTATAAATAAATAACAAACCAATTTGGCACATACCCACCGATTAAAAATAAAAGTTGTCAGAGTGAGAGCGGAAAGACAAAAATATGAATTATTAATTATAATATTAAGCAGCACAAAAAAGCCTAACATGAAATGATATCACCAAAAAAGAGGTTTTATCTAAATGAAAGTGCAACAATGATGTAGTCTTTATCATACAATTTGCATTGTTGCCATTTTAAGGCAGAAATATATTTACCATATCTAGTACATTTATATCAAATCTGATGAAAAGATATTTTAATCATGGCAGAATGATGAAGTTATTTATAGAATAGCAGGATTAAAGTAAAGCTCAATTTTAAAGTCATATATTAAATTATCATATTGACCTGGTGGTTATATTCACCATGAGATCATACTCTTGCATATTGTTATTTTTAAAATGTCCAAATACTGAAAAAAGCAAGAATACTTAATAAGAAGAGAGAATGATGTTTTTCTTTCTAAGATGACTTTAGAAGTTATTGGAATGGAGATGAAAGTGTTTTGGTGTTTTTTTTTTCCTACATGGAGATTTCGAGTGAATATATATATTGAGTACTGGTTTACAAATAATATAGGTTTTTCACAGGGAGGGAGGAGTGATTTTCTTCTCAGGAAGGGAAGATATCAGGGCTTTAAGAGGAATACTTCTGACTATGTTTTTCTGAATTAATGTTATCCAACACTTGTGAGTGACTTAACATTTCTTTTCCTAATTAGGCCAGCCTTTTGTTTTTGGTTTAAAGACTTCATTTTTGATAAGGTTTCACATGGTTCATAAAATGTCTTTAAATTTCATTTGGAAACAATGGCAATTCTGAAAACAATCTATACAGTTAGAGTAATCTCATAGGAGTTTTCCACATAGATTCTCAGAAAAAAATTCCCTTGTTCCTCTGAATAGCAAGTTTGGTTCTGTTTAGTAGTATTTTTGTTTTAACACTGTAAACTACTTCCTTGACTTGGGTTAAATTTGCTAGTCCCATTTCAGCTGGTTTTGTTCATCATCTTGATATTTTATTTTCTCAGGCATAATGTTATAGTACCATATCAATTTTTAGGTTTTAATTGAATTTAGTGCTTATGGAGGTTGAGAGGCAGGCCCATATCTAGGCACAAAGCAAAAAACCATAAGCCTCTTTGCAGTAAAACAACTATTTGTTTTTGTTGTTATTGCCTACATGAAATATTTTTCAAACAGCTAAATCCTCAGAGTCCTATTTAAGAAAAGCTTTTGTGTCATGGAATACCCTGTCCCAATGTCTGCCAAATGGATTCTAATTTTAATTTATCTTGCCCATGAATTTCTAACTTTGGCTCTTAAAAATATATTATCCTCATTGCTATTTCCATCAGCACCAAGCATTTTTTTCGGGATCCCATCTATATTAGTGTATTACACAAGGATGTTGTCCCCTCCATGCGGGTGATGCAGTAATGAAATAAAATGCAGTAAAATTTTTTCATTTGTCTTATTTGTCTTTCTTTTCTTACCAGTAGTTTCCATTTGATCAGAGAACTCCAGTCCTTCCAGTGTTACTGTCTTGTGCAAATATTCATCCAGAAATGACTTCCCTGGCTCCTGTAGCCTAAAGAGTCTGTTCATTAAGCTTAGGCCTTGTAAATCATGTAAGTTTCATGGCCTTCCATTTTTTTTTCTTTTCTTTCTTTGGGGTTCACTGATTCCCACCATGTACAGCCATTTCACAGCTGCTATCATCAGCTGCTCTCCCTTGGTGTGATTTATTTTTAATAACGTCCTTTTTCGCCCAATTTTGATAACCATTAGTCTCAATAAATTCCTCATAATTTTTAATTCTCCTTCGAGTTTTACTTTTTAAATCACTGAGTAGGAACGACAAAATAACACAAGCAGTCAAAGAAAAGCAAATACAGTACTACAAAAATGAACTCTGCAATCCTATTTGATAACTGGAGTGCAGGTGGTGAGATATTAGCCAGAGAACATTCTAGAAACAAAGAAAAAGAAATCTAAATAGAACATTATTCTTAAAGGGAAGAACATATAGTTATTTAATTATGAGTAAAATCAGGTCATAGGAAAAATCAGAAGAAAACAACTGATTTTTAGGTGCTGAGCAATTTTAATAAACATAGTTAATATTTATTAAGAACATTTTATGTGCTAGGCAACATGTTAAATATTATACATTATACATTTGTACATTTCTTATGACAAATCTACAAGAATCAGCATTTTTATTATTTCTTCCATGTTATGGAAGTGAAAGGCTGAGGTTTAGACAGCTTAAGTAATTTGCCTAAGGTTTCATAGCTAGGACTGTGGAGCTCAAACAAAAACTCCGGTACATTTGTAACCTTTATCCTATGGTACTTTTCAAGTTACAGCCTTTAAAAAATAAATACATGTAAAATTCCAGTTTGACTACTATATAATAGAGACCATGAAAGAGACCTTAAAGTCAATTTATTATTGACTTATACTTCTGTGTTAAGAAATTTTGAAACATTTCCATAGTAGAGTGTAGTTCAGGTTTTGGAAAATGGATCTTTCAACTCAGGTTTGCTAGTTTCATTCTCTGTAGTGGTAGAAAGTCATTTTTGGCTCACTCTTTTTTAACATGAAATAATGACTGATTAATGCTAGATAGGAAGAGGTCTCCTGGAGTCTTTTGACATAATACCTTTTGAGTAAATGTAAAATAAATTAATAAATGTCCATGTATTATATAATTAATAGCAGCAGTCCTTTTTTTTTTTTTTTATTTCTAGGAGAGAGAGAGAGAGAGACAGCGTGAGTAGGGGAGGGTCAGAGAGAGAGGGACACAGACTGAAACAGGCTCCAGGCTCTGAGCTGGCAGTCTGCACAGAGCCCGACGCGGGGCTCGAACCCACGAACCGCGAGATCATGACCTAAGCGAAAGTCGGACGCTTAACCGACTAAGCCACCCAGGCGCCCCTAGAAGTAGTCCTTCTTAAATAAATAAAGAAGTTTCCATTGACTTATTTTTTTGGTCAGTACTGGTTAAATTTTAAGTTAATATGTTAAATTCTGATAATCTGGCATTCTAATACTATCGGGTAAATTTCATGGACTAGGTAAAGTTAAAACAAGGCAACTTCTTTTGATACATGATGTTTTCATGATAATCTATTCCTTAGTGTAAAAATATCATTTTTCTTAACTTTGAAGGGATAATCCAGTATATGAAATCTAGTTTGGGCCCAATATATCTGCTGTCTAGAGTGTTCTAAGCCACAAGTCCCTCAGTTCAGAAATTGATCATTCTGGAACCAGAAGCAAGAGAATTGTACTACCTTGAATTGGAGGGTTCATACAAACTTTTGGATCCAGAGATTTTTCATATTTCTTTTAACAACAGAATCCACGTTTCAAAATAAATATGATTGGACCCTTTATATATCAACCAATAAGAGTAGCATTTTATTAAACTTGTTTTATAAATTAAAATTATTTATCACATTAAATATTATAAAAGTCAATTACTAAAAATATAAGGGTGAATATATTCACCTGGAAACTCAGGACCGGGTTATTATATTGGCCTAAGCTCAGTGTATTTTTGTATGAGGGATGGAGTACTTATGCTGTCAAGAAAATCATGAGACACAAATAAGCAGTTGCAGATACCAACAGTTTTTTGTTTCTGATGTCAGGGCCTTATTAATTTGAGGCCTACAAGAAAACTAGTTAAACTTATTGTGTATACTTACCTATTAGCAACACATCAGTCTCCAATATGTTTTTTTTTTAAATTACACAAACATATTTAACCCATCCCCCGGCCCATCTTCCCTCCAGCAGCCATCAGTACGTTCTCTCTAGTTAATTGTCTGCCTTCCAGTCAAATGGGTGATGGGTACTTGGAGGACACTTGTGATGAGCACTCGGGGGTGTTGTATGTAAGTGATGAATCACTAAATTCTACACCTGAAATAGTACACTGTATGTTAACTAACTGGAATTTAAATAATAACTTGAAATATGAAGTAAAATAAAATAAAATTACATAATACATTTAATTTGCATGACATTTCTATCACAGTTATAAATTTACATTTTGCTCAGTCATCTCTTTGCAGTCATCTGTGAGCTTGAGGACAATGAAACATAGTTTGAAAACCACTAATTTGGTTCAAATTTTTAGGAAATAACCTTATTTTTTTCTTTCTGTTCCTCAATTATTTAAGGATAATTCAACCCTTTCAGAATGCTTTTTCTTGTGGGTTTTGCTATATTTGAATTCTTTCTTCAGCTAGAGGTTAAAGTCCTAAAGGACAAGAATTTTGTTTTTGTTTCTTTGCTTTGTTCTCTTCATGAGACTAACATTACACATTATACATAGACACAGGGTTTGTTCAGTCACTAGTTACCATCTGTGCATACTAGAGAAATTGCAAAAGGGCCTAAATCATAGTCTCAACCCCCCCTCATCTATCACTCTATGCTTCTACTTCTGTTTCTACATGATGATATTGATAACAAAAATGGCCCAGTGAATTCTCTGGGCTTCCAGTTTCCAGAGCTTCAAGATGGGGCTGTGAATTGACAAATTGTGGCTTTTTGAGGGTGGAGCTTTGAAAGAATGAGTGGTGGAATGGTAGAACAAGGTTCAGGGGCAGGACCTTCTGATGAACTAGAGCAAAGGGAAAAAGGGAGAGGAGGCTTAGAAGTAGAAAATAAATGAAAAGGTGTGGTAAATGCTAATGTGTAAGAAGAAAACATTTACATGCCAGAGGCAAGATAGTTCTTGTATTTCTGGTGCCTTCTCTAAAAGCTTTGGAGTGTACAAAAGAGTGACCAAAAATCAGATTGACTATCCAGGCCTACAGATAAAAATCAAGTCGAAAGAGAGAATGTGGTATAAGCTGTGTCACCAGACAAATGACATCAGAGCCAGAACAGGAAAAACCTGTATAGAACCCAGAATACTCTGTTGCTTTTCACCCTTCCATAGGTTTCGGATATCCAGGTAAGCTTAGCCGTTAAGGACCTCCCCAGTATGAAAGTCATGCTTTACGGAGACCACTACTTGATGAGCCAGTGAGGAAAAGAAAGCAAATATAGTATGCTGTGAATTCAAAGAACCCAAACTAAGTCTGTGTTTACAAATAGGTAGCATTTCTACTAACTTACTTGAAAAAGATAATTTTTTATAATATAGGTGTTTACATAAAACCAATAAAATGTCTTGTGTGTGTGTTAGAACATTTTGCTTTTATGTGGTAGACCATTTACCTCCTCTTCAGTGTCTGTTGAAACATTTATTTTATATTCTCTATTTCATTCCTGTTGCAGCATTTATGTATGGTTTGTTTGTTACTTTATCAGTTGATCTTGCCCTCCCCATATGCTCATGTCTGACTGGCCTAGTTTCCCACATTCAGTATGTGATCTCTAGCCCTTCTTAAATATTAATTAGTGTAATTGAATTCCCTCCAGTATTTCTAACCTGAGGCACCTGAATCTTAGTGTTTTTATTAGAAGTGATTTGTGCATGTAAAGTCCAACCAGCCTTCCCATTTCCCATCCCCCAAACAACTTTTCTTGATTAGGTAAAGGTCGGAGTACATGCCTGCCTCAGAGAAGGTCTTCATGGGAAAATAAAAGTATTACATATCACAACCTTTTTCAGTTAAAGGCTGAAAAATACAAAGCTGTCTTGAATCTCTGGCAAAGAAAAACATCCAGAGTGAGTAAGAAAAGGATGTAACCCTGTCCAGGTGCACAGCTAGAAGTCAACAACAGAAGCCAGGCAAAGCCATGCATAGAGATGAAAGCAAAGCCTCACCTAATCACAGCCCATTCTCCTCTGCCAATACATGGGGGCCCAAGGACAACACCTTAAGTTCTCCCTACTCTTTTAGTTTGCAGATCTACCTCTGACCAGCATGCCATCTCTGGATGCAGTCCATGATTACACATGAGTGACTCTATTCCTTGGCAGAAAATACAAAAAAGGAAAAGAAGAGCCTGAAAATAGGGCCGGAGAACCATAAGCTACTGAGTAGCTTTGTCAATAAGATGACTAATTACTGCCATTCATATCTGAGGAGAAGCAAAAAAAAAAAAAAAAAACTAGAGATGTAGAAAATATTCTGATTTTTCGAAAGTATAAGAAGGTAGTTTATAAGGACAAACAACATGATGTCAGTCCTGAGCAAAGGCCTAGAATGTATTATTAAAACAATAAAGCATACAGCAATGGTTTATGATTCCCCTGGAAGAAGTGGTTCTTGCTAGAAACCAGAATGGCTTCAGTGAAAACAGTTCTACAATATATGATCTGATCTCACCTGGTTAGATGTACAGATGAATTGGTAACTGGTTGAATGACCACACTATTAAGTGCAAACAAATCGCTCAGTGTGATACTAGAAGGGAGTCCTATGGAATATTTCAGGAATAACCTAAGCCTTATCTTGGCCACCATTTTTTTCAATCACTGTGATAAAAGTACAGCCATCAGAGTTGCAGATGACATGAATCCAAATACATAGCAAAGTTGTTGAATTAGGTAATCAAATTCCAAAGACATCTTGGATAGCTGGAGCAATGGGAAACATCTAACCAGAGGAAAATTCTAAAATGGATAAATGTCAGATTTTGTCTTCATATTTTAAAAGACTGTTCCTGAGCTATATGGGTAGTATGTGTCTTAACAAGTCAGTATAAGAAATCTAAACAGATAAGAACATCTTTGTAGGAAGGTTACCAGGATGATAGGGAAATGAAACATGTGATACAAGGAATAGTTAAGGGAACGGAATTGTTTAGCAATTCACAAGGGGACACCTGGGTGGCTCAGTTGGCTGAGTGTCCAACTCTTGATCTCAGCTCAGGTCATGATCTTATGATTCGTGAGTTCCACATCAGGCTCTCCACTAACAGCATAGAACCTGCTTGAGATTCTCTCTCTATATATCTCTCTCTGCCCCTCCCCCATGATCTCACTCTCATTCTCTCTCTCTCCAAATAAATAAGTAAACATTAAAAGAAAGAAATTCACAGGGCACCTGGGTAACTCAGCTGGTTAAGCGTCCAACTCTCAGTTTCAGCTCAGGCCATGATCTCATGGGTTCGTGAGTTGGGCTCTGTGCTGATAGTGCAGAGCCTGTTTGGGATTCTCTCTCTTCTCTCTCTCTCTATCTCTCTCTCTCTCTGCCCTCCCCCCCACTTATGCTCTCTCTGTCACTCTCTAAATAAATAAATTAATTTAAAAAAAAGAAATTCATGAGGAATGAATATGGTAACTATGTTCAAGTAAAGTAAGGATTATCACATAGAAGATAAATTATGTTGTTTCCTATGATTCCAAGTAGAACACAGGTCAGTAGTAAAACATACAAGAATAAATATCCAGGTCAATATAAAAACTTTTTAACACCTTTATATGCTCAAAACTGGAAGAAAAGAAAGAAAAAAATATTAGTCGGAGGATGAACTTAGGTTAAATCTTGGTTATGCCACTTATCGATTCTCTTTGAGACATGTTTCAAATGTCCCATAATCTGTTTCTGTACCTAATAAGTACAGAAAGTGGATTTAACCAATTCCTACCTTGCAAGTTGTAGAACTTTAGCACCTATATTAGTTGCTAGGACTGCCATACCAGAGTATCATAGACTGGGTGGCTTCAACTACAGGAACTTATTTCTCAGTTTGGGAGGTTGGAAGTCCAGGAATTGAGGTGTCAGCAGAGTTAATTTCTCATGTGGTCTCTTTCCTTGGATTGCAGAGGGCCGCCTTCTTACTGTGCCTCCTCATCCCTGGTCTCTCTTTCTCTTTTTATGAGGACACTAGACCTATTAGACTAGTGTCTCCCCCTGTGGCCTCATTTAACCGTATTTATCTCTTTAAAGACCTGTCTCCAAATAAGGTCATATTGGGAGTTAGGACTTCACATGTGAATTGGGAGATTGAAGAGGGGTCATATTCAGTCCCTCACAGTCCCTAATATCAACCAATACTAATTCCCTGAGACCAGTGTATTTGAGCATGGACAGCCACTTTGCAAAGATGCTTTATAGAGTGTTAAAGCCTTAGATAATTGTAATCTATAATTTTAATGAACTCCAACACTAATATTCTGTCATTTTTAAAATAAACTCTCCAGTGGAGCATCAACTCTGAAATTCTGTATTGCTTTGAAAATGCTCAGTTGGAAGGCGGTTGTTCAATACATACAACAACCTTCTTTAATAAATGTTTTCATTTACTATTTGAAATTTCAGTCTAATTTCACAAATATTTACTCATATGCTAGACCTCCCTTAACTTCTTCAGCCCAAATTCCCAAGATGCATTCTAGGTGAAACCTCTGTGTCTTTTGTGGGAAGACATTGCTTTGCCAAACCTTCAAATGCACTAAGTCAGAAGTTGCGCATATGTAAGTGAAGGGTGAATGTAACTATCTTAAAACAAAAAAACAAAATAGGAAAGTTGTACAAGTAAATGCATGTAAAAAGCAAAAATTGTACATCAGCTGTACAAGTAAATGCATGTGAAAAGTAAAAATACCAAGAGGTATGTTAATTTATTCCAAAGGTTTCAAAGTCTGAATCTACAGCTTTGAGACTTGAGTTCAGAACAACAAATGATTTATTTTGTTCATACATGTTATGTTGTTATTTCTCATTTTAATATGCATAGGTATTGGCCCCATGCTTAAAAACTAACAGTTTAAAGTTGAGCCTGTGCCAGAAGCTACCTTTGAGGTTGGTTAGTCTTTTGGTTTTTCTTTCTTCTAACGAGTATTTTCGTGGAAATAGGTCTCTTGTGTCTGTGGATAGTTGGTTACCTTTAAAAGCCTGTATTTTAAGCCAAGGAAATAATACATCTCTTCTTTTTCTTTGACAGACTAAGTATTATTGTACAGTAGCATACCTTCTCAAGGAGTGTATACCTTTTTTGTATGATGAGCTAAAAACAAACAAAAAACCTGAACAGTAATACTGGTTGTAACAGTTGGCAGTTGAACACGTCTCCCCTTGAGAGGGCCAGTTACTGTAACTAGACATCTACAACTGAGAGTAAGGTCTATGGTTTGGAAAGAGCATGGCATCTTGAGCTGGATTACCCACATCCCAGCCCCCTAGCTCTGCCATTTGTGACCTCAGGCAGGTATCAGATTCTCTGAGCCTACTTCATGTTATGTAAAGCTCTATATTTGGACTTCTTTTCAGGTCTGCACAGTTTGACCCAATGTAATTTATTTCCTTCTTTGATCCTTAATTCTTTCACCTTCTGATGGGTATAATATTATTCCTTTCCCTACTTACCTATCCCACGAGATTGTCAAGACAATCAAATAATATGATGTTTGTGAAAGTGCTTTATAAACTGTAAAACACTATACAAATGCTATTTCTTTCGTCTTATGAGTGGATGAGGATGCTTAACTAGAAATGGAATTGGGACCAGCCAGGAATTAACGTTGATACTGTTTCCTAAGAGACATTAGAGGCCTCATGTTTTTGTCTATTTAAATTGCCTAAACTGATCTGTAAAATGAAGATCTTTAACAAGAGGCATTAAAGTTTATTTTCTGTTTTTCTGTGGTACTTTCCAGGGAACATAGGAAACATTTTTTTCCTTTTAATTTTTTTTCCCCTGTACTACTGTGCTGCTATCTATTCTTGAAAATACTAAGACAAATTCTTACCTTTTGTTAACTATGAGGATTTGGGTCCATGTGCTTACTATCATTATTTCTGTTGTACTTGTGGTAATTATTATTATTAATTATACTTCATAATTATATAGCTTCTTATTTAAAGAAAGATAAATGGCTAGAAAATAAACAAGCTGCTGTTATAAGAGGGATTTTTAGAGTTTCAAACACTTTAAATCCACTTTTGACCTTTTATCACAAAGACTTCTACCTGAGTCTTCAAATAGAACATTTTTTTGGTCCACCATTGAAAATAAAATACTAACTAGTGAATTGGTGCCCTCAGAGTCATGCATGAGAAAACAGTGTCAAAGCATTTCATTTCCTCTTTCTGCCTTTTAAAATATTTCTTAAAGTATAGGTACTAAATAGTGGAAGTTTGTTTAGGAAAAAGATATCGAAGCAAGAGGTGGAAATACTTAAACAGTGACCTGCACCTAGTAGAGAGGTCTCCGCTCATTCCTGATTGCCTATTGAAGGAAAGAGGAAGTTGGAAGGTGACCAGAGGGAGTTGAAAATAGCTTGTGGATTATGGGTCAGGCAATCAAGTGTAACCCAAGTACAAAATGTGTGGCATGGATCAATAGAGACTCTTTGGAATAAAAAGTCCACCCACCATCTTTAATCTCTTGGCTCTATTATTTTCAATTATTGAATAACCTTACTGCTGATGAAGTGTTCTCTAAGTTTCCAGGCTGGTTGTCCTGGGATACCTTGGGTCATGGGTCTCCTCATTCCCATAGTTAAAGACCTAAATTCAGTAGAGAGATGAGGAGGTCAAAGTAACCATTTGTTTTTCCCTGGGTAACTTCCATGTAGGTGCTTCTATGACTTGGTATGCAAGTGAGGATGAAATTTTACAGGAAATAAGATACTCAGTTATTCAATTATTTCTTACTTTGAGGAAAACCCTCTTCCATCCAGCTGTCATCATCTTCTAAAGCAGTGGTTCTCAAAGTGACCAACAGCATTTGCACACCTGGTAATATGTTATAACACAAATTCTTGGGCTTCAGCCCAACCTACTGAATGGAAACTTCCAGGGTAGAGTATAGCAGTTTGTGCATGAAGAAGCCCTCTAGGTGATTCTGATACATAATAAAATTTGAGAACCAATGTTCTAAAAAGATGTTGAATTACACTGGGAAAATATTTGAGCGATTAAAAACTCTACCAAAAAACCAAAAAGTGACTTTTGGAATTTAGAGCTCTCTATTGTTTTACCCCAAATTATCTTTTATAGTTTTATTGTAAACTATTTCACAGTTGTATCCTAAACTATTTAATACTTTTACCTCTGACCTGCCATTCATATCAACATCTACCTCCGATCCTAAAATAATCTTTGTCACTCTTTCTAGACAAATTTTTATTCATTGTGAATTATCCAACTCAAATACCTGTTCCTTGCAAAAACTTTACCAGTCATGTCACCATTCTCTCAGTTTTGTTTTTCTTAATTCCCAGTGACTGCACTGTTTCATGTAAGTCTTATTGATGACATATCTTGGATATGTACCCACCATGGTCACCACAGCCTTCTCAGAGAAGTCCTGTGCCTGAGTTTTTGAGATCTTAAGTAGCTTACCTTAGCTCACATGGTATGTATTAAAAAGAAGATTCTCATTTAGCCTTACACTTAACCATTAGGCTATAGTATCTAATAACATTGATAAACTTTTCTCATATTGGTATCTTTTTTTTTCTCCCCAGCTTAACTGTATGCCCAATTGCAATTAAAGACCACAATTCTCTTGTCTTTACAATAACTTTTAGAGTACAGAGAAGTAATGCACATTTGTTGGCATATTATACTACAAATTCTAAATGTATTTCTGGAATTTGTCTGGCTTTTTCTTTGGAAAATTTTGAAAGTGAAAGTTTTAACATTTCCTCTTAGATCCAGAACACTCTCCACTTATAGGTTGAGGATCTTTATTTTAGCAAATTAATTTATTGATTGCATTTAAAATATTCAATTCACAACTGTGCACTGATTTTTATCATCAATTTTGATAAATGCATTTCAAGAATACTTTATAAAAATGCCTTTAAAGGAGGAAATAGCTACTTTTGTTATTTAAAGAATTTACCAATTTTCAGGAAGTTGATTGTTTTGTAAGAAGAAAAAGGATGAGTTGAAAATGAATCTGACCCCTTGCCTGTATACTTTTATGTACCTAGTGGTGATGAAAAAAATGAATATAATATTAGCAGCTAAATACTAATTATTCAGTAAGTTTATTTCATTGAAAACAAAAAGGTTTGTTGTTGTTTTTGTTTTTTTTTTTTTTTACTCTGTAAGCATAACATGCTCTGTGAACATGTTATAAATGTGTGTAACTTAAATTCACCTGACTGAATTCTGACCTAAGGAAAAGAAAGCATAGCCTCTCCCTGGTACAGGCCATAATGTGTAACTATTCAGGGGATAACTATTTGACCAATTTCTATTCCTTTATAGCTGTTTCAACAACATGAGGAATCTAGATCCTAAGTCAAAATCACAGGGACAGTTGCTAAAATTCATTTCCCTGGATTCCACCCCTATATATTGAGTTACAATCCCTAGGATTGGAGGCCAACAAGTTACATTTGTAACAGTCACTTCCAGGTGATGGTAATGCACAATTAAATTTGAAAAGTCATTCTTATTTGGATTAAATCTTTATTTTTCTTTTCCCTGTGGGGGATCAAATCTTCTAGAAAACTGAGAAATGAGTTCCTCTGACATCTTTTAGGCAGAGAGCCTCAGTGACAACCTTAAGTTATTATTGTATTTGTCTTCAACAGACTTTTATTTAATTCTGATACTTTTATTTGCCAGGTATTCTTATCTAAATTAATCGATTCAAAACCCAAATCATTCTGTGATATAAGTATTCTTGGCCCCATTTTAAAGATGAGATAATTAAGGCTTAGAGAAGTAATTACCTTTCTGAAGGTCACCCACCTAGTAACTGGATTTAGTTGGACTCCAGAATGTGTGTTCTTGAACTCCAAAACAGGAGGGACTCACAATTTGAAATCAGCATTTCTCTTTAAAAAGACAGCTGCATAGTAAAGCTGACAGCAGCTAATTCCAGGTTTGTATCCAAACTCTGAGATATTATGATGTTAGTCCACAGTCATCTTACATTATTGGTTTGTAGCTGTAATGTTATCAGGTGACAGGTCAATCAGTAAGCCATCACCTTCAATATTATCAGATGGATCAATGGAAGCATCATCAATATAAACCTGTCTGTTTGATAGTCTTACTTGACTTCTATTGTTCTTAAGAGACTTGATATATATTCTATGCAAAGGTTACTAGAAAAAGGTTTTTACCATTTTATTAAGGGATTTTCTACAACAACGTCAGGCTTCATTTCCCTCAACAATGCTTTGTTTTGATAAATCTTTTGCAAATACAGCTGGTACCTCTGTAGGTCTGACTCCATGGTTTTTAACCTTGGCAGCACATTCAAATCACCTATGGACTTTTAAAAATACACAGATCCTTGGGTCTAACTCCCACGGATACTGAATCATGGAGTCTGGAGTAGGGGATGGACATAGATTATTTATAAAGCCTCACTCACAAGTGCTTCTTTAGGCATGTACAATTGAGAACCAGTGATGTAATTCATTACTTGATAAAGAATTTGAGAATATCGTATATACTAAAAGAGCAATTGAAGGGAGCAAAATCCCTCCATAAGTCCTACAGTGAGTCCTTGGAAATAAAAGTGGAACTCATGAACAGCTTGAGAAGCTGTTGCTTGGGCTATCCACATATTCAGATTTGACTCTCAGATAATGAAAAGGCAAAAAATAAGAAGCCATTAGAGCATGGTACTAAGTGGAATTATGAGAAACCATCTGTAAAATGCTGTGGGGTTTGGAAGGACTTGTTCTTTTTAATAGACATTTTTGTAATAGAAAACAGGGTAATGGAAATAGCAGCATATTTTAATCTATCTGCATTTCCTTCAGATAAAAATAAAAGGGAAGGGCATAACCTTGCAAATGTATCTTGATCTGATATTATTTTTGCAACTTAGACAGATATGGGGCCACTAGTCAGCCTAACTCAGGGCTAGCTATCAAATCTGTGCTCACTCTTCAAATCCCAGCACTAATCGAGATGATAAAGAGCTACCTTTCGATTAATCCTGCTCTGGACTTTAGACGAAAGATACTGCGGTTTAATTACTGAGTGAAATTCACTTTGTCTGATCTGCCTGTCTTTGCTGTAATGTAATCAGCATCACCCCCATCTGAAACATGGGGCTGTGAAGTCCAAGGACCTGTGTGATTGGAGGAAATAAAATGATGCTCAAACAACAAGCAGCCGCAGCGCAGTAATTATTCAAACCTTGTTTTCATCTGTATGTCATTCTCCTATTGGCTTGTCATGACAGCAACTGAGAAAAGGATGGGGAAGCGTGTGATTGAAAGGGAGATTGACCTGAAGGAATCAGACCAGGTGTGGGAGGGAAGAGCCAAGCTATATAAAATCTTAAGGCTAATTAAACTTGGTTTTTCTTTAATATATATCCCACTGGCTGCTCCTGATCCCACAAGTCCAAGCTAAACCATTCAGCTGATATGTCTCTCTGCAATTAAAATCTCCCCTTCAGTTGAAGCTCTATAGTTTTTACTTCTCTGAAAATAATTTACTTTTCTGTTAAAACTGGCAGTTACTTGACACATTTTTTCTATAAATCTCAATGTAGTTTTTGTCACTTAAACTCAGTAAGAGAAGAGGGTTGCAGATTCTCTTCTGTCAGAGATAATGGCCTTTGCAGGCATCCTTTCTAAGTTTTCATGGACCTGCTACCTTACATGTGGGCCCAGAATCCAGAAAGATTCTTAGGTTCCCTTTGAACTGTTACCCCATCTTATACAAAATGGTTAAAGTAAACATTAGTCCTTTAGTTAGAGAGTGGCTGAGCCAGGATTTGAACCAAGATTTGTCTGACTCTGGGACAAACTCTTTTGACCCTACTCTCCTTCCTCCCTTTATTCTCACTAATTTATGGTCAATAGGCTCCAACTGACTCATTTAACGCATTGCTAAGCACCTCCTATATGCCAGATGCCGTGTTACACTCCACATATACATACATTAGTGAAACTTGGAAAAATCAATCAGCTAATATCTATCTCCAAATGCATTTAAGTTTGGTGGTTCAGTTGCTTTTGTGACTTTTATTGTATATTGACATTTTTTAAGTTTATTTGTTTATTTTGAGAGAGAGGGAAATGGAGAGCGAGAACCAGTGGGGGAGGGGCAGAGAGAGAGGGACAGAGGATAGGTAGCAGGCTCTATGATGACAGCAGAGAGCCTGATGAAGGGCTTGAACTCACAAACTGTGAGATCATGACCTGGGCTGAAGTTGGATGCTTAACTGAGCCACCCAGGTGTCCCCGTATTTTGACATTTTAAATCCAAAGAGCAATTGGACCATTAAGAACAGATGCAAAATATGAAGTCCAGCAGGTCTTTTCTATTTCTCTGGGTTTTTTTTTTCCCCATAGTATCATAGTTCTACCAATTGCCACAAAATCTCAGAATCAAAATTCCCAAGAATCTTAAGTTTGTATAGCTCTTAAAATATCAATCATCAAGTTCTATCAAAATTTGCCATATGTTATCCAAAATCAAGACTCCTGAATATCGAGGTTAAGCAGGCAAGCTCTGGAATCAGTTGACCTGGGTTTGAATCCTGGCTTCATAACTTATTAACTGTATAACCTTGAAAAATTTGTTTAATCATTCATCTTTAAAATAGAAACAATTAAGTGATTTGCCTTTTAGGGTTGACATGCAGATTAAGTGTGTTAATCTACATAAAGCACATAATCCAGTGTCTAGTACATTGTAGAGGCTTAATAAATATTATCCTTTCTTCCTTTACAATGCCTCTAGAACATTTCATTTCTTTTCTATTTCTACCAGTGCTACCAAGGTCAAATATTTATCTCATAGTGCCTGGGTTACTGCAATGGTTCTCCCTCTCTCTTTTTCTGCCATTATGTCTGGGCTTTGCCTGTATAAGTTTATTCTGTCTACCATTCCCTATTATTTATACTAAAACACCACTGTGATGATGTCAGTGCCCTACTTATAAGCCTTTAATAGACCACTTTTGCCTACAGAATAAAATGGATTAGTCATCCCAGTATTCAAGGACCCCTTCACATTTCAGGCCTAACCTATCTTTCCAACATTATTTCCTATTAAAATTCCCACTAACTTGTTTATGTGTTGCTCCCAAATAAGTCTTTCAATTTTCTGCTTCCATACCTTTTCTCATGCTCTTCACTTAACCTGAGTTTTCTTATCACTTCCTGAATCTTACACATTTTTCTTAGTTCAACTGTATTTTTTCGCTGTAGTGAAGCTTTCCATTGTCAGCCTCAATATAAGAGATGGTTTTCTCTAAATCCCTATTCTGAATACTAAGTTGCCTTGTAATGCAATTATTTTTTGACATTATCTCAATAATTAGATATTAAGTACCTCAGACAGAGGTCAGTATCTCAAACATCATCTTTGCCCAGTGGCATCCAAAGAAACCCAATGAAGTACACAATGAATATATGCCAAATGAATAAGAGGTCTCAATTTGGAGTTTCTTCCTTGCTCTAATCATCTTTTCTTTTTGACAAACTACTTTGAATTTTGTCCTTTATTCGTGATGTCTGTCTATTTGTGCATATTCTGAACTTCTCTCTCTTTACTCCCCTTTACTCTGATCACTTGCTTATAATGCGTTTCCATCCCACAGCCGTCATGCTACCCCTTCACTCATTGTCTTCACTCACAGGCTGTCTGATTCTTCTGTTCTCATTTATTCTGTGTACTAACTACATCAATGCTACAGTGATACTTGTTTGTCTGTAGAACAGAGGTGGCATAAACTTCTCTTTTTATTTTTGGGAGGTGTCAGAAATTACAGTATATGTATATAGATATGATGGTATTTAACAGTATATGACAGTATTTTATAAACTGCAGAAAGCTCTATAACTATAGTTTACAGTGCCTAAGTATTTTCCAGTAAGGATGTATGCATGTATTAAATATGTAATTAAAAATATCCTGCACATTGTTGGAGCTTGAAGTTGAGGCCTCTGGCTGGCTGATGAGCTCACAAGTGTAGGTCGGGTGCTACATAAATGGTAAGTCATTTGCTAACACCACAAGGGTCTCTGGCCCAGTGAATGGAGTTCGATAGTAATTCTTGCTACAAGTGCAAAAAACATTAAGGCAATATCAACAGTAAGGTTTGATGAGCTATATCATATTTATTGTATTCAAATAAGATATCCATGTGTATCTAAGGGTTGTTCCTTCTGCATTCATGGATCTCCTCTTTTTCCATCTAATCTCACCCCTCTTTTGAGCACATCACATAATTTAACCTCACTTTAGCTACAGGGCACATAGGAATCTTCCTTAAAAGACCTTCACTAAAAAGAGTCTTTTTAATGATTTTTTAAAAACCAGCAAACAGAACTTATCTTTCACAGACTATCTAACAGGAAGAACCTATTCCTAACCACTCCTGAAACAGCATGAAAAATGAATTGATCCTATCTTACAGCACAGAGATCAAGATTGTGTAAATTATCTGACCATGTGGATTGTTTTGAAAATTTTGAGACAAAAACCTAACCAGAGGACAATATTTATGATAACAACATTCAGACATTGCTCCACTGCCTAGATCCAATTTTTCCTTAGATGATATGTTTCTGTTAATCAGGAGATGAATTGATGAACAGTGATGGTGAGTTGGAACTTGAAATCGCAGTCCCTAACAACCTAGTACTGCACAGAGACAGATCAACTTTATTATTATCAATGGAACCAGGACAGGCAGATCAGTCTTCATTCCATGGTTTCTGATGGCAAAGTAGGTCCAGAATGTTCCACAGGAGGTTCAGTGGCAGGCAGGCAATATGGGCCAGCCAGCCTTATATTGGATAGCTTACCTACATTGGTTTAAAAAAACAATGTGCCCATATTCTGAAGCACATACCTTTACTGTCCCTGAATTCCTGTGGACATTATCAGTGGATTTATATTCCCATGAATTTTCTATTTTATGAGATCTGACCTCATTGCTCTAAGTTTTGAGATTTTGATGATAAGCAGTAGGTGTCTTCCAGGCTCCTTTCTTGCTTCCCCCTTCCTCACCCCCAATTCTGTACATCATCCAGCAGCCACCAGAACACTCCCTTGCCTAACTCTGTCAGTCTCTTACAAGGAGATCTGACATACCAGAGGCAGCAAAATCTTTACCCTTTTTTACTGGCCTTTTGGCTCCTCCTGCTTGTTTGGAGTTTTGAGTTAAATTTTTCAAGTTAATATTTAACTCATGAGATAACTGTTTACAAAATTGTTGGTTGGCAATCAGAGATTTTTTTCCCCTGGATTAACATGGTTAAAGTTTAACTTAGTGGAACAGCTCATAAAAAAATAATAAATATATGTATATAATTAAATAAAAGTATTGACTCTGGGAATTTTGCTGATACGTGTTCATGACTCAAACTGGAATATTTGTTCTAATCTAGATAAAAGAAAGACCTCAGTTATAGGCCTGGCAAGCTAACTGTAGAAGAATTTAAGCAGAAAGAAAAGCCAGAGTCTACTGCTGGGTAGCAAATGGCATGCAAATAATGAGAACATCCCCCCCCCTTTTTTTTTCATAAGAAAATACCCTGTATTCATGTTCTTGGTAATACCATATCCAAAATAAGTTGTTGGGATTCTTTCCAAATAGCATACTTGGCTAATTTTTATCAGCCCTGTGTTATCTTGTGATATTTTGTCATATCAGTGACCTTATATGTTACAGCGTTATCAAAACTTAGAGACAGATGTGTGGTAAAATGACTCTGTTCAGGTATTGCTCTTCAGCCATATTCATAAGTCAGGAAGGACTGTTTCTTCTCCTGAGATAAAGATGAACTCAAGCTTCATCTGTTGATTGCTAGCTCATATCTTATATTCTTATGAGAGATCATCATGGTTATGCTAGGGTTCATGGGTCCAATCTGGAATTGAAACCATATTCAGGTTACTTTGGGTTTTCCTCTTTACTTCTTGCAATGTAGACCTCAAAGAGCAATTGTTGGAAGAAAATGGGTGGAACAATTAGGCAAACCTGGTAGAGCTATGAGGGGCTGCATATATGTACATTTCAAGTTTAACATGTGCTCTGAAATTCTGTACCATTGAAGATACGCTATGTTTTGGCTATATGTAGAAATCTACTCGACTGGTTTCTACTCAAAGGATTGTTTATGGGTATTTAGAAGTCAGCTGTTAATAATTTTTGCTATAAGAATAAATGAGCTTGAAGCCATTTATCTAGAAGAACTAGATTTTCTGTTCTATTCTGCATTCCAGAGTCATAAAACCAGACATTCAAAGCCTGGATATCTTACAAGCACCTTCTAAGAGTTGTTGTTTTGCCAAATATGCTGTGTTTAGCCCAAATCAGAAGCCTCTTGAGATAGAATTATATGTAATAAATTTCAAACCTGAAGAGACTTAAATAGGTTTTAAGTGCCCAATAAGGTAGGAGGAAGAACTAGAAAGAGAAGTATCCCAGAAGCTAGCCACAGGGTCTCAAGTAGGCGAAGTTGTTAACCATGTTAAGTCTCTGCTGAAAAGTTGAGTAAAATAAGAATGAAAATGTGCACTTTGGATTTGGCTAGAGCAGACATGGTAGAGTGGAATGAATAAAAGCCTTGTTGGAGTGGTTTGACGAAATAATAGAAAGTGAAGATACAGTAATAGCTCATATAGACAATTCTTTCAATACATTTTGCCAGGAAAGGAAGACAAATGGAAAGTAACTGGATAGAGACTTGGGATCAAGAGTATCATAAAGATATGCAAAGTATGGTGGTTTCTTGTCTTGTCTTGTGCTTTGTCTTTGTTTGATTTGCTTCCCCAGTTAAAAAACAACACAAATAAGAATTGAAGCCTCAAATCTGGCATAAAAGGAGATGAAAAGGGCAAAAATGGTTTGGTAAAATGTGAAAGATATTGGCTAAGAGTCAACAGATTTTGGTTTTAGGTCAAATTCTACTGGCTGCCAGTAATAAGCCCCTAAATACCATTTCTGTATAAGCCTACTTTTTTATTGATAGCATCTAAAGTCCACTTATGATATTCTAGTTCCAAAAAGGAAAAAACAACAGACATATTTCAGAAATCCTTCTTTAGTAAAAATAAAATTTATATTGTTTTTAACCACTTACAAACTCTTTATTATTTAGAAAGCACTCACATCTTGTTAGTTAACCCTCACAAGACTGCTACAAGGTAAGTGGCTATATTGTTTTACCTACTAGATAAGGAAATCAAGGCTCTGAGAGATTAAATAAATGGCAAAATCGTACAGTATGTAGATAGCAGACGCAGGGCTGAAACCCCAAATTGTAGACTATAATTCAAAGGTTCTTCCCACCCCATAGTGCTCCTTGTTTCTCTGTAGTCTTTTGTTTTGTATTGTTTTGTTTGCTTCACTTTTCAGTGAATCCCCCCCCCTTTTTTTCCTTTTTTGTCCAGGTTTCTATTATTTATATTTCTTTCCATTCTACTTCCCCAAGGATTTCTGAGTATGCCCACCTCCCTAAATATTTTTAATGTTTATTTATTTTGAGAGAAAGAAAGAAACAGAGACAGAGCACAAGTGGGGGAAGGGCAGAGAGAGAGAAGGAGACACAGAATCTGCAGCAGGTTCCAGGCTCCAAGCTGTTAGCACCGACCCCGATACAGGGCTTGAACCCATGAAATGTGAGGTCACGACCTGAGCCAAAGTCAAACACTTAGCCACGACTGAGCCACACAGGCACACCAATATCTGCATTTCTTCATAAAATAGAACCAAATGCATAGGTTTTGGGGTCTGCATTAAGTGAATAGGAAGAACAATCCTACACCAAAATCTTTTAGTAGTGTAGTGATAACTGTGTTTCAAACAGCCCATGGAAAATCAACACTCTGACCACAATGGCTAGTATTAGCAGTGGAAACTCCTTCATACTATTTTGTTATTTTGGCCCTTTCTAGCTTTTAAATCCAAAGAATAGAAAGGGAAGAGCAAGAAAGCAGAAAGAGAAAATGGGAAATGGGAAGAGAAGAGATGGCACAGAGGGGTACAAGAGTTGCTTAGTGTAGGCCCTGCAGACCAAAAATTATTGTGTTTCTAACACTATTGATTTTTTCAGCAGCTGATATTTCAATCTGGGTGCAGTGTGTCTGTGAGTCTACGCACACTGTCAAGAAGAAATATGATAGTGTCTTAAAAGATTAATAATATCGCTGGTCCTCTGGAGGCCTGTCTTAATTCACTGGCCTGTTCCCTGGCATGTACTGTAATTTATCTAGTCTGATTTGAATAGCAAATGGCAATCGGCTGCCATTAGGGAAATGGGCATCATTCTTATTGATCCAGCATGGGCTGGATTTTATTTAAGGAGAACTGCAAAATGTTATTACCTTCAGGAGGAGAAGCTGAAAAGGGAGCTTTTCCCTCGTGTATTTTGGAAATGTTCTACCTTTAAAAGGGGGGAATGGATTGTGGATTTAAGAGAACAGAAGGAGATGATGATCCTATTGTGTGAACAGGGACATGTACAGGCTGTTTTCAGCATAATTGTTTACTAGCAGGAAAGAGTGCTCATGATTATGAGAAAGAAACCATGGCCTCAGAGGTTAGAACATGGAGAATTAGTCAGATCTAACCAGTTTCCTTGTCCAACTTTGTGAAAAGCCCCTAGTTGCTCAGAATTCATTTGTCAATCTGTAAAATGGGCTAAAAAATCTACTGGCCACATGTAAGGTTTGCTTAGTTTTTGTCTCACATCCTAAGAGCTTGGATAAATGGTGCTATGGAATAAAAGAGAAAAAACAAAGAGAGCCTATCTGACATTTGAGGGTGGGGTTTCAATATTTATTATTGTTCTTCACTTAGAACTCATGAAGGGACAGGTTATGTGCTGAGCGAAGCATGACAAACTAGCCTCATAATTCTCATTAACCATAAAAGGCATCTCTCAAGTTAACACTGAATATATTGACTTTAACATTCACCTGTTAGTGGCAGATCTAAACCCACACTTTTACTCCGTGCTACAGAATCAAGGAAAACTGTCAGCATTATGGTAGCAAATGTGGGAGACAGTTAGACCAAGTGTCTCTGCCTACCCCTGACCCCCTTTGTCACAGGGGTAGGGATTGAGTGCCAGTCCCATTAGAACTTTGGGAGATTTTCTGTGAAGGAGCACATGCACACCCACCCTCTCCCTCACCTCTTTCAGCAGTCTCTGAAGGGGAAAAGGTATGACAGAGGTGGCTAGAGGAAGTGCTCGTTGCTACTGAAATTCTTCTCCATTCTACCTCGGGTTGTTATGGAAAGAAACGATAATGTGCTACAGGAAATGGCCAAGTATAAAAGCAATAAAATAAATTGAAAATGACTTTGTTTTTTTGAGCGGCAGTAATTGCTATATGTTGTGATGTTTGCATAAGGAATTAGTTAATGTGTAGCAGAATGGCATGTGATACTTTTTATTTGCCTGATGACTATAGTCTCTGAGTGAATGACTTATTAAGGTTAATAAAGAAAAATTTGCTTGTGACTTGTAATGATCCAATTGCTAGAATTTAGCATCCCCTTATGCATTGTTGCCTAAAGGGGAGAAGGAAAAAAAAAACCCACACACATTAATGGCCGACTGGCTATGATTTTTTATAGTGGTGTGAGAACAAACAATGTCTTCTAAATTGTTGGTCTGTCTATCTTTCTGCCTGCCTGGGCAGGAACGTTATGGCTTTCTTAATTCTCCTGTGTGATTTATCATCCTAAATTCATTGTTTTGCATAACTCTGCTCAAAATGAAGAAATGTCATTATTTTGCAGCGAAAAAGTTGTCATTTGCATAATGCCTGCCATTAATTATTGTGAGACTAATGCAGTTGTTGATATTTTTAGGGCACAGTGGTACAGCCTGCACCTTGTATAATGTCATTCTGAAAACATTGGTAGTTAATAGGTGCCACAACATTGCACAAATGGAAAAGAAGATGATGAAGAAGAAGGGGACACAATGGAACAGGCTGTGATCTTTATTTAGCTTTTTTTTTTCCCCTGAAATGCTTGGTGAGGAAAGACTATAAAAGGAAGCGAATAGAGCAGGGAGCTGTGACATCCATGAGAACAAAGGGATTGAAAAGCAGAGGTTTTCTATTTAGGCTGAATTCGTATAACCTGGGTTCCAGCCAGTTTAATGGAGGAAGTTGTGTTCCTCTGCTTGGGCTTATCTACATCACCACAGCCCTGAACAGAATGTAGGGTTGGGCTTTTTTAAATCCAAGTTAGGACAAGGGCTTGCTCTGGAACATACTCATCTTGTGGGAGAGCTCTCTTAGTTAGCTTTTTCACTTGGCCAAAGTCAAAAGGACACGCCACAGTTTCATGGAAGACAGCTGAAGACCATGTTTCTCTCAGGTTGTGATACATCAGTCTGCTGTACTTCATGTATGACAGCATTGGTATCTAGAGCCATAGCTTTCTTTTTCTTCAAAAAGCAGAAGAATGCAGTTGTAGCATGTTAGTATGAATGTTTTTCCTACTGTTCCTTGCAATAGAACTAACTTTTGCATCTGATTCTTGAGGGCAAGAGCCTACCAAAGCTTTCTATTTCACAGGTAAATGAAAGTCAGTTATAAAAATTCGATCAGAGATGAAACTCATTACACTGAGTCTGGGAGGCATAAATATTACAAATGTACGTAACTGTTGATCTTTTTAGTCATGGGAGCTTAAAAAAAACAGGCTCACATCAAATAGAATTTTTTTCCTAATTTCACTGTTTCATGTGTATTATAAATTTAGATCTTTCCTCTTTATCATTAAATTTAAAAGACATAAAAGAAATGGAGCCTCAAAAGTAGGTCTAGTTACTAGGACTGACCAGAGATATTTAGAAAGAAGATATTGCCCTTCAGTGTTTAAAGCCTAGCATTGTAAACTCTGCAAAATGCAATACTTTTCAGACTGTAATCCAGATTCAAATGACTGTTCCTTACCCAGAAACTGACTACTATTTGGCAACTTCCTTAAATTCGGATGATGCATGTGAGGGGGCCACTGGGATGTGGAGGAAGCTGTGAGGGGCTGTCCCAGTTTGTCTTACAATAAAACCTCAGCAGAATTCAGGCTGGGATCCTTTTGTAGATCTCACTTTGGATTTTAGAATTTAATCTACATGTGTTCAGTTCTGGAATATGTAGAAAACACACATTCTGGGTTAGGAAAATTTTAATTCTCTGCAGTGACATCACCATCATAAATTACCACATTTGGGGTTGTAAAAAACAGATGAGTCCATGCGTCAATGGAGACCAGTCTCACTTTTCTCTTTCTTCTGGAGAGAAGGAAGTTGCCCTAACACCCCAAATTAATATCCTTTGACTATAATGAAATCAATACAAGTATACAATTTTAAAATACAAGAAAGAGGTCCAACATGGTAGGGGGTGGAGGCGGGGCCTGAACAGAAAATTAAACAAAGGGATTTGCACTTCATATAGTGTACTAGTAGAACACAGGCAGACTCATCCTTAATCCTTGCATGTTTGTGGCTTGGTAGCACCCAGGGTCTATCCTATTCTACATATATGTAAAAATCCTATGTATAGATACATACGAATACCTTTTAATTAAATTAACAAGTTATGTCATGATAAGGGACCAGCCCATCTTGGCTAACCCAGAACTTTCCCCATTTTAACAGTGAAAATCCCACATCCTAGGAGTCTTCTCAGGTAAATCAAGGCAGTTAATTACCCAAACCAAAAGGAATACTGATAAAGCCTATTGATTTAATAGTTGTATTTTTCATCTTATATTTGAAAAGAACCTATTAGGAACTATTTTTTATAGCATCCATTTGCTAAAGCATGTTACCTAACTATAGGAGAGTTGAGTAAAGAGGTGTAGATTTGCATGCATTGAGCGTCTAGCACTTTGATCAGCAATATTCTGGAAAGTAGCAGTCTCATAGTAAATAATCAGCATCAGCTCTGATCCCCTGTGTTCAGGAAATAATTTTAGAGCTCAAGTCTTCCATAGAAACAGGGTAGGAATCCATATGTTAGCTGGCATGATTTTCATCACCTAACATCTGATAATCATGTCAGACTGGCGTTCTTTAATACTCCCCGCTTCCTGCCAGGACTTCTAACTTCCCTATCCTTTGCTTTGGAGTTTTTCTCCTTTTACAGCCAGACATTCTGCTAAGAACTGAGGGTACAAGATGGATAAGACAGAGTCCTTCACAAGGAGTTTTTCAGTTTAACCTGTGAAGGGGGAAAAAAGCTGCAGAAATGAATTTTTCTATAGTATATGTCTAATTAAGGCAATTTCTTTAGTCACTAAAATCAGTTAATACTATTACAAAGCTCAAGACATAGAAGAATAGCACTTAAAAATTGTCATTGTTTATTTCATGGATCCGTTTGTTCATTTGTTTAATAAACATTTATTGAAGCTCTACTATCTGTTCAGCAGTGTTCTGAACATTGTGGATACAAGGATGAGTCATACTTGGTAGTTTTACAAAATAAAGAGTACAAAAGGATACTCCACATCCCCTCCAGATTGGGAGTTCTTCAAGTGCAAGATGGCCACATCAGCATTCCATGCCAGTCTAAGACACCAGGACCAGGGGGAAATTTTCCCTTCATAGACTCAGAGGAGACGTTATTTTTAGTTGACTATCTAATTTCACTTTAATTTTCCCAATAACTATATTCTAAAACCTGAGCTGTAGCACGTAGGTGGGTACCCAGATTGGCTTGCACAGTCGATGGAAAGAACAGAGGCGTCTGGGACAATATAGAGCAGCCACTGCACCATGCAGAATAAAAGTTTTCTATTTAAGGTTGATATGACTGGGATGAGATTTGGAACACTTTTTTCATCCAACTTATTCAGTCACTTAATATCTATCAACCACCTATAATGTTTCAGACATTGTTCTACTTACTGGGGATATACTGAAAAATTAACCAAAATCCTCTATGAAACTTTATAAAGAAGGTAGGAAAAACCAATAATTAAGCAAAAATATAGTATTTAAACTAATGACAAGATCTAGGGCAGAAACAAGGGAGGGTACAGGGGTAAAAAATAGGGATAGATGATGGAGAGAGTGTCTGTTGAGATAGGGCAGGTAGAAAAAGTCTCTCTGAGCTGGGGACATTTAAACAGAGATTAAAATAATGAGAAGGAGCTAAGCATGTGGTGATCAGGAGGAAGAGGATCTGGGGCAGAGGGAATACATATTATAAAGTAGGTAAGAACAAGGAAGAACAAGAATAAATGTGTGGCTCAAGTGGAGCAAGAATGATCATGTGGCTCGATATAGACCAGATCACAGAGGCCATGGTAAAGACTGACAGAAAGCTGTTAGCAGGTTTTCAAAAGGGTACATGCTCTAGTTTATAAATTAAAAGAGAGCTGTAGCTACTCTGGAAAATAGGCTTAAAGGGTCAAAGGTAGAGTAGGAAGGACAGTCAGGAATTACTGTGGGAGCCCAGTATGTGATGGAAAATGGCAGCAGGAAAGTAGTCCAATGCCAGATAATTGTAATGTAATTTGAAAGCAATTGCTGAGGGTCTTGATGTGGTATAGATTAGAAAGAGATACATCAGGTGTGGTGAGTCCCAGGTGTTTGCTCTGAGCAACTGGATGAATGACAACATCATGAACTCCGTGGAGTTGGGAGCTATGGGGGAAGTGGAGAAAAGAGCAGAGTTGGGGGCAGAGATAATTATGAATTGATTTGGGGCATGTTGACTTTGAAATTCTTGTCCAAATGAAGAAATTGAGTAGGCATTTGGATATAGACTCAGGAATGCAGAAGAAGAGTTAGTGCTAGAGCTGCAAACCCTTGCTTATCTTTTTTTTTTTCCACTTTTACATACATATTCTCTTTAGAATGTAAGCTTACAGAGTTCAAGGAGTGGATTCTGAGAAGTGTTTTAGGTAAATATGTATCCTCTATGTTGTTTGATGATGAATATACAGGTGCTACTTGCATTCATTCTGCTGCCTTTGGAAAGTCCCAAATGTATATATAGCAAAGAGGTCCCAACAAAAACATATGAACATGTCCTGAGGACTTAAATGGTTTATGATCTCACTGCGATGTAAGACAAACATAAAGTATTGTTTCCATAAGGATATAAGATAGAGTGGAAAACACATACTCTGTACTTTATTAACATCAGTGGAATACGTGTGAGTTAGAGGGCAGGTAAAACTGAACCCAAATTTGGAAGTAGGGAGAATTTGAACAGGTAGTAAGGAGCATACACAGTATTTCAGAGAGGGAGAAGTCAGGAGCAGATGCATGAAGACATAAATTATCTCTCTGGGGGGAAACCAAGAATGGAGAACAAGGAGAGGCACCTGGGTGGCTCAGTCAGTTAAGTGTCTGACTCTTGATTTCGGCTCAGGTCATAACCTCACGGTTCGTAAGAGTGAGCCCCGCATCGGGCTCTGCACTGACATAGTGGAATGTGCTTGGGATTCTCTCTCCCTCTCTCTGCTCTCTTCGTGTCTAAATAAATACATAAACTTAAAAATAAAGAATGGAGAACAAGGAGACTGGCCTGGCAAGAGCAGAGTTTTTGTGCTTGTGAAGTTAGGGGAGATGAATTTATAAAGGTTGAACTTGCCCAGTAGCACATTTTAGAATCACTTTTGGAGTTTTACAGTGTGGATGCCTGGATATAACTTCTGGAAATTCTGATTCTATAGGTCTTGAAAGGGCCCTGGCATTTGTACTTTTCACATGGAGCTTGTCCTGGAACATATCTATTTCCTTGCTAAAGCTTTGATTATTTCCTAGGGAAAACAGCCCTGTTGGGCTCCCAGGTAGCACTGCCTCCAGGCACCATTCTAGTACAGGCTCTCCAGTTAGCTCTTGTTTCCGAATGTTTACTCCCTACTTACGCAGAAATTGAAGAATGTAACTTTCTCTTTTAGTTATGCTATAGACATAAGTTGTTTTATTTTCTTTTCTTGATCTACATTACTTTTAGAGAATACTTGAAAATTTTAAATTTAGTTTGCTGCCATTAGCCAGCAGGAAACCAGAAGCCTGCAAATTCATTTCACAAGCAACTTCCTGTCTTAGTAGATGGTTGCCACACTGACATACATCACTTATACATCATTTTTTAATGCTTATTTTTGAGAGAGAGAGAGAGAGAGAGTGTGTGTGTGTGTTGGGGGATTGGGGACAGAGAGAGACAGAAAGAGAGAGAGAGGGAGAGGATCCTAAGCAGGCTCCATGCTGATAGCAGGCAACCCAATATGGGGCCCAAACCCACAAACCGTGAGATTATAACCTGAGCCAAATTTGGACACTTAACTGACTGAGCCAACCAGGTGTCCCCACTAATACATCATTTACACTTAAATTTATAATTCCATAGACTTGACATAGAAGCTTGTGGTGCTCTGCTTTAGCTCTTTGAAATTTCCATGGTGAAATCAGAAACTCAAGCTTAAAAAAGTATGTGTTTTACTTTCTGTTGAAATCTCAAAGTTTGGATGTCAGATATTATTCATATTATTATTTTATTTAAGAAATAGAAACTCTGTTTGCTCAGTGGTGGGGATGTGTTTTTGAGATATACATGGCACAATAAAGGAATACTGAGGAGATGTTCTGTTGAAACTATCCCAGGTCTGGGGCTGCTCCAGGGACCATTACAGCAGGGCTTCATGGAACTTCTGTAGTCCTGGTATCAGAACTTGGCTTTTCTTCACATCTCCACCCAGTTCTTCTCTTGGTACTAATAGACTAAATGTCCTTGTCGTGTTTTATGCCTTGAGATTACCTGTGGCCAGTTATGGCTTCTCCATTTTCTTTCTATTTTGTAGTCCCTTGAAGAGTAGCCTATGCCTGGTATAGGTGTACAGTTGAGTAAAAGCTGCAGAAAGAGCAGTATCTCTTAGAAGTAGCTGTGGGTGCCAGAAGCACCTTGATTATTACATCAAACACAGCAAGGGGAATTAGACGGCATTCAACTGAACTCCTTGCTTGGCCAAGCCTATGATGATTTTTCCTGAAGGAGGGACTCTAAGTTTCATGTATTCTCTATAGCATCATCATCTATGAAACAGATAATAGCATTGGTAAAACAAGCAAGGGTTTAGGAATCAAAATGGGCAAAAGTGGTATGCTGTGGGCTGAAGTAATACGACTTGATATGAATTACTATTATGAAGCCTGAATTGAAAGCAAAACTTATGACTTCAGGAGAAACAGATGTAGTAGCCCTGTTTTACTTCTTAAGATTCCATATCATTAACTCCCATAGACTATTGGAATTTTTTTCTAAGGAGAGGCCTAAGACTAAAATCCTAGACAACTAATAGTTTTTATTTAAGAGGTAAAGTATTTATTATAACTACATAAGATCTTTGAAAACAATACATAATATCTCTAAAAATGGGAAAAGGAAGACTCCTAAGCACAGGAATGCCTATAGAAAGTTACTTTTTAGGCCTTTGGGGAAGGAAATTATGTGTAGCTTACTATTTTAAGTAATATTTTGCTGTATAAATAATATGCTTTCATTATGGAAAAGTTCAAAAGAATTAAAACTTATTTAAAATTTTTCCTCCCAGAAAAAAAAAAAAAACAAAAAACTTTTTTCCCAGTCTTTTTCCACTATGTGTATACACATTTATCATTTTTAAAAAAAATATTTAACTTAGTGGGGTGCCTGGGTGGTTCAATTGGTTAAGCGTCTGATTCTTGATTTTGGCTCAGGTCAGAATCTCGCGATTTCATGGGTTTAGGCCCCATATCGGGCTCTGTGCAGGCCCTGCGCAGGACTCAAATCCACAAACTGTAATTTCATGACCTGAACCCAAGTCAGACACTTAACCAACTGAGCCACCCAGGTGCCCCTTTGGTTATTTCTTTTAGATAAACTACTAGATGTGAAAATTCTGGGTCAAGTAGTATTTCATATCTTTTTAAGTTTTTGATGCATTATTTGCTACGGTGCTCTCCAGAGAATTGTGCCAATTTTATTCTTTCAGTGGTAACATCTTAAAGTTTTCTTTTAAAAGAAGCTCCTTTTGGGGCGCCTGGGTGGCTTAGTCGGTTAAGCGTCCGACTTTCGCTTGGGTCATGATCTCGCGGTTCGTGGGTTCGAGCCCCGCGTCGGGCTCTGTGCTGACTGCCAGCTCAGAGCCTGGAGCCTGTTTCGGTCTGTGACTCCCTCTCTCTCTGACCCTCCCCTGCTCACGCTGTCTCTCTCTCTCTCTCTCTCTCTCCTAGAAATAAATAAAACATTTAAAAATAATAATAAAAAAAAATAAAAGAAGCTCCTTTTAAAGCTGTGCCATTACTTTTCTCAGGTTCCTATCTGGTTGACCAGTTAAAGTAGAGTCAACTCAACTCTTACCTCAAGGTTTTATTTAGAGTTATGGAAAGATTTTTGTACATCAGTAATGTTGCAAATGAGACAGTATAAGGAATGTAATCTGACAGTGGATTAGAATGCGTTCCTGTCTTGTGCCTGCTATGTGTAAGCATTCTGCTTTATCCTGGATAACAATCAGACAAAGAGGAAGGGAGCAGGGAGGGAGGAAGGGAAAAAGAAAGAAAGAAAAAGAAGGAGGGAGGAAAGAAGGAAACCTCTCTTATTTGGATTGAATGAACACTTACAATAATATGTTAGTCACTGAACTGAACATGCATGAGACATGAGTACTGCCCTCTGCCTTATAATTCTGTGCACCACGATTCATAAGGCGTAACATGAACAGTGGGCTCCTGGGGCATGCAGGACAGGCAGACTACAGGAGACCTGTGTCCGGCATTTGCAGGTGGATTCTGTGAATAAGACTTAGTATCTGTGGAGTCTGGGAGAAGGTGTGGTTTCGGTACATGTTTCAACTCTAGAATAATACAGAAAACTTCAGAGATTCCTGCAGGGGTACTTTGAGATCAGTGGTAGACTAGAAATAAGTGATAGGATGAGGAAAGAAAAATATCTCCTCGTTCCCGCTTCTCCCACTGTGTCCCCTCCAGGAGAGTTTGTGCCCCTGGGAGGGGGCCAGCTTCCTCCATGTGGTAGCTTTGGGTTCCTGAGGTTTCCACAACTGCTCAGGGAAGGGTAGGGCATGGATAGAGAGCCTGTTTTCTTGTGAAGACAACAGGCCAATATTCAAAAATGGGCCTCTCATGAATAATGAGAAAGGCTGCTGTGGACCTGGGACGTCCTGTAGTGTCGAGCATAGTGGTGCCAGTGCTGTTTGTCACATTGCAGGGAAGTGTGATGGGGGATGGGGATTGCTTGATTGAGAGTAAGAGAAGCCAGGGTTTCTATCCCACCATGCGGACCTTCCGACAGTTCCTTGGTTAGCTCAAACTGCTTTGCGTTAGAGGCACAATTGTAACAGTGACATAAAAATTCCAAATAGCCCTTCTGAATAGATACACATTTAGAAAATGCATAATAAATGACATATAGTGAAAATGTAAACAAGCCATTTAATAACATTTTAATGCTTGATTCTGATCTCTTAATTAAAATGTGCATAAAAGAAAACAATGGTGGAACATCTGTGTGTGTTATTGGGATAGCAGGATTTATGCTGCACCCTGGGCTTTTTTGTCCGCTTCTCAGTGTGTGTGCACACGTGGGAGGGTCTCCTCGTTGAGGCACAGTTCCCCACTGGAGCCCCACGGGGTCCGTGCTCCCACCCACCATCTCTCGGCAGTGGCTGCCTCTTCTCTTCTTTCTTCTTGTAGTAAATACTGTATGGCTTGTCCGCTGCTGAAATCAAACCATTCTCAGCATTTGATCTGAAAGCCACTCTTCACTCCACCCCTATAACCTGAAACCCTGACCTAACCCTGACTCACCCTTGTTATCTCAGCAGATGTACACAGCATTACCTAATGGTTTTGGCCTCAGTGCATAATCTCAAAGAGCTCTGGGGAAAGCATGGCCCTTTGTAACTGTGACCTTGCCACAGTTATTACCCAGCTGGACACTATGTGGTTTAGATGTTAAAGAGAGAAATTCTACTCACCCCTGGTGGTGATTTTTTAAAAATTATTATTCATCTGGGGGATGGATCTTTGACCTGCATTTGGCCCAATAGTTAAATGAGAGTAGCCACATCACAAAAATCAAGGCTTACTAAGTGCTTTCAGATCATCCAGTGAAAATGTTACACTCTGAAATGTTCATTTCTATTGTTACTTGGAACACACCTGATCACCGAAAAGTTGGTCTATGATTAAACGAGCATAAAAAGTACCTTACTTCTTCTTTTACTCCCCAAAGAATTGTGTATCATTTATACAATGGAAAAACACAGCCAAAAGGTCTTCTTAAACATATAATAATTAATATTTAATGGCCTCCTTTATGAGGGGGACGTTGCTGTGGGACTACCTCTAATCCTTACAATGTTCCTGTGAAATGAGTGGTTTTATTCTTCAGTCCGCAGGTAATGAAACTGACATTCAGATCCATTTAAGTGATGCACCTAATCTATATTGTTCATTGGTGGAAGACTTGGGATTCAAGTTCAAGTCTCTCTCTCTCTCTCTCTCTCTCTCTCTCTCTCTCTCTCTCTCTCTCGGCCATAATCCTACCATAGTATCAGGCCCTTTCAATGCTAGCTCCCATTTCCTGGAGACAGTAGCTAGATGGTGTTCTGAAAGAGTTAAGCCAAATGCACCCTGTTTGTGACAAATGTCTGAAACTTGTTTTTATAACTTGGATTTAATTCACAAATAAAGAGTAATTATCAATATGTCACAGATGAAGAGCTGCATGTATGGATCAGTGCAATTTCTGTTCCTTGGCTTATAGATGCAGTATGCCCCCAGGGAGTTTCACAAACCCACATGGCATCTCCTAGTGCTGGGCTCTGTGTAAGCTGAACAACGTGTAAAACTCTGTGTGTTGGGATAGCTCACAACTGGTTACTATCTGAAGAAATCTGTATAAAATTACCATAGAAATGGTTTCTTTTCTGAATTCTTAACACTTCTTTGGGGGTGAAATACCGTTTTTTGGTATTGGCTTTGGATTGTTTGATAGATATTTATATTTGGAGGTGTTGTCCCAGGAGAAGACCAGGGGGTACAGTACCCTCCCTTTGGCTTCTTGTGCCTCTCTTTCCCATCTGATTCAATTTTATCAGTTTTCCATAATCTTTTGATGGAAAGGACATAAAATGTTCGTAGACTAGGAGTTTTTAAGACTTTAGATCACATAAGACTACCTGTGGGGTGATTTGGGGGGCTTTAATTTTACATGTTTCGGTTTTCTATCAGAGGGTTTGCACTGGATAGGGGGGATATAGATCTCACTCCCCTTTGTTTTTTCCTCAGTTGGAGAGGACCTCTGCTTTAGGCTTATTATGTGTCCTGAAACAGATTTATATGATGCTTAGGCTGTGGTACGGGAGTGGGGGGTTCATAAAGGCGTTCAGATGTGTATTAAGGAAAACATCATGATCTAGTGGGAACAACACAAGTGTGGAGTATCACGGGAGCTCAGCTTCTTTGCTTCCTAGGTCTGTAGCTTTGAGTGAGTTATTCAGCAGTCAGGCCTCAGATGTTTTATCTGTAAAATGGACATGAACAAGAATATCTACTTTATAGGGCTATTGTGCAGACTAAATGACATAGCACATTTACAACATTTGGAACCGGGCCTGACTCTCATTGAATGTTGGCTGCTTACATTTCATGCAGCAAAGAAAGGGGAAAATAGGAAAAGAGCAGAAATTGGAAGGCAATATTGGGTTTGTGTAAAATGTTATCATGATTTTAAGTCAGCATTATAGAGCATTTCTCTAGAAGGCAGAGTCCTGGGTTCTGTCTCCAGGTCTGTTGCTAGAAAACTGTCAGACCTTCTCTCTCAGCGTCTCTGTTTCCTCATCTTAAAATGAGTAAGTCAGGGGCACCTGGGTGGCTCAGTCAGTTAAACGTTCGACTTCAGCTCGGGTCATGATCTTGCAGTCTGTGAGTTCAAGCCCCCACATTGGGCTCTGTGCTAATAGCTCAGAGCCTAGAGCCTGCTTTGGATTCTGTGTCTCCTCTGTCTGCCTTTCCCCTAATCACGTTCTGTCTCTCTCTGTCTCTCGAAAATGAAAAAAAAAATATTTAAAAAAATGAGTAAGTTAGAATGCATGCTCTCTATTTAGCTGTATAGTTTCACTTTCTGAAGATTTTTCTCCTTCCCAGAGTAGTCTATGGCTGTCACTCCTGAGTGTGTAAGTCTCAAAGGCCAACAGCCAAGTATCGAAGACAGGCCTATTGTTAACATACGCTTTTCCCTGTACCCTATGTTTACATGTACATTTATGTTCTTGGTATATTTGTCATGTGTCTGAGTATTTATGCACCTGCATGCTTGTTGAAATAAGCACACTAGCATACATTCATACAGTTTTGTGGGTATGTGTGTTTATATATAACCTATATATATACAGTATGTGTGTATATATATAAATATATGTCTGTGTGTATGAGAAACAGATGCACTGTAGGCAGATAAAGCAGATAAATATAGATCCAAATAGAAGCAAAGCATATAAATATAGACGTTATATAGAGTGAAAGCAAGCAGATCAGCACCATTTCATTATTGCTTGAAGTCTTTGTAATAAAAGAGTTGAAAATCAGTAACTGACATTGAAATTATTGATTGAATGACACTGTCAGATCAGAAGGCACTCTGTAAGGTAAGAAAATAACCTGTCTTTCAACTTTGAGGAGCAATTAGCAGGAAGATTTGTTACTTTTAATTATTTGATTTATGAAAGTTTTTAGATGCTATGTAGTGTGATTTTTTTTTAACAGTACAGTTATGTCACCTTTCCTAAAAATACTACCAGACAACAAGAAATAATACACAGGGAAAGAACACCTATCCAAGTCCTGAGAAAGGACTTGATGAAGGTGACAAGATCCCTTTTGTTTGCAGGCTGTGACTGGCAGCCCCTTCCTGTTCCTAGGTTCTGACAGATGAGTTGGTTTCATTCTACATTATTTTTCACAAGCCCTTTGAAGTCTCTAAGGAAACTCACCTAAGGGAGATATTTGAAGCACAAGGCCAAAGTCACCATTGTTGAGTTATTTTTGTGGGGATGCTTGCAATTGTGTTTAGTGAGTGTGTTGTGTGAGTAAAACTGGGCTCTCCCATCTGTTACTTTCATGTCACTGTTTTTAACCAGTCAAAATAATTGTTTGTGAGTTTTTGCTTTATTTTGTTTTGTTTTAGTGAAGAGGGTATTGTGAGTTATTTTTAGCAGATTTGAGTTAACTGTAATTTTTTTTAACATTGCAAGTTATATCTTGGTCATGCATTTAAATACTATTCAAAAATAAGGAGTGCCTCCTATTTTCCCTCAAATCTCATCTGTTTCCTTAAACAGATCGCATCTCTTCTTTGGCTTTATTGTAAAACCATCCAGAGAAGCTAAAATTTGAAGAAAGTCCTTGAAGTTGTGCAGATACAAATCTTCCTTTTGCCTGAGCAAAACTGTCAAACTTGTTGTTGTTTCTTTTTCTGTTGTTTAGTTTACTGTAGCTTTTCCTTATAAGGATGAGAAAAGAAGGCCAGGAAGATGCTCTAGTTCTCTTCTCTTTCGTGCTTCTGCTAAGCCAGAAGTTAGTATTTCTTCCTTCCTGCTTCCAATCAAATTTAGACTTAAAGTGGAAGAGGAGAGAAGGACAAAGAAAAGAATGTATTAAAAGTTGAAGAATAAATGTGTGCTGCCTAAAGAATTATTAATTCATCTTTTCATATCTGTTTGACTGCTTACTTTGTTGTAAAGTTCTTCACCAAATTAGGGTTTTAAAAACATATTTGAAACATGTCCCAAGGGTCTTGAGAATAGTACATCTCTCACACACACACACACACACACACACACACACACACACACACACACACTTCTTTCTTTGTTCTTTCCTTTTTCTCCTGCCTTAACATATTTATTGTTTAGCTATTGTCAAGTACTATATATAGTAAATTACCAGAAACTTTGGCAAGGAAAAAATTATATACACATACACACATATCATATATACCCGTATACACACATACACACAGTCATTAAATTGTTATATATTAATCATCTCATTTGATATGCATTTTATTTTTTAAACTATTAACTACTTTAGTATAAATCTTTAAAGGGATTTTTATAAACACTCAAATGTCTGATTTAAAGATTCCCAGGAAATTATGCATTTTCTTATCTATGACCAAAAAAAAAGCATTTTCCAAATTACATTTAGAAAACAGGGATTTATCGGAACCAAGAGCAAATTAAGAACCTGTTTCTTTTTAGGAGTCATTTACCCTTCCCACCTCCTACTTGGAGCATGTGGTGGCTCTCATCGTTGGCACAAAGGATTTTTTTTTTTTTTTTTTTTGGCTGGATGACTTCATATTCTGCTCCTGGCTCTGTGGCGCTTTATATAGGACCTGTGGGCCTGGGAGTCAAACAGGTCCTGATCCTCACCTGCACAACTTTTTAATTAGCTCTGTGTCCTTTAAGCAAGTTAGCTAACAGTCCTGCAACTAGGTTGGTAATCTCTGAAACTTAAGCCAATCTTATTTACTTTATAAGGGGTTTGCATTAAATGGAATAATGTTAATGAAGTACAGGGCATGTAAGATGTACTAAATAAATGCTAGTTTCTTCCTGGCCTATTAATTTTAATGTGTGTCTGTGACTTCCTCTTCCTGTTCCTCCTCACCACTGTGAGCATCCTACTGCAGCCATTAGACACCAGGGCCAATGCCAGAGAAGTAGAAACAATGGGGTTTAAAAAATTACTGATTATCCAGCGCCCATCCTAAAAATGGGTGTATGAGGTAAGAGATCTAAGGAAACCATTAGGATTCCTGGCTCCTATAATTATAAGTGTTTCTGGTTAGCTAACAAGAGTGAAAGTTTTCAACACAGCATTGCCAAAATCCTATTCAGATCAATAAAAGGGAAGGAAATATCTATCCAAGTGATGTACGTTAAACCTTTCAAAATAATAGGGTATCTTTTTTTTACTTCTCATTCATATACCAGGCTAATGTCCTTCATTCTAAAGTGCATGTTGTTCACCTCAACTCACTGTACGTTAGGCTCCTTAATTAGCACCTGCTCTTTTTTGGGAAAGGTATGTGGTCAGAATCCAATGTCATTGAAATTTCTGAATAGTTGCTTTATGTTTTCTCTTTTAAGGAATAGGGAGGGAAAAAATACTTCCCACTCTAAGATATTTGGAGCTGTGTGTCAGCTTAGAGCTGATCGTTTTAGCTGAATTGTAAACCCTATAAGAGTCAACGTTTATAAAAGAAACAATGACACAATCTTAATTACAGTGATTCTGGCAGCAACATTCCTGTTATCCAGGGACCTCTTTCTCATGTCCAACTTCTCTTTTAACCTCCTCAGACTTCACTTTCTGTGTAGCTGCAATCTTTGTATGCAACTCTTTCTGAGTTTTTTGTTTTTTGGTTTTTTTCGTTTTTTTTGGTTTTGTTTTGTTTTTGAATTGAGAGAGTTTGGCCAGTATCATGAAGCCGCATTAAGCCACTAGGATTTCTCCAGACATGCTCCTGCTATGCCATAATCTGTCCCCAAATAATTGTTTTTGTGGAATGGAAAGAAAGAAAAGGGAAAAGAAAGGTGACCTGGTGTGGTGGAAAATGAGTGGTCTGGAGATCCCTCGTGATAGGAGGCTCCAGTCTCATTGGCCATGCAGGGCTCTACAGCTGTATTATCCTATGACAAAGCCTACAAGATGTCTGTATCCTGTTAAACATTTTATTTCTTAATTTGAATATATACCAAAGGTCTGTTTATTGTATATTCTTACATTTAAATTTTCTCTTCCTTTATGATTTCTGAGGCTCTGAAAACAATGAGGTGCTCATTGTTAATGAGGCTTTCATTAACAAAACAATGATTTTTATGAGGAAGAGTAATAAATAAAAATTGGTTCTCCAGATGCAAAGTGAGAGAAAGGAAAGCATTTGAGGTCAGGAATGGCCAAGAGTAAGCTAGAAACAGAGTTAAAAGTACTGTATCCAAAGATTGAAAGAAAAAGAAGAAGACAGGAAAGAGGAGGAACAATTAAAGATAAAAAATGAAGTACAAGATAGTTTTAAGGTGAACATTGTTACATAATGTAAGGATTGCTTATAAAAGAATCATTTCAAATCTTTCTCTACAGCATTTAAAATAAGATATATCCTGAAACTAATATTACGCTACATGTAAACTAACTGGAATTTAAATAAATACTTTTTTAAAAAGAAAGAACAGGCTAAAAATAAATATCTAAAAATAAAATAAAGATTCAATTTATACAACATTAACTTATTCTATGCATGAGGAAGTAAACTGTGAGTTATAGATAGTAGGCCCAGCTTTATCTCAACATATATGTCCCTGAGAAAATTACCTTTGAAGCTTCAGAATCATCATAAATAAAATAAGGGATCCAGCAAGTTCTCATTCATGTTTATTAAACATGAATCTCATGCATTAAATGAGATATAGCACAGGGGATGGTCTTGTCAACACACTGCCAGAATACTTACTTAAGGAAGTTTCTGAATTTGATTAGATTATATCATTGATCAAAGTTTAAAAAAAAAAAAACTTCTTGAAGGTTTTGACTGAAATGTATATGCCTTGTCCTGGGTGACTTAGCTGGTAGCCCCACTCTCCAAAAAGCACTACGGCTGCCACTGCCAAACACACTTTTAGTTGAGTCTTCAACTGGGATTTCTGAGAGATTGTCCATGCGACTCTTCCTCTAATGGTCTCATTCTCCAATTAACTGAAAGATGGCATTTCTGACTTTGTAATCCAGAATTTTTGTTCGTATAAAACTCCTGTTTAACCAAGAAAATGGAATCCAGTACATTCTTGGTTGCCCTGCTATTAATTTAAATTTGCATAACCTAATCAAAACTCAACCTGCCTTGCCCTTCAACAAAAAACTATATTCTCTCCCATTACTAAATGGCTACATTCTTCTCAGTATTTTTTAAAAGGTGAATTACGTTGATATCCCATGACTTTCCCTTTAGAATGTGTCCATGGAAATTAAAATGGACTTTTCTGTGCCCAAGACTGAAATGAAAAATAGTCCAAAAGGGTTGGTGGATATGAACATGAAACTTTACTGATGCTATCAGCATTATAATTTTTGTTAAGCTTTTTTCCAATAAAATGGAACTGAAGTCAACTGTCCCCAAATAACTGCCTGATTCTTTCTCTATATCATCCTTTTGTGTCTACAGATAAATGATAGAGAAATAGAGCTTAAGATTGCCTGTAAGTCATTGGAATATGTTTTTCTAAGGCATTTCTAGTTACTTCGCCTGCAGTGATGTGTCTCCTATAATCATTTTACTGTTTTGACAAACACTTCCTTGGTGGAGAGAATGTGCCAAACACTGTGCTAAGTGCCCAGCATTCAACCACGTGCACATGGTCATCAAGGGCAAATGGATGGAGTAGGCATCTATTTAATATTGAATAAGCTAAATTGGGTAGAGGAGATCATTGGACGATCATAAATGAAACCTCACACTCTTGTTCTTTTTTTTTTTTTGATGACCTCATGTGATTTTTCCCAGTCACTATTTACAAACCCACATTCAGAAAGGAAATTAGCTCCCTGCCTTGCCCTAGATCTGGCTTCTAATAAAGAGAATTTCAATTTATCTTCCTCACATTAGTAGTTGTTCTCAGCCATAGGAGGGCACTAAGGTACAGGAAGGTCCCATGCCTAGCAGCAGAATCAACTTCACCCTTACTTTCTGGCCTACGATTTGGGAACTCACTGTACAGCAGAGGAAACACTGAGGACTGGGAATGTCTGTCATCATCCTGATCAAAAGTTATATTTTGAGTGCTCTCCATGTGCATAATATAAGAAATTATTTAAATTTTTTTTCAAGTGTTGTTCATCAGTTTAGAATCTTTCCTCCTCCTTCCCATTTCTCTTTGATTATCCTGTCTTAGGCAGTTCTGTGGAGCCAAATAATTTGTGGCATATCTTCTTCCAAAGCAAAATAGTGACCTAATCAAAGATTTCTAAATGCATCCTTTATGCAATTTTCAAAGGAGATGCGTAGAGTAGGACATATTTCCCTTTGCTCCGTGTGTCTTTCAAATAATATCTATGACTCGGTAAACCAGTCTGACCATCACATTGGCTATCATAGATACAGATTCCCAAATGCACAGAGAGAATCATAAATAAGTGCATACGGAGAAGTGTGACAGTTTAGTGGAATAGCTTTCAAGTCATTTGACACGTTAGTACTTTTCAGACATTCACCTGTCAGTAATCTTCATTAGAAATAAGATTGGTGGGGCGCCTGGGTGGCTTAGTCGGTTAAGTGTCCGACCTTCGCTTAGGTCATGATCTCGCGGTTCGTGGGTTCNATTGGGGTCACTAGCGCAAAGTCCGTTTTTCTGAGACCAGAACAGCAACCAAAAGTCAGAGCTAGAGGGAGTAAGAATGAAACTCTTCTGGACATTAGAACTGTTTTTCTAAATGAGCTTTCTCTCTTTCCTCTGTTCCTCTTTTTTCCCCCTTCCCTTTGCTTCCTTCCTTTTTCCTCCCTCCCCCTCTCATTCCTTGCTTTTGAGTGCTATGAATTCATTAGATGGCATAGTGTAAATCAATAGTAAACGCTAACCGCCTACTCTGTACTCAGTTACGCAACATCACATAACCAGTACACAGAGACAAAAAGGGAAAAAGCACACACAGCCTTTACATTCAAAAGCTCTTGCATAATTTTACTTTTCCACAGCCAAAAAGAAAAAAAAAGGAAATAACAGATGGGGAAACTTACAGTTTTTTTTTTTTTTCCCTTTTCTCAGACTGTTGAGGAGGGAGTTAGTTAACATCCGTGGCCATTTCTAGTTGCCCTAGGCTGCAGCAAAACATCCCATAATTGTCAGTGCCTTAAATGGCTTTAAAACAGGATTTTGTGACCCTCCATGATGTGGTGAATTTTCCAAGTAATATAAGACTGAAATTATTCTGAGGTGTTTAATGCTGACTTGGTTTTTACTTGTTTTGTGAAAATCAACAACATTTAAAGTATGAAATGAATTTTAAAATAGAGGATAAGGAAGACGGCTGTGTGCGTGCGTGTGCGTGTGTGTGTGTGTTTTCATTTTAAATGTATCCTGATGTAATATTTATGTAAAATACCAGTTATATAAACCCTGTCTTTCTCTCGCCTTTTACTTTGGGGGTTGTATAAAGCTCTCATGTTTTTTTTTTTCTTTATGACAAACTACATTCAAACTCCAAAGTCTTCATGAAAGAGAAAACATCTAGATGCTATTGCACAGACACTTAATTCAAACTTCCTATAGAATTCATCCCCTAAATAACAGTTCCACTTAAAAACTTGCAGTTTCAGGAATTTTCCTTTTAACTTTATGTCACACTATTCCCTGGAACACTTTGGATCCATTGTCCACCTTTATGTCTCCCATTCCCTTTGTAGCCCTTTACTCCTTTCTCACACCCCCGTGTTTTTACTGCAATAACTGCCTTCCCAGCCTGAGTGGGAACACAGTGAGATTTGTGTGAAGTTTATCAGTCTTCCTTCCCTGTTATAATATTTTATTTCATTTGATGGACTGGTGTCCTCTGGGAATCAGACATGCTCCTGATGAGGGAAATTGGAGGACTTGGTTTTGTTTTATTCTTCCTTTTGAATTTCTACCTATTGAATAGTTATAAAATGGATGCCAAAATGGTAGAGAGCACCTGACTAGGCATTGTTAGGGATCTGCTAGAGGAAGGTAAGCACAGGTGTATGAGGGGTACTGCTGGTGGTAGTTCTGATCGTTCTTAATGCAGTCTGTGAGAAGGGGAAAATGGTCAGGGGAGAAGGCAGACGAGAGTAGAACTCTTAAGACACTTCACCTCCTTGTGTTTAAGGTCAGTGACGTTGCTCTAGGTCATTCTTCTCTTCCAGATGGAAAAGGCAGATGAAATTGGTTCATTTGATTTTACTAAAGGTAAGAGATGAGCGTTCCTTCACTTAAAGAAAAAAAAAGATTTAGGCTATTTCCTAGTTTGTTTACCTTTCTCTTATGTGTTAGCTATTAAATTTATGACTACTTTTGTATGGAAAACTCTGGTGCATAAAGATAAAAATCAAAACCAGGAGAGTTTTGTCTGGTTTTTCAGGTTTCATTGCCTGAATGTGTCTCTCTTACAACAACCGAGTGATCAAGAGGATTGGGATTATCATGTCTCTGCATCTCTGATGACATGAGGGCGTCTTTACTTGTCTTAATGAATCATGAGTAAGCTAGTCTATTAGATATTTATAAATACACCTCCTGGTTTTTTCCTTAAACACAATCGATAGCTCAGGTAGCTTTGTTTGTGGAAAAATAATGAAAGTCGATCAGAATAGTCTTTCACCAGGAAAATATACTCCTATGTATATATTTTTTCCTAAGTGTCCCTCTACATGTGTTACAGTTGGGTTTAGATTCCAGTATGCAGTTCATTTTGTATATACCTGCATCATGTAAAACATCATACTTTATAATACAATTTGACCATGATTATTCCTCTGTAACCAGCACTTATTTTTGGTGTACACACTCTGTATACAGGGAGCCATTTTGTGTACCCTGATTTTCAAATGGCTTGCCTGGATTTAAAAGACAACTTAGAACTCTATAGATGAGCATTTTCTTGGTTGTCAAAATAGTTGGAAGCATGCATTATAAAAGAAATCGAGGAAAATATGTTGAAGTGAAACATCTTTGAACTTTTTTTTTTGCCTGTTTCTCAGAATAGTTTCCACTCCCTGAACCATACTTAGGGCAGAATTGACCTTCCAGCATCCAGCGGCTGCCAGCTAATTCTGTTCAGCCCTCATTTTCAGTTGTATGTAACCAGTGCCCTGGAAGCAAATAGACTACTTCTCGTTTTTCTTTTGTAATATGGGATCCAGGCTGAGAAGGGCTAACAGGCCTACACTTTCTGTTCTCAGGACCTGCAAGAAGCTAGGGAGAGTTTTAAACATTTTCCCATTTTTCAGAAGTCCTTCACAACACTTTCAACCTAACTTCTCCTTGCTGTTGGCATTAGTAATAGATATTTTTAAATGTTGTGACAAGAACCTTAGCCACTGATCTACCTTTCCAAACTTACTTACCTTTCCAGAATTTCTCTAGTTGTGCCTGGCATATAGTAGCCCCTTCATAAATATTTTACCATGTTTTTATGAGCTGGTGAGGGACCTGCTTTGGCAGTTTCCTACCAGTGCTTATGCAGGTGAGCAGTAAGCCATCAGAGGAATAAAGGGGTAAAATGAAATCAGATGCAGCCCTCTTCAAGTCCCAGCACTGGATGGATCACCCCATTTTATAAGAAACCCATTATCCTGTTTCTGTCTTTCTTTATAAAAGTAGCAAATTGCAGAAGGCAATTTTGTGTGTTTCCTAGAGGTCCTTTCAATGGTCAGTGCTGCATAGAACAGAGGGTCATTTAAAAAACATAATTTTTGGCAAGCTACTTTGGTGGTCCTCATTAACTTTCATATGCAAATATGTTAGGAACTTAGGAAATTCTGGGTCTCAAACATATTCCTCTTGTACTCTGCCACAGGGTCCTTTGAACCTTGGCTTTCTCATTTTTCCAGGACAATTATTTTTTAGATGTCTTTTATTTATATGTCTTACAATGATGAGTATAGACAAATGTATATAAAGTTTTTCTTTTGCACAGTGTTTCATTACTTTTAGTTGCAGTAATTCCAGATCTTTTTAAATCTATTTTGGCTTCATTTAGTTACGCTGGTTATTTTCAAGGATTCATTGTGGTGGTGGTGGCGATATTGGGGGTGGGATGTGATCTCTGGTAAACCATCTATGGCTTTTAAATTATGAAAGCAGAGGAAAAACAAGCATGTGGAATTATTGATAGACTGCTGCTCGTTAGGGAAGCAGTTTTTAAAATGCAGATTATATAATATTGGGGGATTTCGTTGCTCCACAGTAGAAGCTTTTTAAATGTTAATTTGGGGTTTGTTTTGTTGCTCTGTGACTTAGCATAAAAGGTTTTGGTTTTAAAAGGTTTCAGTTCACTCGTTCCATTTGTCTTAGAGGACTTGGAATATAACAGTATACATTTATTTATGCTCATGAAGGAGAATGAGGCCAGCAACTCACAATTCATGAAACCAGGGGTAAATAATCCATAACTTGTTCTCTCACCATCACCACAATATTTATATCTAGAGCACAAGTAACAAACAACCAAAACAAGAAGAAACCAGTTTGTTTTTATTTACAAAATGTTTAATCAAAAGTACAGTAAAGTTCAAATGGAGCTGCAAATCCTGGTGGTTCACAATGGTTTGATTTATTTTTTCAAACAGACCATGGATAATTAACCATAAAACATAACTTTCCCAGTACAAGTTACAGTGAATTGCAGAAATGGGCAGCAAGTCATTCACAACTGGTTGCAACTGGTTAGAGCCCTTAAAGCTGAACATGCAGACCACTACACACACCACCTTCTCAGCGCACACTTGTGTGTTCCTTCCCAGAAGGAAGCATCCTTTACTCTTCATATCGTATCACTGAGGCAGTGTCCCAACGTGAGAGGCAAATGGGTTATTTTACACGATCACCATGTTGTCATACATTTTTTAAATACCCAGCATTGACTGTATTCTTTTCATTTCAGAATGTTTCGCCATCACTAACTGGATATTTCTCACACCATTGCTTTCTGGTAAGTAAGTTTCGTTATTTCCAAATGGCAGTCTAAAATATTGAGGGGCAAAGAAACAAGTGTATTTTTCCCAGCCTCTGAAAGAATTCAACCTAAAGACTGTGGTGTGTCCACCACCTCCAAGTACTATTTGAACAGAAAGTATTTGACATTGGTGAAGGGTACATATTTTATATCCGGTTTGTTCATTTGAAATACCATCATTTAGAATGATGAGACATATGATCCCAAGAACCTATGATCACAGATTTCAACAAACATTTCACAATGACTTTGCTATACAGAGGTGGAAGCATTCAAAGGCCTTGTTTGGCAGACTCTCCAGAGATGTATATTTCCAAAGGAGACGCCTGAATGGATACCTCCATGTGGATATTTTCCATGTGGAACATCGGACGCTTTGGCATTAAAGAAACAAACACAGAACCTTCCAAACACATTTTGTGATGCTTTGAACTACTTATTATTATTCTATGATAGGCAAAACGTGTGAAATGCATTCACTTCATTTGAAGCAATCTGAAAATCAGACCTGATTGCTCTTGTGTACACCCACAAAGGGAAGGGGAAAATTTCCTTTAGGAGCATGAATATGGATAGCCACCTCTTTTACGAGTTAAGAGGACCAAGACCTGAGCCTAGCTTTGAAAACTTTGAGGTCTACATGTCTTTTAGTGGAAATTTGCAAAGTTTCCAAAAGGTTGGGATTGTGGCCTTCTTGAATTCTTGAGATGTCAATAGCTGGGACGAAGAGTGAAGGTCAGGACTGAGGGCATATTCATAGAGCATCACCATGTCAGGAAGAGCGTAAAAGCTGAATTTGCTAGAGGTTCGCCTGCCCCGAAATGTACTGACAGATGTACTACTAGAGAGGGAGGAAGGCAGAAGGGGGTGACTTGCCTAGCATCCGATGAGATTCTGCCTGGCTCCAGTGAGGCTGATTTAGTCATGAACATCATATTCATCCAAACCTTTAAAGGTTACACTCTTGACTTCACTTTATATGAATGTGCATAAAATGAGGAAAATAATCTCGTGGGGTAATAAAGATAGCTTTCTAACAGGAACTTTCTGTATCCATGGCTCATAATCCATAGCTGTCGCTGTATTTTTTTTCCTAATTCTGTCAAACATCTACCTTTGTGTCTGAACATATCCATCTCACCAGTGAAGACCTCAAGCCGTTAGGATTGTCACTACCCCCATACCCCACGTGCACTCCCACACTTTATTTGTTATGCTGACTGAAAAGAAGCTCATATCAGTGTGAGCAGACTCCAGGGACAGGCTGATTTGGTAACTTTCATTTGTTCCTCCCATTGCTTTCGTGGCAAAAGGATCTCATCACAAAATGGCCTGAATTTCACACTCTTTCTGGCTTGCAGAGAAGCTGGTTCCTCCCCTATTTCTGTCCAACACACAGAAAGCTCTTTATGTTTCTATGGTCAGATAAAATCTGTATTGACGTTTCTTTTCCTGTGGGTGTATTTCGCTTCTAGGTATGAGATTTAAAGTAACTGGGCAAAGCTGTGTGTTTGCAGTTTCTCTGTTTTTAGTGAAAAGCTCCCTGGGAAAGGAGAGCACATCTTATCCACTAATGAACAAATATTTATTTTCATTTTAAAATGATACATGCTCATTAAAAATAATTTGGAAAAACACATAGTAGTAAAATGAAGAAAAATACAAGTAATTATTTCTATAATTTAAATCCAATAATTAATAANAACATTTTGCATGTTTTGTTTTGTTTTACTTTTCACTTTCCCATGATATCTTCCATATAAAGTGCAGATGAATCAATCAGAATCCATCAATAATGAGTAAAAGAAGGAAAGTTTAAATATTTTTTTTTTTTTTTTTATTTCTAGGATAGAGAGAGACAGCGTGAGCAGGGGAGGGTCAGAGAGAGAGGGAGTCACAGACTCTGAAACAGGCTCCAGGCTCTGAGCTGGCAGTCAGCACAGAGCCCGACGCGGGGCTCGAACCCACGAACCGCGAGATCATGACCTAAGCGAAAGTCGGACGCTCAACCGACTAAGCCACCCAGGCGCCCCAAAGAAGGAAAGTTTAAATCAGTATATAGTTTTAAATTTTTTATTAGGAGAACTTTCAAATACATGAATGTAGACAGATTACTACAGTGAACTCCCATGTACTCACCACTCAGCTGGCACAATGATGAACTCATGGCCTCCCATTTTCCCATGCCACTACCATGTTGCTTTGAAGCAAACCCCAGACATCACAGCATTTAGTCCATCAATATTTTGGGCCCATAAGGACATTTTTGTATGTGAATGTTATAAACATTGAGAGAAATAGTTCTAATCATTACATATAGGAGTATTTTTCTTCTGAGTATACTGCCATCATATTTCCTAAACTGCAACCGTTGACTAGAAAATCTCATCAGAATATTTCATAACATTCTTAGGTGTATCTGTAAGCCAAAGGGCAATTTGGTTGACTATAGAGACATTTCACAGATTTGGCTAGGTTTCTTGGGGGAACTTTTTCTTGGCACTTTTTTTTACTTGCCTTAAACTTAAGATGATAATTTGCTGCTAATTCTGTGTAGCATTAGTTAGACTCATGACGGGATATACACTGTGTTATATACAATCCCATTATCTGAGGTGAAAGGGAAACAGCGCTCTGACAAGAAGTCCAGCTTGGCTACAGGCAACCCACAATGGATAAATTTGGCCAACGTACTTAAACTAGACTAACACTGGATTTAAAAGTATCAGATTTTTTAAAGATTTATTGGCAGAAAGGAAAGGTTTCTTCCTAAGAGAGCATTTACAGAGTCTGAAAAGGGAGGAATTATATATGAAAAACCTGAATAATTAAAAAAAAAAAAAAAAAGAAAAGCACTATGTTTGGGGAAGAGAGGGTTGAAGGAGATGGTTCATTGTAGGAAAACAAGCACTCCCTATGTGCTTGTACATATTGCTCTAGTTTACTCTAAGAATGTTTAAAGAACCTAGTTTTCTGTGGCTAGACTAGACCCTTTATACACAGAGCTCCACAGATGATGAGGGTGCTGGGCACATTAGGCTCTCCATAGAGAACCTATAGTTAGGGTTTAGTCCTTCCTCTCTGTCTTTGAACTGCAGTCAGTGATGGTTCAGTATCACTGCATTGTCCAAAAGGTGTATTCCACTCATCAGAAATTCAGGATGTGAGTAACTATGTAACATACTGCATCAGTATAAACTGGATTTATGTGTTACTCAGGTCTATTTAATCTTAGGAGCACATTTTCCATTGGCCTCGAAAGTGAGTAGCTAGAATATTGATGTGCATAACCCTTAGGGAAGAAAAAAAGAGCTTCTCCACTATACTAAATCTCTAGAAAAATATGAGGGCTTACAGTATGGACACATACAAAGTATTTTCAGCCAAAGTTGGTAGAGGAAAGCACATGGAAAAAAAAAAGAAAAGAAAAGAAATAACATAAGCAATAAACTATCCCAAGCAAACAGAAAGCATCTGTGAAATTTGCAGGACTAGATGGTGTAAACAATACAAACTTTTTTCTTTTCATTTCATTTCCCCCCCTCAGTCTTCTGATCCTCTCTATTTCTCCTTTATCCTGATCTGACATTACTACCATTAAAATGTCCTTAAAAGGTCAGGAAAGGATCTGATAGCTTGGCATTGAGCCAGGCATCCTAAGGAAAGATGGGTAGGAACTAGCCACTATTTTAGAGCTGCAAAGACATTTTACCATACCCCACAACACCCATATTGTAAAATAGCTAATCTTTTCATCATTATTTTTAAGGTTGATATTAACAACAAGACCACTGAAATAAAGGCATAAGTCTTCACTTCTTCCAGCATCCTTTTCTTATGTGTGTTAATTATACAGTTCATGTCATATAAGCCAGAATATAAACTGCCTTTTAAAGATAAGAATAAGTTTGCCCTTGGTTCTCTCTAGCTAATGTATTATACATTGCACCCAAGTGAACCATCAATGCCTCATCCTGATAATAACTATAATAATAATTATTATTATTAATGATGGTGTTTGCTTCTTCATATGTGTGTGGGGTTTCCTTATGCTTGGCCTTTGGGTCTGGTGTTTGTTCAATTGTTGTTACATTTGTGACTATATATATCCTCAAGCTATAAAACAGCATTTCTTGGAATAAAGTAGTACTCCATATCCTCTACATCCTTCCCCCTACGTAAGTTCAGAATCATTGGTGGATGGTTCTGCTTATATAGGGCAGAATCCTTTGTAAATGCATGCATCGAACCAGGATTTTCATTTTAGACCATAGATACACATAGATAGTTGCAATAGGAAAAAAGTGGCTTATTTATACCATCATGTTTAAACTCCATGTTTCCTGAAGTTGGCATATTTTCTGGATAAACGTTATTGGATGCGTAATACATCATCACATGCAATTACCATAAAGACGAATTATGACATTCACTGAGTGAGGTATTAGGTGATCCTGCCTTAACTGGAGTGGTGAGGGAAGACTGAAACCCACATTCAAGACAGACATTCAAGATGATTTTGCAGCCAGCGCAGTCACTTTACATTGGAAATGCTGAAGAGAATGCTTAACTTTCTCTTCCTTCATTAGAGATTATGCAAAGCCTGTGACATAAACAACATACTTTGGAGATGGTCTTCTCTTTGGGGGACTGCTCCATTTGCAAACTATGCTAGGGTCCACAGAGAACTGATTCATTTGGTCTACCCCCTTTTGTGAAATATTCTTAACATGCTGTTGATACATACTTTTTGGTCAAAAAGTGATTTGCTTTCTGGTTTTTGATGGCCACTCTGTGAATCAACCTAATGTATTCATGGTGTGGGGAACTGTAACCTCTGAACACTAAGTTTAAAGACTTTTATAATGAATTATTTAAAGACATTTTAGCTCTTAACTCTTTCTCTGTCCACGAACAAGTTGATTGGCTAATCATGTCTTGTTTATTTTTATTGTTGTGGTATACACATTGTATATAAAACAGGAAGGAGGTAAAGCTATTTTTAAGAGCTAATTATAATGGCAAAAGTGTACTTTCTCTCTAACTGTTCTCTAATCTTCAAATGTTTTGTTATATCAGGACTTGCACTCTAAGAAGTATGTTTCAGTTTTGCTAGGGAAATGACAGAGGAGAAAGATAAATCCAGTTCTATAAAGTGATGTCAAGCATAATTTGGCACAATTGACAATATCAATAGTTCATTCAAGCCCTAGTCCTCCGCTTCTGGAGGACTTTGATTTCTGGCCATCCTTTGATAAAGATCCAGAGCAAGGAAGAAACAGAGACTAATTATGAGACTTTTGGAGGTCTAATCTTTTAGGAGGATATGATGGTTCTAATGGATTCTTAGGACCCTGAGTTACTTCTGAGATGGCTTATATAACTGTTGGTGGAATTAGAACTCACAATTTTCTGTAGAGAGAATAAAAAACCCAGAGACTATAAGATTTTCTCCATGTCATTCTTTGAACAAACTTTTGCTAGTGCTTACTGTGTGACAGGTAAATGTAAATTCACTCACCCTCCCTTCCCTCCTCCCTCCCTCCCTCCCTTCCTTCTTTCCTTCCTTCCTTCCTTCCTTCCAGCCTGCCTTCCCTCCCCCTTCCTTCCCTCCTTCCCTCCTTCCTTCCTCCCTTCCTTCCCTCCTTCTCTCCTTCCCTTCCACCCTCCCTCCTAACTCCTTTAATTTTTTTTTTTTTTCTCATTTAAGCAGGGAGAAGTTTTCTTATAGATTGCTAAGGGCCCTATGCATATTTGCATGAAGCCAAAGATTCTGTCCCTTGTAGGAACTCTGGTTGTCAACCGGTGATCTTGCCTTTGTCTTTTCTCATAGTTCTGCCTGTGGCGCCTGTCACTAGCAGTCAAATAAGGACAATTTTACCATTCTCTCCTGCTGCTCTAATTTTTTTTAGTGCCGGTACATGAATTTGTTATTCTTTATAATTCCCTTTGAAGTTGGAAATCCAAGGGGAATCTAAAACCGACCAGATGTTTCTGCTGTTGGAGAGGGAAGAGAGTAGGATTAAGTTTAACAAAAACTTGGTCTCTAGGAAGAAAAATCATTTCAGCTGGAAATCATCTTTAAATGCACTCACTTGCTACATATCTGTTCATTAATTTATATTTACTAGTCCTTTGTAGACAATATCGCCTGTCAATTTACTCAGGAAAATTCATAAATTTTGTCAACAAATAGACTCATGCTGTGGTTTGCTCAGGCCTATGTCCCTTTTGGAGTTTTAGCTTTTTATATTGCTCTACATATTTCTCTCGCGTGCTTCACAAGGACGGTTGTGTGATCGCTGTTGTTGATGTTGCTGAAGGATAACCATCATGTCACATCAGGCTGGGAGGCCAATTCTGCAAACTGTTGCAAGAGGGTGAGGTCAGTGCAGCCTGCGGTTAGGAAGGGAAGGGAAAGAGATTTGCCAGAATGCTTCTCCTTTATGGAGAACTTCATCCACTTTGGGGATACGTAGATCAAAACAAGAGTAAGATGGATGAAGACCTTCAGGGTAAAAAAGGAAAGTTTTGTCATCTCTCAAGGATCAGTTGATGTTGTAGACAGCATGAATAAACAGACTGGGAGATGAAAAATGGTAGAGAAAATGAAGTATATGAAGGCACAAGAGAGAAAAGGGCATGTGTGTCGGAGGCCGGCTCCAGCAGGTCCAGGGGTCTGTGAAGGATGGACGGTGTCGGCAAGAAAGAGAGTGAGAGAGCCCCGAGATTCTTTCTGATCACCAGGCAGGCATCTCTGTCCTGTCAGTTTTGGTGTCTTTATTTATAGGTTAAATGATAACGTGACATCAGGAAAAGGAATTTTTATAATGGATAACTCTTTGTGATAAGATGCTTTGGAAAGTGTACAGAAGCAGGTTTTACAGAAATATTTTTGCAGAACTATTCCAATTATAGTGAGGTTAAGTAAATCTTATAACTAAAGAATTAACAGGGTATTCTTAGTAAAAGACAGGATACATACTTGTTCTAAGTTAACGCTAAGGTTAGGTCATAGGTTAAGTGTATAGATGGGCTAAGAATCATTCCGTCTGGCTCTCAAGAGGACCAGTGTTTTTGGGCTGGTTAATGAGTTGTTTGTGGAAACCTATTTGATGCTGAATGTGTGAATACCATGGAGGCCCTAAATGTGTCAGCCTTTTGTTTGTGGGTAATGTTTTAGCTACTCTTATCTATCCTCATCCTAGCCACCTGTAAGGGAGGGTGTTTGCAGAAAGTAGGCCTTGGGGAAGGGACTGCCATACATCACCAGTTAGAAGAAGGTCTAAGTATTAAGTTCTGCCCTTATCTATTCCTTACTCTAAATTAGGCTCTTTGTCTCGGGGCCAGGCTCAATTGTAACTCTTGTGTTCTTAACCCCCTTTATTATCTAAGTCTTGGATCTGTGAGGCCCATAGGAAGAGCCTTTTGACAATCATCCACAGAGCTTTCATCTAAAATCTCTTTTGTAAAGGCAGGAATATGCTTTTCCTTATGAGGTATCTGTGTTTAGAATATGGGTCTGATATGGAATACTGTGGGGCCTGGTCAATACCAGCAGGCTTATTTCCAACATGAGCCAGTAGTAGCAGAAAGAGATATCAGTTTTCATTTCTCATGGCAGGAGCTGTGCAAACACTGCCATTTCCTTGCTGTGACTGCCATCCAGAGAGGCCAGTGCGGCTCCTGGCACATGTGTGCAATGACATTTATAGGGCCTCTCTGACTGGACATCTAATGCTTCAGGCCCTGGTACAAGTGGAAAGAGCGACTGAAAAATTAAGTTAGAGAAGAGTTTCAGAACCCAATCAGAATGTTTTGGTGGTTTGCTTAGCACCTCACAAAAGCACCGGATTGTAGAGATGCATTTTTATTTGCTCATCTCCTGCTCAGTACCTGTCACACTGGCTCCTGACATTGCCGATAGGGTTTCCCAGATTTCGCGAGATTTACTAGGAAGACAGACAGATCTGCAGTTAACTCCTTTACACCAGTTCTTTTGCTCTGTAGATTAAACGTTTGGAAACATTTTCCACACCTCATAAGGGAGGAATACTCACAACTCATAGTTTCTATTGCCCCAGCCTATCTTTGTTTTAAATAGAAAGTCTGAGTCCTCAGTAATTATATTAAGCTTCTTAAGCAGCACATATCAATTGCATATACCATTTTAAGCATTTTTTCAGCCTCTCAAAAGAGAGTAGGGGAAGAGACAGAGAGAAATCACTTAGCAGCTGATTCACTTATTTTAAGCAGCTTTCCCCATTTTAAAATATAAAAAATTCAGGTCTTGGAACATTGGGTGATTTGAATGTTCTGTAAGGATTTGAAAAAAAAGATTTTTAAAATATCATATGTTCTACATTCAGGGATTCGGATTTTCAGTTTAGTTCTAAAAGGAAAAAACAGGTTGCAATAAGGTAGTTTCAACCTAAACAATTTCTCTTCTTTCTTTTCATTATTATTAATGAAATAATTATTATTTCTATAATTTATTATTATTATTATTATTATTATTATTATTGTTACTATCAATTGGCACTGATTGAAAGANTATGAAAAGCACTTATGTTGGTCTCACTACTGTGACAGAGCATAACCTAATAATCTAAGACTTAAAACTTGGTGTTTCAATAAAAACACTGAGGTATTTTCCATTCAAAGCAGCAGCAAAAGTTTTTAATTAACACCATCAGAAATTAATGAGCTAAATGCAGGACAGGGTTCCTCCATGCCCAACTACTGGGAACAAGACAGCAAGCGGGACCCATTGTGCATGTTTCTGTTTTATAGTGTATTTTTATTTACTCGTTGAGGCAGAGTCCCAGCTGCATGTGGTGTGGGGGACCCACAAGAGTGAAACCTGCAAGGGCTGCTCCCTCCAGCAGTTTCATTTTGCCCACTGACGATTGTCCTGAGTTCTTTGTGATTGTAATTGGTTAAAAGTTTGAAATTAGCAAGTCCTTGTCAGCCCCTGAAAGCTTTGAAATCACCAGGCTTGATACAGCTATTAAGCCCACTGAAGGCTAATCGCCTGTTGGGTGAAGAGCCTCTTAGGGGTGGGCACCCTGTCCTCAGGCTTTACCCCAGTGGCACCTCCCCAGCCTCTGGAGCTCTCTGTCCTGGATGATGGCTTTGTTTGAAGCCCTTTCTTTTCCATCACTGAAGCCTCTTTGGAGATGAACATATTGTGGCCTAACAGGGCCACAAATGGGAGTGAGCACAAATGGGACAAAGAGTGAAACAGAAGGTCAAGGGAATAGAGAAGAAGGAAAAGAGGATGAAAAATCACAAAAGAAAAAGGAAGTGGGATATAAGACGGAAAGAGCTTTGGAAATGTTAACATTTGGTTTCTGTGAAACTGGATTTGATGTCTCAGGATGGAACCCACTGACAGAACCTAAATGGTCCATAGGGCTTTTCTTTCTTTGTTTCTTTAAGAGATTTTTTTAAAGACTTGCCCATCATTGTCACAGGGAAGCCACTTATGTTCATATAAGGGACCATAGCCTACCTGCCACCACCACCACCACATTTTCTAGAGATTAGGGATACAGTTCTTTCCTTTATACATTATGATACAAGAATGAGGGGGTCTATCAATTCTCTGGTCACACAGAAGTATCTCTTGTTTAACCTTTTGCTCTAGGCCCCCGAACCAAAATTCTCCAGAAAACTCCTACCCTGCTTGGTGAATTGCAAAATACATTCCCTTCACTATGATAGCAACTCAGGAACTGCTTGGACAAGGTTACCTAAAGTGGATATTGTCAGCAACGATGAAATGCTTATGGAAGCTTAAAGGACTAAATAACTTCCTATGAACCTTCTCATTTATGTTGAAAGCCTTCAAGCTTAATACATTTAGGTGCAGTTTTTAACCTTTACCCATTTCTCCTCCTCTTTAATACAAAATAAAAAAAAAAAAATACAAGCCAAATACAGCAACATAGATATTACTGCCATGAATTCAGATTTCAGGAAGTTTTTCAATAGGCCCAGTCATGACAAAATGATGCAAAAATGTATCACCATTTTTGGGAAAGCTCCTTAAAGCAGTTCAAAGATTTCTTCCCTGAAACACAGGAAGATCGATACATATCAACTTCTAGGGGATAATTGGTGAATGAATGTCAGGATTTTCACAAGAACTGCTGAGTTCAGTCTTGACATTCTAGCCAGAGAATCAGGTAAGCCGATTAGCAAATCATCATTTTTCTGTTTCTTACCTGGGCAGTGTCAGGATTTGCTGTAGTGAAGTTTGACTTCTTACAGGAGCAAGAGACCCTTTATGTGGAATATAATTAGTAAAAAGATGTCATTCTAACCTTCCCCAGACCATCCTTTAGGGGCTGCTAGATCAGGCTGCAGTATATTTTGCCCCACTCCCCAGAAGTCCTTTAGAGGCTAGTCTAGCAGATAAGGCTGATACCTCAGCCCCTACCTCACCTGATTTTAACTACACTCGGAGCAGTTCTCTGTTAGCCTAGACTCCCACATCAAGAGTGCTTTTTCCAAGATCTTTTCCATGGCTAGGGGAGCTCAATAAATCTACATTGGATTGGGGAAATTGGGTTGGCAGCTTAATGCCCTGGGAACAACACTCAACCAAAGGAGAAACAGAACTGGAGAAAAAAATGTTCTAGCCTGTTTCTTTCAGATGGCTACCTCTGGAGGCATTATCTACAAGTCTCAGAGATGCAAGTAGAATTATGCTTCAGTTGGTACACTGGTGTTACTTTGACACATTTTTATCATTGCCTTGTCCTCCTCTCTGACTCACCCATCTCTCCTTCACACCTGACTTCTGAGATCACCTTCTAAATTACAGCCTGTACCGAGGCCCTTGTTGCAAACTCTTCTTTGGAAGGATCCCCAAATAAGACAGGTTCTCAGGTTTTTTGTTTGTTTGTTTGTTTTAATTAGTCAGTTCACAGCATATTCTTCTCTATTGTTACTACCTAAAGTGAATCATTGCCCATTCAGAGTCTGGTTCCCAAAGTCAAATAGAAGCACAATTACTCACATCAATAGTTGTTAACACTTGGAAAGACATTGTTTTATTCATCTGTGGTTCCTGGTACCTAGCACTGTCTTGACACATAGTAAGTGCTCAGTTAATGTTTGTTGGATGAGTGAATAAATGCATAATTTATACCAATGACTTTTAATGTCAGTAATAAGAAATGCTGGTGTTTCAATCAAGCATGGATGTGTTACAGCAAATTTATTATGAATAATTTATGAAGCACGTGTATTTGATTCAGTCTTTTAAAGTTAAATTAAGACAATATTTTTCCTATATAAAGTTACACTTACATACTTGTGTTTTCTTTTTCTTTTTTTTAAATGCTTATTTATTTTTGAGAGACAGAATGTGAGCAGGGGAGGGGTAGAGAAAGAGGAAGACACAGAATCTGAAGCAGGCTCCAGACTCTGAGCTGCCATCAGAGCCCAACATGGGGCTCCAACTCATGAGCTGTTCGATCATGACCTGAGCTGAAGTCAGACACTTAACTGACTGAGCCACCCAGGTGCCCCTTGTGTTTTCTAACATGCTTTATTAAGTGGGAACCAGTGGGTAATATTTCAGTACTCCGGAAATTACAAATGACTCTGGGTAAGCCCATGAGAATGTGTTAAAATCTAAATATCGTCTTATACATCAAAATGGGGGGGAAAGGTTGAGTGCTTTAGGATCATACTGTTGGAAAGGTGGCAGTATCTACTCCCATTTGAAATATGTGGTTGAAGTCAACAGGCTTTTGAATGACTCTTTAGGAATATTTGTTGCTATAACCCTGTGAATCTAGTCTGGAATGAAACATGGTGAAGTCTTATTGGTGCCTGTTTTTTAGACAGAAAGGTAAGATCCACAATATCTATAATCAGGACCAGGAAGAGTCCACCTTCTGTGATAGAAATTCATGAGCCTCCAAAACACAAATAATGAGATGGAAAGTTTAAAACTCTCTATGTTCTCAATGTCCAAGACCATGGATATTTTAAAGCTATTTCTAGAGTGTGGTGACCAGGAAGATCACCCTAACACCACAAACCTCCTCCTTATTACCCAATGGCCCAGTCTGGACTGAAGAAGGTGAAGGATAAAGAATATTCCAAGAAAAGGCACCTCAGTTTTCCGAGTAGTTTATTTTGTCCCCATGGGAGTACCATAGGACCTGATGTTGCATGTTAGTTATATTACTGTGGGAGGAAAACTATTTCCTTCCCTACTTTTGAAAAATGTTTTACGCTTTTATTTTGAGATGATAAACCTTGGGTAATTACTGAATTTGTCCCCCAAAATAAAACAAGTATCTTTTTAGGAAGAAATGGGAATTCCCATTTATTTTCTTAGCATCCATTGTGACACCTGGAGAAGTATATAAAGTTATACACATCTAGAAACATATTCTTCAAGAAAAGTCAACTGTCTCATCTGCTGTTTTTCAACGTGGCCTTATTTGGAATTTCTACTATGCCTTCCAGCATAATGTTCTAAATAGTCACATCTTTTCTGTAGTGGTTATGGATCAACTGCCTAGGAAACCCCTTTCCATACTAGTGTCGTTTTCCAGAAGATATCAACTCAATTATGAAAGATCCAAAATGAGGCTCAGAAATAGTGATGGTAATTGGTGATAATCTTTGTGCATTGAAGAGTTCGTGGTCTTATCCAGTGTGTAGTTTACCAAATTATGTGGGATGGTTATGGATCCCCTCAAGGAGGCCTCATGCCAGCTGGAAACCAAGGATTGGTCTTTTATAGCCTGGCAGAGCCACCTCTAAGGTTCCAGATCTCTCCTAGTTTATCTCAGTGAGCAAGACAATATTACCCTTTTCTATGTGTACCTGACCTGAAAAACTTGAGAAGTGCTATTGTTATGGATTGAATGTTTCTATCCTCCCAAAATCCATATGTAGAAGCCCTGTCCCAACTCCCCATGTGATGTTATTAGCATGAAGGGTCTTTGGGGACTAATTAGGTTTAGATGAGGTCATGAGTGGGGAGCCTGAATGCTGGGAGGCTCCTTAGAAGAAGAGAAGGAAACACCAGAATTTCTTCTCTCTGTGCCATGTGAAGACATGGTGAGAAGGTGGCTATCTGCATGCCAGAAGGAGGCCCCTCACCAGAGCTTAGCCATGCTGGCATCTTGATCTTAGGCTTCTCATCCTCCAGAACTGAGAGAAATGAACTTCTGCTGTTTAAGCTACCAAGTCTATGAGATTTTATTATGGCAGCCCAAGCCGACTAAGACAACTTATCCACTGGATTTTAGTGAAGAGTAGATGAAGTATCAAAAAGAGAAAATAGATAAAGATAAGTTTGCTATTAGAAAGCTATAATTCAGAAAGTGAACTTATATTTAAGGTTTTTCCATAAGGGAGTGCTACCAGGTCATAAGTGTATCAGTATATATGTTCATACAGAATGCACTGGGATGCTACATTTACACTGTTGGAGGGGGACTCTAGTTCTAGTCATTAGGAGGCATGTTTGTATGTGTGTATCCATCTGTATCTATCTCTATACCTATATCTATATCTATAACTATCTATGACTGGGAATATATGCTCACCATTAACAGGATTTGTCATCTAATTTGTTGACAGGGCCCATTTCCTTTGACTCTTCTGTCTCTTACATGAATTGTTTCATTATAAGATAAAGATAAAAATTGTAATCAAAATTATTTCCATTCTTAGTTGCAGAGTGTCTCCCCTATTTGTGGCTGTTTCCTACATATGGCTAGTGTTATCTGTCCTCTGTGCCTTCGCTACTCAAAGTATGGAATTATTAGTAATATTAGCATCACCTAAAAATTTGTTTCAAATACGGAATCTGAGACCTTACCCCAGACCTACTAAATGAGAGCATGTGTTTTAATAAAATCCTAGATGATTTTTATGTGCAGTGAAATGTGAAAAACACATACATGGCTGACTACAGANTGTGTGTGTATCCTGAGACAGATTATATATATATATACACATATATGTGTATATATATATATATATATCATGTGAGAGATATATATATATGTGTATCACACATGTAGAAACCCTGCCATCACAGATATAATATATACATATATATCTGTCTCAGGATCTGAATGGCATATATATATATATATACACACACACCAAATGCTATGCATATTCTGAGATATATATAATATATACATATATATTAGAGAGAGAGAATATTACATGTGTATATATATATATATAGAGAGAGAGATATCTATATATAGAGAAAATATATATACTATATAGATATATATATACTGTACACACACACACATTACAAACCTGCCACCATGGATTGCATTAATAGTTGTTTGTATACTAGTTTGCTATTGCTGTGATAATGCTGCATAACAAAGAACACCCAAATTTAAGTAGCTTATAATTGTAAACATCTATTTCTCAATTAAAGGTCTATGTGGCATCTGGGTACCTCTATTTTAGGCTGCATTTGGTTTCGTATCTTCTCCACACACTTCTCTTTCTGGGACTCAGAGTGAAGAGACCAGATACTTGAGACAAAGTTTCCTTATTCAAAATTCCATGGGCATAAGAAGATAAGCCAAATCACTACTCATGGCATTTCTGCCAACATTCCATTTGTCAAAGCAAGTGACTTGACCAAATTCAAAGCTAGGGGACAGGGATACATACTCTCTTCCCCACTTTAACACACACTGCTGAGAGTTACAGTAAAGTCACGAGTTCCATGTAGTTGTACTATTCTGTTGCAGAAAGAGTGTGAAGAATTTGAGAAAATCAGTCTGCCACATATGGGATTGGTTTGGACTCATAAACAAATGGATTATACAGTTGCATAAGCACCTTAGGAAGCCCTGATGTGGTGGAGCACCTGTGTGTGTGTGTGTGTGTGTGTGTGTGTGTGTGTGTGTGTGTGTATCTGTGTGTCTGTGTGCATGCGCACACATGCTCATGGCACATTTGCAATCATGGTATCTCTAACCGCCTTCCAGAGATCTTCTTCAGAGATTACTTGTGAATTCCTCCTAATGATAAGCTAAGTATGATAAATAAAGTAATGATAAGTAAAGAATAGGGTGTCAGAGAAAACAAACTAAGTTAAAATTGAGGAGCCTTGGGTTCTACTCAAACTCCATCTCTAACCAGGTGTGGAATCTTATACAATTCTATTAATGTTGATGCTCAGTATTATATCAACCAATTAGGAAAGTTCCTGTACCAGCTATTCTTTTTTATTTTACATTTCTCATTCTGAAAAGCATACATAAGCATGGCAAAATATATGGAAAAAATACAAGAGGACAATTAAAATCATCTACATTATTTCATCCAGAAATAATTTCCTTTTAAACTTTGGGGATATGCCTTTCCACTTGTTTATTTTTATTTCTTGTGCTTTTTATTTTTGGTAAAACATGGTGTACACTGTTTTGAATCATACTTTGTTACTTAAATCCATATTATAAGTCACATTCTGTCCTAGTAAATACTTTTCAACACCATTTTAATACTAATTTAATATATTCTACGTTCACTGCCCTGTTTTTGTGTAAGATATCATGTCTTAAAAAGCAAAATATACCTTAAAATAAAGTATTATTATTACCACAGTTATAAAATTTTAGAAATTGGAGAGAAAGAAGGACAGTTACATTTAGTAAAGGCCTACTCTGTGCTACGCTCTGTTCTTGGAACTTTATTTAAGCTGTCTCATTTAATAACCCTTAGCTTGATGAGAAGTATACATGATGGTTAACTTCCGTGGGTTTTAGTCTGACTTCACAGCCAGTTGTGACTTTGTGAAAGTTTATTGTCTTCTTTTTGGCTCAGTTTCCATGCTTTAAAGTGATAACAACAATAATAATAGTATTCATCTCCTAAAAAATTTTGTAAGGATTAAATGAGTGAATACATCCAAAATGTTTAAAACAGTAGTAAATATTCAATTATTATTAGCTAACATTTCTGTCTTTTGATGCCTACATTAAAGTCTTCCATAAAGCCTTTCATTAAAATATAAACCCACATTGATTTCAACTTCTTTGGTTTATAAATAGGTTCTAAGAAGTGATTTAATATAAACCCAACTAAGAAAGGGCTCTAAGTTTTTTAATTCTGGCTCCCAGCCTCTTAGTAATGTGGAGTCTGAGAATTTAGTTAAGATTCTTGCATTCAGGTATGTTTTTATTTAAAATGGATAATACTAGCCATTTTAGTGTTTTAATGAGGATTTAAATGAGATAATATATGTTTGGAATCTGCTACCTTGCCTTAGACAATAAATACATCTGTAATTGTTGATCTTTTCTCCTTTGTATTGCTATGAAATTATTTCCTTTCGATAGCATCTCTGGGCAGGTGATTCATCTATTTTTGCCATTATCACAGACACTCTCATATTACTATGAGATACTCAATAAATACCTATAAACTATATGGAGGCTGTGATGTTAAATAGTAAGCTGGTGCATTTCTCAGTTTTCTACAGTTTATAACCAGTATTCCTGACTGTTGCATGGAATGTACTCTTTAGATGTACTCATTGTTTATTTGATTCAATAATAGTAATTATAATATAATAGACTTCTCTTTCTTATCTAACCTGTTGATTTGTGAAAGATTTTTATTCAAATGAGCAGAAAGCTTTTTTATAAAGCACTTTTTTCCTTCTATCTACAAACATTTAGAATTAATGAATGAATGAAAAAATGAGTGAGTGAATGATTGAATGAGAGACTCCATCTTAGTCACCTAAAAGTTACTGAGCATTGGTTATGGCAGTGTAGCATCTGGATAACATTACTTGGCCAAGTATATCAACACTCCTTTCTTCTTATCCTTTTTTTGATGTTGTTTGTGAAACTTAGGTGAATGATTAAATTCAATACCCTCAGTTAACCTTCTAGATTCTAGAAGGAAAGAGACTTGGAAATAAAGAGTTTCAAGATGAAGTAGAATGAAAAAGATGCTGTTGTAGTAGAATAGGCAAAATGCTGTGGGAGACCAGAGAAAGTGGTTGAGTCTAAGCTGAATGAGAAGGAAAACTTGGAAAGGCTGTGATCTTTCCAGCAATGTTGGAGAATGAATGTGTTTTTGTTTTTGTTTTTCATTTCGTACAAAAGCCTAGACCAAGGGAATATCAGGAGAACTGAGTGATGAAGACATGATAGAATCTGGTGTGTTTCAGGAATGGTGAGGGAGGAGACTACTGTGGCAAGGTATTAAGGCATTACACAATTTGGGGATGAAGCTGTACAGTTTTCAGGAGCAGATCACAGATGCCTCAGAATGAGGTTCTGTTAACTAGTTCATGGAAATCATTGAACATGACTTTTTTTTTTTTTTTTTTAAGTAAAGAATAGTGACATTCAGTCTGTGTTTTTCAGAAACCAGATACTACTTAATTCATAGTGGGCTCCATTGGTGATGAACTCTGGATCAGTTAGAGAATCACAGCTCCACCCAAAAAATCACATCCTTGTAGGATAGACATTTTAGCCAATGAAAGTCATACTATATCAAAAGGAATGTAACACCAAAGTTACCTTTCTGAAAGAAATTGATCTTATCATTTCTCACCTTAAAAATATTTCCTCATTACTTATAAAATAAAATATAAGCTTTATTGTATGTTGTTACAAAGCCCCTTTTTAATAAACCAGCAATTTGATTTTTCTCCTCTGTGAGATTATGGTATCTATCCTGCAGAATTGGTATGAAGTGGTTCACATAAAGCACCTCATACCTTGCCTTGATACATGACAGGCCCTCAGCTCATGGTAGCTGTGACTGTAATCATTTTATATCTCTTCTCTGTTCTCTCTCACCAACCTCATTTATACCCCTGCTAATATTTTTCAGATCGAGCTGTTTATTCTTTGTATTGCCATTGTCTGTTATAATGCCCAGCACACAGTAGGTACACAATAAATGTATCTTTAATGAATTAACCAATTATGCTAACTTCTGAAGAGCATTCTTATGCCATGTACTCTGGATATCAAATAGTCTTCTTTGGCACTATATTTTAAATAATTCTTCTGAGCTGACTTTTAAGGACAGAATTTCATGAGAGCTTTCTTTTACTGAAAGTCCCCTCCTTTTGAAATGATCAACTTAATATAACTTAAAGTCATACATAACAATGATTCTTCTAAGTGTACCTGAACACTACCACCTTTAGAATTATCCACTCCAAACACATAAATAGATATGATTTATAATCACAGACAAAATGCTAGCTATACCTTCAGTGTGGAAACAGAGGAAATATTGACAAGGTCTGCTAGCTGTTCAGAGAGTTTGTTACAGCGATGGTTATGGTTTCCCATTGCCGTGAAACATTTTCTGTCCTTAAGACAGCAGGCTGGGTGTTGTGTGAGTTCTATGTGTGCATTTTTCAACTCTTTTTCAACCTTTAAAAAAAAAAAACAGAACAGAAATCCAGTTTTCAGAATGATGCTGTCACTAGTTGAAGACGCCAGGCACCCATGAAGGGTGTATTTTGTAAGTTGTTATTTTCTGGTTTGTTGGTTTTAAAGCCAATCTAAACATGTGAAGAAAAAAATTCAAATTTTACCAATTTGAAAGGAACAGAAATAACTAAAATCTTCTTTTAAAATTTCTAAGCTATTATGAGAATATTACCGACAAAAGATTATACATGAAAGAATTTAAAAAAAAAAATCAGGTTGCTTTGCCTTTCTTTAGTCACTTCAAAAGTCTTTGTCAGATATGAAAAGGAAACATACTCAAAATGAAGAGTAAATATAATTAAAATGGTTCCTTGCCTTGACATCTAAGCTTCTTATGGGCAAAAAAATTTGTATAAATTTAATACTATGAAACTTGGGTTTAAAAGGAAGAATAAGAAAGAATGGGCAGGGAAGGAAAGGGGGGAGAAGAAGAAGTTTGATTTTCTAAGAGTAGGCATAGAAAATGGTAGTAGTGAAATTACATTACAATTGCTTTTGATGACAAAATTTTAGACTGATAGTGTTCTTTTCATTGTCAATACTTGGCATATACCTAGCACACAATAATCTCTTTGTAATAGTTAACTAATGAAGAATGATATTAGATAGACCACATTAGTTTACTGTAAGCACAAAGTTTCTGGTAACAAAAGTAATTAACTCAATTGGTTCATCATTGAGATCAAATATTTATTAACACCCGCTTTATTTTTTTAATGTTTATTTATTCTTGAGAGATTGAGAGAGAGAGACAGAGTGTGAGTGGGAGATAGGCAGAGAGAGAGGGAGACACAGAATCCAAAGCAGGCTCCAGGTTCAGAGCTGTGAGCACAGAATTGGATATGGGGCTCGAACTCGCAAACTATGAGATCATGACCTGAGCTGAAGGCAGGCACTTAACCGATTGAGCCACCGTGGTGCCCCTATTAACATCTGTTTTAAATTCATTTTTTATAAAGTAGTATAATGTTGTGGTTAAGCGTTCACATTCTTGAACATATAAGTGTGTTCTGTGAGCATTGGTTCCTCCTGTGTAAAGTGAAGATTATGAAAGTACCTTGTTTGGAGGATTATGGGGAGAATTACATGAGATAATGCTATAATGCACTTGGTAGAACTCCTGGCACATAGTAAGTGTTCACTAAGTTTTAGATATTGCCATAAATACTATATTAATCGTAATATTATGAATAAATACATGACCTGCTAGAATTGTTATGAAGATTTAATGAGTTAATACATGTTATTACAGTGGTGTCTAGGAAATCTAAGACTTCAACAACATATATTAAATATCTGGGAAGCTGTGCACAAAACAATGAGGATTCATATTGATAATTTCTCTGAAGAGAGATACAATTTAATTGAGGGAAAGGATCATATGTATTAAGAGATTGAGGGTAGGAAAAATAAGGTGAAAACAGAGAGGAATGCAAACCATGAGAGACTCTTAAATACAGAGAACAAACTAAGGGTTGATGGGGGTGGGGATTTGGGGGGTGAGGAAAATGGGTGATGGGCATTAAGGAGGGCACTTGTTGGGATGAGCACTGAGTGCTGTGTGTAAGTGATGGATCACTGGATTCTACCACTGAAGCCAAGACTACACAGTACGTTAAGTAACTTGAGAATAAATAAATTTTAAAAGGATTACAATCAGTAATAACGAAGCTAATGATTATTAAGCACTGATCCTCCACTGAGCTCTAACGTGGATTCTCCCATTTAACCCTCACAACGACATGAAATTGGTATTATTACTCCTGTTTTACACAGGAGAAAACTGAGGTGTAGATATCAGTAGAGTTAAACAATTCTTATATTTGGGTATAGACCCTTTTATCTCTCTAGAGCCTGAGCATTACACAACTATGATAACCAAAGTAGGCTATGTGCAAACAGGTGTATAAGTGTTCAGAAGGGAAAATGAACAGAGAACTGATCAGCTGAGGAGAAGATTTGGGAGAAATAGGGAGCACTGGGCTTTATGGGACCAAATACTCCTTCAGTTTGCATTTTGACTCTTCTCTTACTGGCTGTGTGGTCTTGGGCAAGTTATTTATCTCTCCATGTCTATATTTCCCCATCTATAAAATGGGAGAAATAGCATTACCTCTAGAGTCATGAAGATGTAATGAATCAATCAATACTTGTGATTATAGTGGTACCTAGAATACCTATGCGTTCAATGAATGTTAGCTTTGCTGTTATTATGTATGACTACAATACTTTGAAATGTCTTCCATCTAAACGATTTGGCATTTAAAATTTAAGGAAAGACTAACATTTCAAAGGTGTAGATCATTTGAAGAATTAAAGTGTGTTTTTTCTTTTCTACTTTCAACCAAAGAACTAAGTTTCAGCCTGACACAATGGAAAAAGAAAATGCATTATGTCAGAGATTCCATTGTATATTTGGGTGAAAGAAGTTCCATAAGAAGATATGTTTGAGAGCCTCATGTGTTTTTTGTTTGCTTGTTTGTTTGTTTGTTTTTGCTTTGCTCTGTGATATTTCAGTTAGCTTTCTTAAGAAAACAGTAATGTCAAGTAAAAAATTATTGTCATTTTTACCTCTTCTGGACAGATAAAGATTGTTTTTAAAAATATGCACACAGAAACCTTAGAACAGAATCTTGGGAATGCTAAACCATGGCTCACACTGTCACATTTAGTCCATTTCATTAAAGGAACAGTAATGTGCTTAGTGGCTAAGTGTATAGAAATTAAAAAAAAAAAAGTACAGTAACCTTATTCGTGAGAAGAATATGATAATATTCATTGACAGGGGAACTACAAGGAGCAATTATCCCAAGCTGTGTCTTTCAGACAATGCTGTCAGTTTTTCTACTCTTATGAGAACAGCTGGGCTTGTGATGCAGGACAAGAAATTCCAATAGGCTAGCGGACCAGGATGTTGGCTACCATATCAGCTAGATGGAAGGAAAAGTATCTGTAAAAGAAAGCTGGATTTTAAAAATGTTTATAGTAGAAATGGTTATTGGCAGCACTTGGCTGGATTTGCTCTCTGCTGGTGACCCTGACAGCAGCAGTTTATCAGAAACCCTTTTTCTTTTGCCCTTTTCAAAGGCCCTTTGAAGACAGAAAGCTTTACCAGAAACCCATATATTTGATGTGTGTGTGTGTGTGTGTGTGTGTGTGTGTGTGTGTGTATGTGTTTAAACACACATCACATTGGAATATTTTGCTGTGTTGGGTTTTATGTATCCTATGACATTTTATAAATCAAAAGGCATTTTTAATATTTACTACTTCATGCAAAGAAAAGCAATTACAACTCTATATTTTAGATTTTTCACTTTCTGTCTTTCTGTCTTTTGTCTTTCTTTCTCTCCCTACCCTATAAACATAGTAAAGCTTAATTTCAATATGTACAAGATAATCTGAGTTATACTGATTAACTGTATTTTGTGTTACTCATTCACCTTAGTCTATACCTATTTTTACCCAATATTGGAATTTTTAATGCAAATCTTTGAGTCTATGAGTTAATAATTAAAACTAGAGCAAGGTACTACATATTCATTCCTCTCCTTTTTTTCTTTCTTTCCCTTTCAAAATACTCAACTGCAAACTTTATTGCCTGGAAGTACAGTACCTCTTTACATACACATCAAAACTACTTTGTGTGTGAGCTATAAAACAACTAGAATTAAAACTTGTCCAAGGCCCCAAAGCCTATTCTTCACAAAGAACCTTTTTTTGCCCGATTTAGAAAGTGTTTTGAACGATGCATAACTAAGTAGAGTAACTAAACAATTGCTTTTGAGCATCTGAAGCTCGCCCATTAAGATTTCTATAGCCCTTTCTTTTGCTTTTTGTGGTTTAAGAAGTGATTCATGTTCAGTGTATGAAAGTTCTGGGTTCAGCCCCTTGAGCTTTTAGTGGGAGGGTCTCCATGAATCTAATAAATAAAACAAATAATGTAAGAATGGAGTGCAGTTGAGCTCTTGTGAGTTTATGCACCAAAATATTTCCTTCCTGGGAAGAAAAGGTATCTCTTGTATGTTTTAGTTTCCTAAATTCAGAAATAGAAATACATCTAGTTTTCTTTTATTTTTCGTTCAAATATTTCTTTTGTTTTTATTATTTTTTTTAAATAGTTTATTGTCAAGTTGGTTTCCATACAACACCCAGTGCTCATCCCAAGTGCCTTCCTCCATGCCCATCAGCCCCCTTCCCTTCCCCCCCCCATCAGCCCCCAGTTTATTCTCAGCATTTAAGAGTCTCTCATGGTTTGCCTCCTTCCCTCTCCCCAACTATTTTTCCCCTTCTCCTCCCCCATGGTCCTCCGTTAAGTTCCTCCTAATCCACCTCTACGTGCAAACATATGGTATCTATCCTTGTTTGCCTGACTTATTTTGCTCAGCATAACACCCTCAAGTTCCATCCATGTTGCTCCACATGGCCAGATTTCATTCTTTCTCATTGTCATGTAGTATTCCATGAAATACATCTAGCTTTCTTAGGAAGATACACAGGAGTCAAATTTGGTAAACAGCAGATTCAAAGATTATCTAGAACTTCATAGAATAAAATCAATACTTTTTCAAATAGAAAAATCATTACCTATCAATAGGCATGAATTATGAACACATTCTAAGTAACCAAAATTGTAGTCAGGTGCCTTAATAATGCTAAACTTTAGATGTTGCACTAATGACATATATTCTGTACAAATAAAAGACCAAAGTGTGTCAAACCTGAGGATGTGTGCCTGAGTTAGAATTACAATGCAGCTGTCACTCTGCATTTCCTGACTTTCATGAAACATTACTAGTGATCTTCTGTCATTTAAGTCAGTGAAGAACATGGATTTGTCTTAATTTTCAACCGTTGTTTCCCCTTTTTGTGATAACAATTATGAGATGTGATGACGTACAGTGTTTCTACTTATAATGGTTTCTGCCGTGTCCCTTGGCAGCCTAAATCTTCTGGCTAATTCACTGATCAGTTAAATAGTCAAGGTTATTATTATTATAATTATTATTCTACATTTATATAGCACTTTCCTCCAAGGGGCCTGAGGCATTTTACACAGAGTAAATTACCAAATAGAAATTAATCCTTATATCGCCCTGTGGGATAGGTGCAGTCACATAAGTGAAATTTGACAGAAATCCCGCCTGTGTCACAACTGAGCTCTAGTTCCTCCCATCCCCAGTGAACGTCTTCTGCCTAACTGAAGATGAGGTGAAATGCTTGTGGCCTGGCAGGGGGTGGTTCCAAGGGAGATCTTTGAGAAGATGGTCCTATGTCGTGGCTTTGGTGTCTTGAGCTACCTTGGAGAATAACAGTAGTGAGAACAGCTCACGTATATGTGCTGATTTGCAGTTCACAGATAAGTTAAACCAGAATGGTTTAATTTAATCATGAATCAAGACAAGTTGGGATGTGACTCTAAAACGTTAATGTGCAAAAATTATTTGGGAAGTGGGTTTCAAATGGAGATTCCAGGGCTTTCTAGCTCACAAAGAGTCTAATTTAATAAGTCAGAAAGGAGCCCTGGAATCTGTACTTTCAGCCCTGGTGATTTTGAGACACATGATGCTTCCCTATGCTTTGTTTGAGAAACCTCAGCTGATTATAGAAGAATGATTAGTCCCCATTCTGCATATCAGAAAATGACGGCTCAGGAAAGCAACACGTCACCATATTTGGCAGAGCTGGAACTAGAAACCAAGTTTTCAGATTACAAAATCAATGTTCTTTTAATTATGCTACAGTGCTTCCTAGAAAGTGAAATTAGAGAAACAAATAAAACAGTATTTAAAGGTAAAGGAAAAGAGAGATTAGTTCAACGTGCATGTGAAACACTTTGCACTATTATGGAATGGGGTCTCCTGGCTCCTCTGGAACCTCAGGTTGATTTGCAAAACCTGGACAGAGAAGACCACCATCTCTTGGGCATGGCTAGGCCGAACATAGCCTATCTCTTGATCTCAGAGCCGCTTCGTTACCTCTAGCCAACAAGTCAGTCAACTAACTCTAATCCAGTGGGTGACTGATGGATTTGCAGTGTTTTGATTTTTCACTCTGCTCACAAAAAGAGTCCTCTCCTTAATAGGTACTGCCACCAAAATAAAAAGTGGGCTTTGCCAGAAAACCAAGAAAGGCTCTTTTAATAAGCTTCCTGTTTACGTGAGTGGGCCCTTTATGGGATGGGATGGGTTTTACACTTTTTATTTGAAGCATTCCTACTCCATTTCTAAGACAGAAAAAATATAACAGGAAATGGTTATGAACAATTTAACTATTATTTTTCAATTTAGTATTCCATTTGGGGTAATTTCACTCATTTTTTCTTGAATTAATTTTTATTCAGTTTTCTTCAAAAACGGGGACAAGGCATTATAGGAAAAACTGCAGACATAGTGCATCTAAAGATTTTATTTTGTTCTGAACCTCTTACTCAGAAGTATAAGAATTCTATGGTGGGGTTTAGAGGTGCTTGTGGACTTTATTTGGGGTTTTCAGAAACTAGAAAACAGATACATGGTGTTACTCATAGTAAAAATTCCCACACTCTGCATAAACTCACCACATTTTTCAGTAGGTACTACTGTAAATTATACTGAGAGAATTTCCATGTCCTTCATTTTCTTTCTTTCTTTTTTTTAAATGTTTTATTTATTTCTAGGAGACAGAGAGACAGCGTGAGCAGGGGCGGGTCAGAGAGAGAGGAAGTCACAGACTGAAACAGGCTCCAGGCTCTGAGCTGGCAGTCAGCACAGAGCCCGATGCGGGGCTCGAACCCACGAACCGCGATATCATGACCTAAGCGATAGTCAGACGCTTAACCGACTAAGCCACCCAGGCGCCCCCCATGTCCTTCATTTTCTTAAATGCATGTATCCCTTAGCTGCAAATAATAATTATTACTGTTTTAGTGAAAAATTTTGTTGAGTCTCTAACATACCTTTTATTCTTAGAAATTATCTTCTGCGTCTGAATTTTTTATCTTTTTTTAAAACACTATGAGTATTCCCAGTCATTGAATAATCAGAGTTTATATTTAAAAGAACCTAGTACCCTTGTAACAGTGGGGTAAAATGGCCTCTATTCTTTGGCAGGAGTGGACGGCAGAGACAACATGAGGGATACATTTGGAAGTGTAATTTATATATTTTCTTGTAAAAGTATATTTTGTACCCGTCTCAGAATTGGCCTTTCAGGACTCTCAGGTTTGATCCCTTCAAGATTATTTTATACTCAAGTTGAATCAAGATTTTGCCAAAAGCTTAAACTATTTGGGAGATCCTTGTTAAGAAAAAGAATACAAAATTATAATTACAAATTAATTACAGACACTTGCAAGGAGCCATGCAAGTGAGGGCCCTGAAGTTTAAGCTTTATTAAATTCCCAGTAAACCCACTTCTGCAATCCCCATTTTGGGCTTTACAGAGGCACCTATAACAAATATTACTTTTTTATGTAATAATAAGATTATTTGAGAATAATGTTCTACTTTAAATGTCTATAGTGTTTAGGTTGAAAGTAATAAAACATTCTAAAAATAATGTCAGCCTACTTACAAACAATTCGACTTACTCGTTCCCTGTGATGTTCATCTCCGTTTATTCAGGCTCACCCTAACGTAATGCAGGTCAACAAATACCATTAGAGCAGACACCTCTGCTCATAGTTTGGCATTTCAAGCAATACTTGGGACAGTAAACTCCAGGGCAGCAAAAAATGTCAACAGTTCCTTGAAGTTGTAATGGGATTATAGCAGAATTATGAAACTATCAGAAGTAGAATATCAGAACTATGAAATATCAGACGTAGAATAGGTTGCTTTTGACCCATTGCCTCTTTGCTGTGAGTTGGAAAAGGTGTAAGAGGCACATGGCTTACCCACAGCGTGTTGCTTCTACCACCCAGTTTTGCACTTAATTATACTGTTTCTTACTGTAATTCAGTTATTTTAATTCATCTTTTTTTTTCCTCTAGAGCAAGATTGTAAGCATCATAAGAGTGAAAATCAGATTTTTCCCCCTGAATCTTTCCTGGTGCCAGAATATAGCTGTTTCCTTCTTATTTTTTACCTTACTTAAAATCTCTCCTTTGTGGGGAGCCTGGGTGGCTCAGTTAGTTAAGCGTCCGACTTCGGCTCAGGTCATGATCTCATGGCTCACGGGTTTGAGCCCCACATCAGGCTCTATGCTGACAGCCAGCTCAGAGCCTGGAGCCTGTTTCAGATTCTGTATCTCCCTCTCTCTCTGACCCTCCCCTATTCACGCTCGCTCGCTCTCTCTCTCAGAAATAAATAAAAACATCAAAAATATTTTTTTAAAAACCTCTCCTTTGCTTTATTCTAGAAGTAACTTTTAGGGGTGGTCTCTTGATAAAGTAGTATTTAACAGTTTTGAACTGAACTGCTGTGAAAACCTACAACCATCCCTACCCTCCCTTTCACTACCCTTCTGACTCTAGAACTTCCCCTTAAGGGAGAAAAAGCAAATGCTTTGGAGCTAAATCTAGAAATTAAAATGGAAAACAGGAGAGGAAAAGATACTGGCAGGTCAGAGATTAGTGAATTTCCATTCTCTATGTTGCTAAGCCAAATTCACCTCTTGTTTCCTCATCAGTGAGAAGTGCCTGCCTCAGAAGCAAGTTCTCAGGGTTCTAAGAGAGAAGAAATAGACGACAATTTTTCTGAGGCCCTCAACACATTTTAACTTCTGGAACCACTGACCAAAATAAAATTCAAAAGCAAGAGGGTAACTGCAGAGGTGGATAAGTACATCCTCGCACCCCCAGTGTGTGTGAGTTTCTGATAAACTGACACCTGTCAGTTTCAGGCAGCCTCTTTCATCAGAAAAAAAAAAAAAAAAAAAAAAGTGTTTCCTTTGACAAGGAACCCTCAAAAAATAAAATGTCACATGTTTGAATCTAGCCATATTGAAAATAATTTTCACATATTTATTTTCTTTACTTTCAAGTTTCATATTTTGGGTTCTTCCTTTCACATGCAATCAGCATTCTTTAACGGTGGCATGGAGTTAAATGTTTGCAGAGTAGTTGTGGCTCATTAAAGAAATAAATTTCACACCTACCCTAGAGCCCATGTTGTACGTCCCTTTGCTGGTAATGACTCTTGCACAGAAGTAGTCCTTAAACTCTGAGCCTGAGCCTAATTTGTCTTCTGAGAGAAGCAGTGTTGTAAGTGTGGTGCTACGTTCCGCACAAACGAGTGTTTGTGGTACATATGGAAAATCCTGTGTGCAAAAGAAAAATATGCCTTACATAAATGACTCCTAACTTTTCATAACTCATTTGTGCCATCTTTTTTTTTCAATGTGTTCACTACTTTTTATAAACCATTTCAGATGATCTCTGTGTCAGTATAACATTGCATTTATCATTTTAGATCCCCGCAATTAAAAAAGGATCTGAGTCTGTTTGACTCAGTAATGTAAAATTACCTGTTTGTAATATTTGGTCTAATTAGCTACCAAACAACTACTCACTTTACCAGTTCTTTCCTTAGCACCATATCCAGATTTGTCAAGGTGTGTATTTGAAGTGGTGTTCCTTGTAGGCATATTCTTCGACTGTTGGACTCTCCCATAGATGGAGTCTCTTAAATGTTGATGTGCCTAACGATTTAAGGCCAGTGTATCTGGGATAACAGGTCAGTACAAGGTTCCTGAGCAACAGCACTGTGGCCATTTTGGACCAGGTCATTCTCTTTGGGGTGCTGGTAGGTTCTGTATTGTGCATTGTAAACATTTAGCAGTATTCCTGGCCTCTATCCATGAGGTGGCAATAGCACCCTTCACTCATGATCATCAAAATTACTTCCAGACATTATCAATTGTCTGTTAGGAGGGAGGGGGTAAAGTTGTGCCCTAGTTAAAAATCTCTGGATTAGTAGTATGCATTACATACCACTAGAACCACTGTTTTTGTTGTTGTTGATTTGTTTGCTTTCATCATTGTTTTTAAAGGAGTATAGAAGAATCTGATCTGAAGAAAGTTGGTAGTTCTCAGCTGTGAATTTCTTCCACAGAACTATGATGGGTTCTATTTTAAATGTCAAATTGCATAGGCAGGACTCAGAGCTTCCTTTAATGATATGTGTTAGAGAAAGGGTTCTAAGATTCGACATAGATGTATATTTTATTCTTTTTATTTATTTATTGGTCTCCTTATGGTGATCTTTCTGAAAGGCAGATGAAGCTGGCACACTGCTATTGACTTAACTAAATTCCCCTTTCAACATTTACTTGCTTCAAACAGTTTAATAGTTGATATTTTACCCTTAGTCTCATGCAGCCGAAGAGAGATTCAGTGGAAACTAAAACCAACAGGTAAATCCATTCTGGCTTTGAGACAGAAACATGGCAGACAAACAAGCAGGCATTCACTCCACCCGTTTAAGAAGGTCAGAGGCCACAAGCAAAATGTGGAGATCACTAGCCAAATGAAGAGCCCAAAGTTTTGCTTAACTAAGCTGATTTCAGTAACTTTGGTTTTTTGTTGTTGTTGTTATTGTTTAAATATTTTTATTTATTTCTAGGAGAGAGAGAGAGAGACAGAGTGAGCAGGGGAGGGTCAGAGAGAGAGGGAGATACAGAATCTGAAGCAGGCTCCAGGCTCTGCGCTGGCTGTCAGCACAGAGCACGACGCGGGGCTCGAACCCAAGAACTGCGAGATCACGACCTAAGCAAAAGTCGGACGCTTAACCGACTAAGCCACCCAGGCGCCCCTGATTTCAGTAACTTTGAAAGAGTCAGAGAGGCAGCCTCATATGGACTCTATAAACCTCACTCCTCAGCATAACCCCAGCAGGCAGGGCCTGTTGATACCCTGTTCTCACAGGTTCTCTCAGGAGCCTGGGCTACTCAAAGTCACGCAGCCTGTGAGAGACAGAGGCAAGTTCCTAATTAGTAAGTACTCCACAGTTGTCGATGTTCTCAAATCCACTGAAATATATTAGAATTTAAAGGGAAACCTATAGGCTGTATATCAAGCATCTATAAACAGGGTATTTATGCAAAAAAATAAATGAAGAAAATAATCGACCCTTCAGAGTGAGGGAGGGAAATGATTAAGAAAAAAAGGGTTACTTCCATATTTAATAAACAGCAATGTTATCATTGTACTACACTATTTTTGAAATACATAATATTTAAAAAACTTTCATAAATATCTGTTCCATCCACAGAATTTCAAATTATTCTCTAATGCCCCATTTCTACTTGCAGATTGAGAGATTATTTTGCTCATGAATATGGTCAGCCTGTACGAGATGATTTCTACTCTCCTTCATTAACTGCCAAATAATGCTACCTGTCATAAATACTGTTTCCAGAAAACACAAGAACTTAGAACTTAAATCATAAATAAATCAGATGTCATTATCTTTTTTAATTAGGTATTTCCAAGCATCTTTGTTTATATACTATATCCACTGAAAAATACCTAGATCTGAAAGAAATTCTGTGGTTGGAAAGTTATCTTGATTTATATAATTTTCTAAGCATCAATATTAGTCAACAGGAAAATATCCTTAGTTCTTAACTTCTATCCTGATAATCTTCACTAAAACATTTGGATCACCTCTTTTGATTATTTGTAATTTTTTAAAAAATAATGCCAAAATGATATTTTACCCAATTCTCTAACTTACTGGTTCGAGTTGAAGCTGCTTTAGTTTGTGGTGGAAGAGGAACAGAGAGGTGGGCACTTTGAGAAGCGCAGAGAAGACCAATTTCTTTTCAAAAGTGCTTAATCACTGTAGCCTGCAATCAGATCACATTTTGGTTGATCTCAGAATAAGTTGATTCAATTCACTGGTTACCTGCAAGTCTAATGACATCCATTTTTCTAGAAATGATGGAATTATATATGTAGACTCATTCTTTTCAAAATTTTTTTGCTTACAGTTGTGCCACACTTATCAAGGCATTCTCCATGAACCTAGAAAGGTTACTTTTGGTAAACATTTAAGAGGCATTCTTATAGTATAGAAGGGAAATTCTGATTTGGTTAAAAAAATAGAGGTTTTTATTTTATTCTTTTATATGTAAGCCATATGTAATCTAAACTATCACAGTAGCTTTGATTATTTTCTATCTATATTTTTAAATTATCTTTCCCAGCTCATATCTATTGTTAGTATTTGCATTTCGTTGGAATAGGTATTGCTAGTATTGTCTCTTTGCAAAGTATTGTTACAGATGAGATTTCCACCCATAGAAATGAGATACCACATTCACCATAGTCTGTCCTCTTTCTAAAGAGAACTTCATGGATAGTTTTAAAAAGAAGCCAAGAGTTTATCATGTATTTCAGATACTTGAAAACTCCATTTAAAATACTTGCTTGTTCCTTGCAGATGAAGAGAACAGTTTCTCCTCTTTTATTTAAGAAGTCTTCAGCAGTTTACCAATCCCAAGCATGTGTAAAATCACAGAACAGAATTACTGTTCATAGATTCTGACCTTGGAGTTCCTGATAATTGAACCATGGTTACCAAATAAGAGGAAGGTTTTAAAAGCTGTCACCACTTACCAGAAGTCTCTATAAGTAAAGAAAAACTATACTTCTTTCTGTCTGCATATAAGAAGTGGTTAATTAATCTTTGTTGCCAGGCAAAATAACTGTATCCAGAAGAAATAGGCAACTTGTAGAAAGAAGGTCTAACAGGGATTTTAGAATTCTATCATGATACAATTTAATAACTGAAGTTGGTAATAGATTGCTAATGTGGCTTATAACAGGAGAACCACTGCTAACTTGTAATATATCCACTGACAAAAAGGACATCAAATCATTCTTGACTGCAGAAAGCATATTTCTTCAACAAGGCAATGTGTTCAGGGCTGATGGAAGTCCACTCTAGATAGCAGTATGACCACTGCTAAGAACTGGACAAACTCTCACCTTCTCATAGGAAGAGAAACATGGGGAGAAAGGAAATAAATCAAGGAAGATAAGTGGAAAAGAAACTGGGATCAGGGATCTGGATGTGTAATCATGATAGACTACCACAAGTAAAAATCAGAGAATTTGAGGGACAAAGAGTTCTGGGGTTCATTTAAGATAGTGACAAACCTGATATTACCAGCCTGGTACAGCTGAAGTAAGAACTCAGTGAAAGTTCGTTGAATGGATTAACAAATAAATATAAACACCTAAAGCTACAAAATCACTAGTGCATAAGCTCAGGGAGTGGAAAAAATCATACTTTACTAGGGAGGTGCCATGGGAGCCAGTTATTAAGAAATGTCAATATGGCGTCAGCTAAATAACATTTATTAACAACCATTCCATTTGCATTGTTCTCATCGTCAGTGAATTATATTCATATGTGTATTATGACATCACAAAATAACTTGTTCTTACCAGCTTATATTATATTAACCTAGTTTGAATTCTTTAATGACTGTCCTGTGTAAGGAACTCAGGGATGTCATGTCATAGGAATGTACTCTAAGAGCCGGAGGTTTTACATAAAGAAAGTATAACTTTTATTTTCATTATTTCTCTTAACAGTGACTAAAATTTTCAAGGCCTTTTTGCCAGAAACAGTCTTCAAGTCTCTTTCTTAGTTAAAACTTAAAGCTATTCTTTTTATATATTTGGATATTCTGGTTGTCTGTGTTCACACTGGCACTTTTCTGCACACCTGGATAAGTACTGTACCCCATCAGCTTACTTTTTTCTTTCTTTTCTTTCTTTTTTTTTTTTTGTTTTTGGCTCTGGGAAGTTTAATTCCATCCACATACTTGGATAATTTATTGTGTACTTCTTGTATCAGATTATTCATTCATTCAGCCAAACTGAACTGAACTTCGACTATATGTCAGGCAAAGCGTGAGATTCTGGGGTGACCAAGTCATTTATAAATGTGTTATGCAAGGTTAGGCCTATTACCAATTCCTAAGGAATCCTGAATTGTTCTCTGTGTCTACCACTGTCCATTTCACTTGCTTTAAGCTTATGTTGTTTCCTTGTGATATTACACAAAACCATGGTGACACCAGTTTTCTCACCTTGACCTTCTACTGTCTATATACAAAGCAGCTTCTAAGTGCCTCACAGATTTAATACAGGAGCCAGAGGCACATGCGCACGCTCTCTCTCTCCCTCCCTGTCTCTCTCTCCCTCTCTCCATACATACATACATACATACATACATACATATATATCCATGTGGATGTGCACATTTGTGTTGGGAAGAAGGGTGAGTAATAGACCCATGAGAACTGTTTTCTACAAATCCAGTTCAAGTAGCGTTTCAAGAATTGTACACAAAAGTGTTCCTCCATTGGTGCTGAGGCTTTGCATTGCTTAGTTTTGCTGTAATGATTGGCTACATAGTAACATATTGATTCAGTACTACTTTTGTTTCTAATCTCCAGTATTGTTTAATTTCCTCTCCTTGAGGTTGGTATATTTTTAGGCTCTTAGTTACTCGGTTGTCAGCATTAATCCTAATGGTCTGTCTAAAATATAGTAAAGGTTTCCTTGTACTTCAGTTCACTATAGTGCTTGAGAGGGAGTCACCATAAGTAATGATTTTCCTTTGTTCCTTGGCAGTGCAACCACAAACTAGAGGTGGTTTAAAATCTTAGGTTTTGCAAGGGATTGTGGGAGATTATATGCAGCCTCAGGGAACTGCTAAAATGCTCCGATTAATTGTCTGGATTCATGTTCATGAGTCTCATGAACATTTACTTTTGAGTTAGAAGAAACTCTAAAATCACTAAATCACTATTAAATGTCAAGGCAAACCACATGGTTTTATTGGAGGAAAATGGCATCCATTAAGAAGCAGACTTCTTCTAATATCTAACTCTAAGATAGAGTTAATGTAGAATGGCATTTGCAAGGGTGGCGGCCATGAAACTAGAGGCCATAGTTTTGGTTCTGTAGATTTTGTTCCATGTAGCTGCACTTTTCTTTTCCAAATTCCACATTATAGACACACTTTTGTTTATTCACATGAGCAGACAAACTCATGAAATGGTCTCAAGCAGCAAATGGTTTTGGAAGTCAGAAAGAGTGAACGTATCTTTGGTTTAGAAATGCTCTACAGTGCTAAAGAATGGCTACATTAACAATCAGCTTGAACAAGGAATCAGGGATTTAAGGGTAAGAAGCTGCAGTGGGTAAAGAAAAACAACAATGCTAAGAACAAATGATATGCCTGAAAAGTAAACTCCATCATGTCAAGGAAGATTATGTAAAATACAGCTTAAACATAATGAACGAGAAGGCCAACTTGATATGTTTTAAAGAGAGTTATTGAGAGAAGGCCTCAATTTGGCTTTGACAGTGCCATTGCTAAAAGTGGAGAGAGTGGGGTTCACATCCCCCCAAATCACATCTTTCAACTTTTACGGATGTTGAGCAAAGACAGAAAGTAGGTATATTTTCCTCCCTCATTACTAAACTTTTTTTTTCCTTTCTTCATTTTTTTTTTTGTCCCCAGATTGTAAATCATTTAACTAGGCAGGGCCATTTTCAAGAGCATTTATAATGCCAAAAGACACCAAATGGTGAGGTAGATCAAAGGGACAAAGAATTATAGAGGTATTGAGGGACTTTTCTTAGGACCCAGAGTACAATGTGAATAGTCTCCTTAGCTCCAGGCCCCAAACTAAGTATTTTGCAGCAAACCCATCCTGGATTTCTTGGGAAGTTCTCTCTGTTGCTTTTCATAGTTTAGATAATCCGCATGAACAGTCGTGATTAAATCAGTTACCCTAGGCTAGGGACAAAAGCATAAATGGTTTTTAGGAGAAAGTGGTCCTAGAGCCTGTGTGTGTGTGTGTGTGTGTGTGTGTGTGTGTGTGTGTGTCTCGCTCTCTCTCGCTCCCTCCACCCCCTCCCGCTCCTTCCTCCTCTCTCTTTCTCTCTCTCCTCTCTCTCTCTCTTTGCTATTCTGACTTCTCTCTTCTTTATCTGTATATCTCCTTGCTTTTTAGTTACTCAGCTCTGTTTTTTCCTCCAAAATTCTCTCTATCTAATGTAACGGTAAGTAGAGGGTATTACTGAGAAGGTGCTGTTCCCCTCTTCGTCTCATGATTCAGGTTTGATTTTGATTTACGTGACCTGTCTTGTACTGATTATGCAGCTTTGTGAAAGGCTGTCATCCAGAGGGTGGTTACCCAACAATATTATGAAGGTCACTAGGCATTTGTCTCTTATATCTGTTTCCTTTTAAAACAGGCAATTACTCTATCATTTAATAATTCTTACCTCAAAGTTCACTTGAAAGAAAGCTCATAAGATTTAAGGGGAAAAAAATCCCTAAAAATAAAAGTTAGGCTAGACTAGGCCAGGGTGGGAAATTCCATTGTGGCTAGAAGCCCATGGCAGGTAGAGTGGAATTTAATGAAGGAAACTGCTGTGTTTTTGTGTCTTTCTGTATGTTTTTCCTTTAAAACCAAGAGCTGGGCAGGCATCCCATTCGACCTGACGTGACCCAAGCAAATTGCTTCTTATATAAAAACAACTGCAGACTCTGAGAATGTGAAAATGCACTGTATCCTTCTCCAACTGAGGAAAACGAAAGCCTGAGAAACAGGACGGCCCTGTCAATACTCATTGAGCAGAACTATCACTCAAACCTGATAAACAGAGATTAGAACAGGCTTCCTTATGCCAGAGGAATTCATTATAAGTTATACTTTTTATTTATTTTTTATTTATTTAAGTTCAGTGGTAGATGGAAAATACACTTTTTAAAGGCAGGTTTTATGTAGGAAATGATAGTATGCATGTATTTTAAGAGTCTTTTAATTGAACTAGCATTTTTTAATTAGAAAAACTAATATTAAATTTAAAAGACAAAGAGAAGTATTTTCCTTTTCTGCCACAGTCTTGGACAAGCAAAGAAGAGATTCAGGGTGTGTCCACTGATATTGCATTCAGATGTGTTGTCTTGGCTTGTGTACTGACAGATTTATTTTAAAAACAAAGTTTAAAAAATGCATTGTGTGCTAGTGAAGTCACTTCATAAATCTTTTCCTTTATGAATTATTTTGATCACAAGGCTCGTTGTTTGAATCACTGAAGGACTATTCTCTCTAAAAGAAAAATGCCTTCATTTCCAAACTGTCAGTTCAAAAGCCAGCAACTTCCCCTGAACAGCATGCAGGGATCCAGAGGGGTAGAGAAAAGGAGACCACATGAGTTCTGACTCTACCATAAGGCATAATCCAGTTTAGATTTGCTGTGGTTCACAGAAGAGACATGTTTTGAAAATTTGGACCCAGAGTCCTTGCTTTTCTATGAGATGACTTAGTTTGAAATCGTGATTCTGCTTCAGGGAAAAAACAAACAAACAAGGGAACACAGCCTTTGATGCAGCTGGTCCGTCAGAGGGCGGAAGGTTAGAATTAGAATACTCTTCAAGCTGTTGCTGAATAATGAAGGGTAGGGCTTCCTAGCTGGGCAGTGACCACAGTCCCCTGGGAGTGCAGAGGACAAATATTACCTAATGTGTACAAAGACTTTAAAAGTTAAGTTGATTACAAGCTGAGTAAGGAAGGTTGGATGAAGCAGCAAGGACTAGTTGCACCAGAGACACCTGATAGGAGTCACATGGTTCCACTTGGCCCCCAGGTCTGAGGGTTAAAGGGATGAGTACCAATAGGAAGTCAGTTAAATTCCTGAAATGAATAGCTTGCATGAAATAATGACAAAGAAGAAAGAAAAGCAAAACAACATTTTAGAATATATGTATTCATGGAGATTGATGAGTTAAGTTGGATGAAATTTACATTGTAGGTGACTGTGTGATGGGTAAAATTTTCCTAACCAAAGTGTAATGTGCTCGTAGCTAAAGCCCCTGTTCTGTTCTTCATTTGTTTTCCACACAACACCTTGAATATTGTTGAAACATAAAATTAAATAATTAATGATTGCCCTGTTGTGTCAATTTGCCAGAGTAATTGGTCAGATGGAGTGATAGGTGGTTCTGGGCTAACCACTGGAGGCTCTCTGAAAGAGATGAATTTCACACTGATTCTAAAGGATGAGAGGTGGGCAGAACTGGACAAGCTGTCTCAGGTTCATTGATTCCAGAGGTATTTCTTAATCACTTCTTCAATCTGAGATCTCTATTTTACTGCTGCTTCATGAAATGAGCACGAATCATACAGGAAGGAGGGAGAGCAAGTTTGCATGACAGAGGAAGCAAGTTGATAATGTAGGAGATGGGAACAATATTAATAGGAGATACATTTCAGTAGAACTAGTGATGAGTATTGTGACTGATTTTGATATTAATTCTGAGTAGGCAATAAGAGGGAATGGTTGGAATTTAAGTTGGAGTCAGAATACCTGGGCTATTTTAAAAGTTCATCTATACAAAATTCTTAGAAAATGCCCATCTTAAAATAAGGCTTTAAAAATTATGAGGATGGGGATTGGTTAAGCATCCAACTTGATTTCAGCTTAGGTCATGAGCTCACAGTTGATGAGATTGAGCCCTGTGTTGGACTCAGCACTGACTGAGCTGACTAAGCATGGAGCCTGCTTAGGATTCTCTCCCTCCCTCTCCCTCTCCCTCTCCCTCTCCCATAATAAACAAATAAATAAACTTAAAAAACAGGTGAGAATGGAGTTACCCAATTTCCCTGGATAGCTGTACCACATGTTCAGATTCTCTGTTATAATCAGAAATATCTCATACTATTAATGTCCCAAGCATATTCCTTAAGGTGGTTTTCTTTACTTTTAACTCTATTTCATTTCACTTATCTAGATTATTCTGTTAAATTTAACTATACAGATATTCACTGGCCATACCTAGTAAGTGGAATACATACCATTTTCCTAGGCACTGTGAATGATTTTCTTAAAAAAGCTTTTAAATAGTTTTTTCTCAAAAGGAACAAGCAGTCTGTTAGAAGAGAAAATCCTATTGACCCTGATCTTAATGCAATTTTCCAAATCCATTTCTACATACTATCTACCATAAAACAATACTTTTGATAGTTCTGATTTTGGTAATGGAGAAGTAACTTGTACTATTCCAAAACAAACATTTCCTCAGATAGTAATTCCAAGCTCTGGTTATGATTTTTTTAAAAACAACTAAATTGCAATTAAAAACTACAATTATTTGAAGGCATTGGAGAGTGACCAAAAACAGACAAAATCTGGAGTGCACTGTTCTGGGTGAAATCCACATTTATCACAGCTTTTCCTCCAAGGAACCACCCAGCCTATGTGGTGTGGGACAGTGAGAATTCCAGAAACAAGCTACAATCTTATTCATTTGAGGTATCAGAAGCTGGAGTTTGGAGTTGGCAAGGTGGCTGAAATTGAGGGAAGAAATCTTGGAAAGGATGGAGCCACAGAGGGAAGTTACCCATAAGCCTGCATATAAACTCTCCTAATGTCTTGGTTGATTTGTGAACTATGCATGTACAGGGTAGGCTATAAGAACCTGGAGAAAAGAAATAACTAGAATGCTGAAAGAGCTAAACAAATACATCGGTTGAAGGGAAGACAATACTAGAAGTCTGAGTTTTACTAAGTTAGAAGGATTTGGTAAATGTCTAAGGCTTTCCTTAAAACCCAGAAGGCTTTAAGGATATCGATGATTACCCAGGACTAAGCAATTAATTCAAGAAAAAGAGACAAAATTGCAACACTGAAAGTGTCTATAAAACTAAGCTATCAAAATGTGAAAGTGGTCAAGCAGTAATTTAATTATTTCCTAGAATAAAAATACATTCTTTAGGGAAAAATAACGGAACAGGGTCTCTACAACATGTCATACACAAGGTCCAAATGCAGTTAAATAATGACTGGACATGGAAACAGGAAAATGTAACTTCTAACCTAAAAAAACAAAACAGTTAATAGGAACAAATCCCTCGATGATCCTTATGTTTAAATTAGCAGACATGGACTATAAAGCAAAAGTTATAAACTTATTCAGGACTTAAAGGAAAATATGATTATAATGAGGACACAGATGACAAAATAAGTAGAGAAATGAAGTTATTGAAAAGAATAAAGAAGTTAAGGTATAATATCTGAAACAAAAAAATATAATTGGAGAGGCTTAACAGCATATTGGAGATGGCAAAAGAAAATGTCAATAAATTTGAATATGGATCAATGGAAATTATTAAATACAGAACAAAAGGAGAAAAAGACTGAAAAACAGTATGCTGTCAGTGATCTATAGAATGATATCAAACAGTCTGATATTCTTGGAATGTCTTGGAAGAATAGAAAATGAATGGAACAAAAAAGAACCAAAGTGTTAAAGTACAATATTTGGGGAGCACCTGAGTGGCCCAGTTGGTTAAGCATCAGATTCTTGATTTTGGCTCAAGTCGTGATCTCATGGTTCATGAATTTCAGCCCTTTGTCGAGCTCCATGCTTACAGTGTGGAGCCTGCTTGGGATTCTCTCTCTGCCTCTCTCTCTCTGCCTCCACCCTCAAAATAAATAAACATTAAAAAAAATAAAGAAATGATAGTTGCAAATGTCCAAAATTTGATGGAAAAGCAAAAGTAAAGAATATTCATATTTAAAAAAACTTGTCAGCAGAACTCTTCCAAGAAATGTGAAAGGAAGTTCTTCAGACTGAAGGGAAATAACATCAGATGGAAACAGTTTTGTTTTGTTTTAAATAAAAAAGCACCAAAATTTGTAAATGTAAGTAAATGTAAAAGAATATCCTTCTCTATTAATTTTTAACTGACCACTCAATGAATAAATTATAACATTTTATCATGGGTTTATAATATTACAGATTTATATAAGAAAATAATACAAAAGACAGAGTGGTGATAAATAGAACTATACTCTTGTAAGACTCATATGTTTACCAGAAGAATTACAATATAAATTCTGAGTATACTGTGATAAATTAAAGAAACATAGTGTAATCCCTAGAACTGCTAAAAACTAATACAAAAAAGATACAGCTAATAAGCCAGTAGTGGAATTTAAACAGAATATTGAATTACCAGTTTGACCCATTTGAAAAAAGGAAGAGGGGTGCCTGCGTGGTTCAGTCAGTTAAACATCCAACTTCGGCTCAGGTCATGATCTTGTGATTCACGTGTTTGAGCCTCACATCAGGCTCTATGCTGACATCTGAGAGCCTGGATCCTGCTTCAGATTCTGTGTCTCCTTTTCTCACTGCCCCTCCTCCATTCATACTCTGTGTGTGTGTGTCTCTCTCTCAAAAATAAATAAAACATTTAAAAAAAGAAAGAAAGAAAATCTGAGGAACAGAAAAAAAAGGAAGAAGAAAGAAAAAAGAAAAAGAAAAAAATAGAAAGCAAATAATGAGGTGGAAAATCTAAACACAACCATAGCAATAATTTCATTCAATGTAAATGGTCTAAACACTATAATTAAAAGGCAGAGACTCAGACTAGATTAAAAAAAGTAAAACTCAACTATGTATTGTCTACAAGGAATGCACTTTAAATATAAAGATAAAATATCTTGAGAGTGCAAGAATACATATATATATATATATATATAATACAAACAGTACACATATGAAAGCTGGGTTGGCTATATTAATAATAGACAGCATAAACTTTAAAACAAGAAGTATTATTTAAGTTNCAATGGGGGGCTCCAACTCACAAACCGCAAGATTATGACCTAAGCTGAAGTAGGATGCTTAACCACCTGAGCCACCCAGGCACCCCAAAGGATGAAAGGTTTAAAATCAACAACATAGGTTNCAAAGTAAAAAAGTCAAGAATTAGCAAACAAAAAATAAAGATTTACAAAACCAAAACTTTTTACTCTTTGAAAGATAAATGAAATTGATAAACCTCTAGCAAAAATGATCAAGAAGACACAAATTATCAATACCAGTAATGAAAGAGTAGATAATCAGCACATATTACACAGATATTGAAGGGATGGATAACAAGGGAATATTATGAAGACCTATGCCAATAATTTCAGCAACTTTGATGAAATAGAAAAATTCCTTGAAACATTTTTCCAAAACTGACACAGAAACAGAAAATCTGAATAACCTTGTATTTATTAAAGAAATTAAATTTGTTATCAAAAACACTTCTAGAAAAACAGCACCAGGCCCAGACCATTTTAGTGAAAAATTCTATAAAAATTTAAAGGATTAAATGATATTAATCCAACACAAATTCTTTCAGAAAATATAGTAGGAGAAAACACTTCCTGAATTGTTTTATGAGGCCAGGATAATCCTATTAGCAAAACCTGAAAAAAGATATTATCAGAAAATTACAGGGCAGTATTCCTCATTGATCTGGGTACAATAACTTTTTTAAGACATGAGTAAGTAGAGTCCAGCAATATGCATACTGGGTGATTACTCGTAACCAACTGGAGTTTATCTCAGGAATTCAAGTTTAGTTCAACATTTGAAAATAAATATAAATTCACCATATTACTAGAATAAGAAAGAAAAATATAATCTTTTTTGAAAAAGCATATGAAATTATTTCACAGGCATTAATAATACAAACTCTCAGAAAACTAGAAGATAGAGGAACTTCCTGAATCTGATGAAGAGCTCCTGTGAAAACCTACAATTAATATCATACTTAATGATGAAAGACTGAATGAATGCTACTTAAGATCTAGTATTGGACAGGGATATAAATTTTTACTGTTTCTGTTCAACATTGTACTAAAGACCATAGCCAGAGTAATAAAGCAAGAAAAATCAATGTATAAGGATAGGAAAGGAAGTAAAACTGTCTTTACTCACATATACCATGATTGTTTACATTAGAAATCTTTAAAAAATATACAAAACAACTACCAGAGCTAATAAGTGCATTTAGCAAGGTCAAGGATTTATTACACAAAAATTGATTATGTTTTTATCTGTTAGTGACAAAATAATCTAAATATGAATTTTTAAAGCAAAAAAGATATGAATTACTTAGGAATAAGTTTCACAAGAGAATATAAGGCTTCTATTCTCAAAACAAAAAAGGCCTTAGAAGAACAACCATTGTTCGTGGGTGAGCACTCAGGTTGTTAAAGTGTCATTTCTAAGTTGATCCATGCAGTTAATATAAACTGAGGTCAAAATCTCGATAGTTTTTTTTTTTTCTAACTTTTGGAAAAACTGTCAAGTTGATTTTAAAATTCATGTGGAGTTGCAGATTACCTAGAAAATCAAGAACAAAGAGCACTCACACTATCTAATTTCAAGACTTTCTGTAAATACATAACAATAATGACAGATTATTCCAATTTACCCCCCCCAATGGGGGGGGGAACACAAATAGGTCATTGTATCAGAATAGAGAGAGAATCCAGGTATCAACAAAAGTGACAACATAATGTAATTGGGAAAAGGAAAATCTTTTCGAAAATTGGTGCTTGAACAACTGTATAAATATATGGGAAAAATTAAACGTTGGCCTCTGTCTCATACTACACACTAAGATTAATTTGATATGTATTAAACCTGCAAGAACTAAGATTGTAATCCTTCTAGAGTGACACATGGGGAACAAAAATCTCATGACACTGGGATAGGTAAAAATTGTTTCGAGGACACAGAAAGCCCTAAACATAAAAGAAAAAAAAATGATGTCAAATCTTACCCAAATTAAAATTTTCTGGTTATCAAAAATAAAAAACAGTTAAGAAAATATAGGCAAGCAACAAACTGGGTGAAAATATTTGCAAAATATATCAACAAGACCCATGTCTAGAATATGTAAGGAATACCTACACATCAATAACAAAGAGACAGAATTTAAAAATGGGCAAACAACGTAAATAGGCATTTCACAATGTAAGATGTAAGAATGGCCAATAAACCCATAGAAAGGTACTCAGTATCATTACTCTTCAGGAAAACTCACATCAAAACCACAGCAAGATTAATAGTTCATGCTTACTAGAATGACTTAAAAAAGACTGACACAGGAAAGTGTTGGCAAGGTTTTTGAATACTTGGCATTCTTATTACATTTGCTAGTGGGGAATGTTCCAATTTGGAAAACTGGGTCAATAATCTTACAAGATTTAACACATATACCTACCATATAATTTGGCAATTGCATTCCTGGGTATTTAATAAAAAGAAATGAAAGTTGTGCCCTCAAAAAGAGTTGTACAAGAATGTTTATCGTAACTTTATTCCCAGAATTGTCTAAAAATGGAAATACCCACCTGTAGGAAATGGATATACAAATTGTGGTGTATTCATAGAATAGAATACTAATAAGCAAACAAAATAAAACAAATAGCCTATAATACAGACAACAATGTGCATTAATTTCAGAAATGTGTTGGGCAAAAGAAGTCAGGACCCCAAAGACCATACATTGTATGAATTTATTTATATGAAAGCAAAACTAATCTATGGTGATGAAACTCAAGATATTGGTTGTTTACAGAGGTGAAAATTGACAGGAAATGGGCACAAAGGAACTTTCTATCTCTCTTGTTAGGGTGGTGATTACACAGGTGTATACCTTTATCAGAATTCTGTATTGGACTCTTTAAAATCTGTGAATTTTGCTTTATATAAGTTTTCCCTCATTTCAAAAAAAAAAAAAAAAATCAATGCTTGACCTTAATCAACTCTCTCCTGAAGTCTTTCACCTATTTTGCTAACAGTGTTCCTAGAGCCTGTTCTAATTGACCTGCAAAGCTATATGAAAACTTTTATTTTCTGCCTACTGCCTTGATTTTAAGAGATGTGGCTAAAACATAAATTGTCAAGATGTGGAAACTCAGGGACTATTCAGGGTTAAGGAAAGAGGTATCTAATTTAAACAGCCCTCCTCCGCCCACCCCCAGACATAGCTTTGGATAGGCAAGTTTTCACTGCTGATGTTCAGGATTTGTTTGGTTTGTTTTTTTCTACTTTTGCAAATGATATTGTTTTGTAAATGTACTTCATTCATTTCTTGAGTAAGAGGAATAAAATCCTTCGCATTTACTTTTTGTTTGATTACATATTGCAAAGTTAATAGCAAACTCTAGCTTAAAAACTTCAAACAATGTCAGAGTTTTCCAATTTTTCCTTCTTTCTCCAATCCAGCCATTAGCTTTGTTTATTCCTCGGTTTACTCTATACTTTAAAATAGTCACAGTCAAAGAAAAACAATAATTGAATATTCAAAGCTGACAGTAATCAAGATTTCAGGGTTTTCCCTCCTAAATGTAGGCTTACCCCTTCCCTGTGTTCATCTGTGAAGCTGATATCCAGGCAGTATCATTATAATTGAGAATTCTGCTTTACCTAAAACACTTTTTTGTTTTCACCTTATATAGGTTTCATCAGGTCTTGTCTGATTTTACTCTTTTCCAAGCCCTCCGCAACAAATCTGTGAATATCTTTAACATGGTCCAAATCTGACTTGTAATGCAGCCTTTCTTTTGTGGTGAATATTTATTAAAGCCCTTAGTACCTGAATTATGAAATGTAGACAAGAGCACATTAACCTGGCTGAGTTATTTCCTTTCTTGTTTTTTTTAACACATATTCTAGCCCAGTCTATCAACGCCAGATGGCAACTGCATTTTGATACACTGAATATTTACCAAGTCATGTGGTAGGCTTTTGAAGTATTTTTTTTTTACCCTTTCCATCAAATGAGCTGACTCATCCCTCATTCATTTATTCCTACTTTTAACAAGTTGCATTTTTAGAAACTTGACCTCAGCTCTATCAAAATGATGAATGATGTTTTAAAATGATGCATCAGAAGTTCTGAAGATCTGACTGTATCTTATGTCCTATGACTATCTTCTATATTGTTTAATTTTTAAATGTTAATCATGTACCAGTTTCCCTCATATATTGTAATGAAACTTTACTCTAACTGCATTACTAGGTTAGCCCAGAGGAATGTGGTGGGAGTATATCTGTACTTAGACAGCATTAGGATATTCAGGGAATTAAAGCATTTATAGTTGAAATAACTTAAAATGATCATGAAAATAACAACTGAGCAACTGGTATTTATGTCCAAGTCCTAAATAAAGAGATCTGTATTTCAGGTCTAATGAAAGATGAAGCCTATTAGAAATAGGCAATAGGCTTAACAATAGTAATGGTAATAAGAAAAAGAAGAAAAACTAAAATGACACCAGATAACTATCATGCTTTCTTCTTGTTTTCTCGGTTTCATAGAAATATGCAGTGGTAGGCACACTCTCAGGATATTTCTGTAAATAAATGCTGATATTCCTTAATCTAGGGATATGAAAAAAATCACAGAAGAGAGTTTTGATGGATAGAAGTACATGGCATTGAAAAAGGTGGGTGGAGACCAATACATATTACAATAATTCTTCCTGACCTATTGATCTCTGAAGAATATTTTCAGTTATTATTTAGGTTTTTATGGCTACTTGTCAATGATTTTTCAGGAATAGTAGAGAATATTGTGCGCCTTAAGAAGTTAACCATCAGTGCTTATATATGAGTGGCAGTTTTCTTTGTGAATAATTTTTTTCAAAATTTATTATAGTTTTTTTCCTTTTAAAAGCAGACATTAGGGATATTTGGAGAGATTCAAACAGAGAAATATGAAAAGATCTATTCAGTTTTATCAAAAATCTCCCATGATACTCTTATCCATTATATTTTCTAACTGTGTTGTATAATTAAAATTACCTCTATCTTGTGTGTGTGTTTGTGTGTGTGTGTGTGACACATTTTGTATGGTGCCTAGTCTGGAGTAGGTTCTCAAAAGCATTGATTGCTTTATTAATTTATCAATGCATGTACAACTCTCAGCTAAGTGCCTGATACATGGCATGTTTTCAGTTATCCATTATTGTTGTATTAGTATTGTTGTTTCATTACTACTTTCAAAAGAAAATCTTCAACTGGCCTTTAGAAGTTGTCTCATTTAGCTTATCTTTTTATAAAGGATTTGAGAAATATACAATCTACCTAGTAAAAATTTACTTTTATTTACTTATGTTTTACCTAGTGTTAATTTAAAGTTAAATAAATTTGAGTTATTCTCTAGAGGCAGAAAAGAAAGGGACAGATATTCTAGAGGCAAAAGACCACAAACGGTACTGAATTCATTAAGGTTTGGCTTATAATTAGTTTTTTTATGTGTATATAGAATTTGAGATCAAGTACATTCTATCCCTATGACACATGTGGAATTTCTTTCTCTGTAGACTTTGTCAGCTTATTCACCTATATGACCCTGTAAAAGAGGAAGTCCATCCTGATGAAGTATACCCATGAGTCACAAAGCAGGGGCTCAAGTCCATTGTGCACTCTTACAGGTTTTGTAGATCTACAGCATTGTTAGTGGTTTCTTTAGAAAAGAATCTCATGGAATTGCACATTCTCTTATTAAATGAGCTCAGAAGATTTTCTACTAACCCTTTCACTTCTTTTAACCCTTTCACTTTTAATAGTCCTTTTTGTATATTCAGCTTCTCAAAAACTGGAAATTCTGGAGTCTATTTATTTTCTTTATTTTATAAATTCCACTAGGATGTTACTAACATCCTGCAGACTCATGTGATTGAATGGTAACATTTTGTATTCAGTCAGCAAGAGGGTTATTTGCAAAAGCCTTGTGGTGAACACACACACACACACACACATACACACACACACGTACGTTAGGTTTTCCATAAAGTTTATATTGTTTTCCTTACCCTGAAGTAAAGTAACAGTGAAAGAATATCACATTGTCTTTGATTCCTCTGCCAGATTAAATTATGGAATAATTAAGTTCTTATATTATTTGGGGAGAAACCAGATAGATGAGTATAAGTTAAATTTTTGAACTGTGAGACACTTCAAATGTAATAAGGGTTATTTTATTTAGTAATATTTTGGTCAACTGCATTATTTTTAAATCTTTAAATATTTAATTTCTGAGGCTACTAATTAGTCAAAAGAGTAGGAGCTAGAATAAGTCATGAAATTTGCTTTACTGTTACTTTAGGAGGCCCTACTTCTATATCTACGTTGCTTGAGCTTGTTGCCTTTGGGTTGAAATTTCATGATAATTCCCTGACAATGTCAATGACCTTTGCCTATTATATTTATGTACTCTGAAAGAGATTGGGACAAATTGCAGTTAAACTAAAGTGTTTGGTTTTTCTAACTTCTTTCTCTATTTCAAATGGAATTTTGTTCCTCTATTAAGCTGTTATTCTAATGGATTCTTATGTGCAACTTATCAAATGCTATCTCTTAGGGAGCAGCCTTCTAGTCCTGTGTAATGTAAGATTATTATTGCGTATAGCACAAGTCAGTAAAGTAGTCAACAGTACACTTTTATGAATGACACTTTCTAAATTTTAGAAATTACCATTCTGTTCTATCAGTGCTTAAAAGACTGATATGGTGAGTTTTTCTGTAACAAGAAAAGATGAACATGTCCCTTCATTTATCTACTGCTACTTAGCTCATTAGGTCTTTGAAAGTATTAACTGAAAATATACACAAAATGTTTAGCAAAATGTGGTGCACAATAAGCATTCAATAGATAGTTCCTATTATTATTGTACATAATATGTTCATAGTTCTTAATGAGATTAAAAATACTAATAATAGTGTGATTAGTACAATATCTAGTACATAATCTGTAATAAATATTAATTATGTTAATTAATAGGTTCCTTGGTAAACTTTTTATTAACTGGGGTGCTAAGACAATAATGGAAGGAATGTCATAGTAAATCAATAGTGCAGGTAAAACAACCAGTCAAAACATAGCATGAAACTTAATTAAAATTTACACTTTAAAGTACTTTTTTTTATTCCTCTAATAGACAAGCATATCAAACTATAAATAGAGAATACTTCTATAATGTGAGAACACTAAATACTATATGTTTGTGAAAAATCTTTGGAAGATTAACCTTAGAGATAATCTAGTATTGTCTTCTGTTTCTTAGTTATAATCTTTAGTTTTTTTCAAATGATAAAAGTTAGATATCAATCTTTTTTCTTCTACTCCTAACATTTATCAATTAGCAAATGAAGAGATGTCAACAAATGATTGTTAGACAGTGTGAGTGCTCTCATGATTAAGTATCTTCCTTTCTTCCACATAAATGTCTTGTTTACTAACTCTTTACACCAAATCCAGTTTAGACAGACAATAGAGACATCCTGAGTGTTTACTGAGTACCTGCATGGTATATGGAACACAGATTTCATAGGTAATCAGCATTTTAGAGGTGACTAAACTAAAGTTTAAACAGGTTGAGTAACTTGCTCAAGGTGACACTGATAATAAGTAAAGTTAAGCTTCAAAATCTTGGCTGTCTGATCCTAAACCCATGCTTTGCCTATTATGTTGCTTTTTTCACTCAACCTAAGTAAATTGCCAAAAGCCTTTTCCAGAAGTTAAACCTTACTTTAGACTTTTGAGACTTCCAGGTGCCACCTATGGCTTATTATTGTTAGGTCTTTTATCTTTGAGTCCCCAAAGGAAGAGCTGTTGAGTTGGAAGGAAGAAGAAAAGGAAGTGTGTGTGTGTGTGTGTGTGTGTGTGTGTGTGTGTGTGTGTGTGTGTGTTTGGAGGGGAGGGAATGATGAACATTCCTCTCCGGATTCCTCCCCATGATAAAACTCTTACCTTTATTCCCAAGAGGAAAAATGTAGAAGACCTCCCTTCCTGGGAAGTAGTATAAAACTACCTTGATGAAGTTGTTTTCAGTCAGTGATTAACTAGCAAATCTAGATCAGAATTCTAAATCCTTTTGTTTCCTTTCCAAAGGTAACTCTTAAATCTTCCCCTCTACTTAATTTGTATCTTGTACTGAGGTTATTTGTCTTGCAACATTTTGGTGATTCCTCTAGGAATACTGACATCCATACAAACTTCCTGGGTAAGTTTAAGGGGATCAAATCCCTTAAAATGAAATAAAATAGAGTATTTAAATGGAAATTTAATGGCAAATTAGATTGACATTATTACAGGAGGATGAATGAAACTTTTTTTTTTTTCACATTCATAGCATTAAGTCAACAAACTCTCCCTTATACAATAGACTGGAAGAAAGTGATTATTCTATTTTGTGGATTCTTATACAATGTAGCTTGTTTTTACCACATTCTATCAATTCAACCTCCAAGGCAAACCTTAAACCTGGTCTCTCTTTCCCATTGCCTATTGCCCACTGCCTTGTGCCTTGACCTTGCATACATTCCTAGTGTAATGTTCATTAGGAAGGAGTTTTCATTAGAAGAAAGTAGACTCTTCTTTTGCCAAATACAGACTCTAGTGCAAGGGAGAAAAGATACTTCTTTAACTCTCTTTACACCAGGGCTTCCACTTGTTTTCATTCTCATATGAAATTTTTTCACATTTCTTCTTTCTACCAAAAGGCTACTGAGAGAGGGCATCATGGCAAGGGCTGGCTTAGGTAGCCTCCTTTTTTTGGCCCACAGCCTCCCACTAAGCTGCTTTTCAAATAGTCCTTCTTTCTTGTGTAGAGGCTTTTTTTTTAAACTGAGAAATTCTTTTTAAAATGTATTCTTGAAATGTGTATGCTTTTTTTTTTTTTTTTAGCAAAGGGCCTTAGGGAAATGACTAGGGCAAAAAAAGGTGACTCTCCTCTATCAGTACTTCTGATCACCTTCAGTAATTCTGCTAATCCTCTACATTTTTTTTTTTTGTCCCATGCTTTGGACTTTATGCCATACTTGAGGGCTCTATTAAATCAATATTTATTTTCCTTCTATTCCTTAAACTGCGTCATTTGTTTAGTGAAGAATCGAGAATGAAATACTTCTTGCTTTATAGATCGTTTTCACACACATTCTTTGTAATTGTGTCAAGTCAGAGAAAAGTGTTTGTGTTTCTTTGGTAAAGCCAAATGGCTAAATAGATCTTGGTTTAATGGATAAAGCTAATTTGGCTACTACATAACAAAGATCTACTTGTACTAGAAGTCGATTTAGCTTAAGGATACATATTAAATTTTCATGAATCAATATCCCTCCATAAGTCACTGGTGGTAGGAGGGTG